>NC_141157.1:135142481-135454148 GCF_053477565.2 Lygodium microphyllum
AGCCTGCTAGAAGATCATAATAATGATGTCAAGAAATCCTGAATATCCTAAAAGATGAATATAAATATGAAGGTGTGTAAAAAGGGGTTCTAACCCCTATCAAAGAAGAGGAGAAAAGAAATGAAAATATATAAGCAGTTGATCATTGCCTTGCGAAGGCCTGGTAGGTTCCTGGGGACGAGTCAGACCCGGGGCCGATACCTTGTCTTCCTAGGGGTGGCTTCTTGCTGGAAAAATAATATCACAACAAGGAAGGTTGGAGCGAAAATAAAAGTGAGCGTTAGAAAAGGATTAAGTGTCGCCTTGCGAGGGCTTGGTAGGTTCTTGGGTGCCGAGACAGGTCCTGAGACCGATGCCCTGTTCTCCTTGGGTCACTACGCTCAGCTCCCTCCTTTTTACATGCCAAGTATGTTCATCCAATCAAAACCCTCAAAGAAGAGATATACTGAAAGAAAATATCCTTTGCTCAGGCTATAGGAGTCCTCGCCTTGTAGGAGCTCCTAGTTGCGTTGTCTTTAGTTGGTAAGTAGTTCAGACTACCATTTAGGGCAACCTCTTTGACAGTTCTTTTTAGTTTGGCTGTGTTGGAGCAGCTGGTTCGTGACTCACTTCGGATCTTCTATTAGATGATGCTAGGCCTACTCCTTGTGGATGTTATGCCTTGGTTCTGTCAGGGGTAGGGGGAGCATTGTGCTGAGTTTTATGATGATTGTTTTGTATCAGTTTGATGCTTCTTTGGTTGTTTATGTGCAGATATGTTCGTGGATTCGACGGGCTGAGTCGCCCTATCCCGTGGTCGCCAATGAGAGCGGAATTTAGGAGACGGCAAGTGCTTAAAAATAGCTAAAAATTATGAAGATCAAGGGAAAAATATTCACCGTCAAAGGCGGCGGCTCGATCTAGGACGATTTTAAGCGCCAAAGTGCTTTAAAGGCGCCCGAGCGACACTTGTTGATTTTTCATAATTTTTCAGACAGTTGTGCGGGTTGACACAAGCTACTGGCCAATGCGGGATGCTAAGCCGGACGCCCAGGATTTTTCAGAGCTCAATTCGGAGTCCGGACAGGAAAATGGCCAAGGAAACGGTCAAGATATGAAAAGGTGGACACTTGGGAGGCCAAATTTGAGCATGCCTTTTGAGTTTGGACCCCCCCAAAAAATTTTATGCACCTTATGAAGCAAAAAACGTGGAGAGAGAATGAAGAGGCATGAAAAAACGTGGAAGAAGATGGCGCCCGAAAAATGCGCCATGAATGGATGAGAGGCATCATGGCTGCTGCAAACAACCCCCCCAATGGATTATGGGGCTTCATTCCCCTCTGTCTGTGGACTCTATCGCCGCCCTTCGCCCGTGGAATGATGGCCTGGTTTGAAATTTCTGATTCTAGTCTTTCTCTCTCCTCCCTCTCTCTCTTCTAAGAGGCAATTCATGTGTGGGAAGGAGCAATGAAGAAAGAATGATGGAGGCTTGTCCGGCATGGACCGGATTGCTACACGGGCTGAGAATGGTGATTTGTGATGTTGCTGGACCTGAAGTGTTGCTGTTTTCCTGATCTACAGCCATGGACACAAAACCCGAAACACGCGTTTAAGCGGTAAACCAAAAAATTACAAAGAAAATCTAGTGTTTTTATGCTTTTGATTGATGGAATGCCGTTCATATGGACTAAGATTTGATTATGCTGCTGATTCTTCTGAGTTCTTACTGTTTATAACTAGAAATTATGAAAAACATGCATTTCATGGCCCGAAATAATGTCAAGAAACCCGAAAATGCATGAAAAAGGGGGAAAAACAAGGGTTTTGGGCATATAAATGGGGAAAACCGTCGATACACATCAACTAATCTTTCAATTTTGTTGCAAATGAACTAAGGGCCACAGCCCACAAACTGGTTTTCATTTTCAGCAATTTAAAAAATACAAGAAAATGAAGAAAATGGGGAAAAATGATAAAAACACCATGAAAAATAGGGGAAAAATACATTTGGGGCTACGAAAAATATAGAAAAATAGGATTTATGTTTGTTGATGTATAGCAAGGTTGGGGCATGAAGTTATGCTTCAGTTCAGCCTTGTTTATATGTTTTAGTGCGTGTTTCCTTCCTTTCTTCACATAAAATGACAAGGAAACCCTAAAAGAAATGAATGTAATGATGCACTATCAAAACGGGGAAGGGTAGAGTTGTGGGAAAAATGGTTAAATGCCGTTGAGCATGAGGAATAATTTGCTGATTTTATATGTATTGCATCTAGGACGGAATAATAATGATAAAAATTAAAACCTAGTAGCACGAAGATCACTTCGGTGCTAGGTGTTGCAGCGAAGCACAAAGCGGTTAGAAAGAAAAGCATGAAAGAGATGTTTTGCACTTGCACGCTGCTGGTTTTTAAAAATGTTTGAGCACTAGGCATCCACCTCTTTGCATGATCATTTAGAGGAAATTAAAAGTATCAGAGTTAGCTCCTGGATATGCATTGCAATTGTTTTTGGGATATGACCTACGTTGAGAGTGTGAGGTTCCTATGCTGTAGGCTAGTCGTGGGATCATAAAGGGGAAATTAAGTAAGGACAATGGTACATTCCTGGATACGTTTATTTGGTACCTTGAGTGACGTTTGTGCGAAATGTCTAAATGTTGAGCGGCGCATCGAGGGGCCAATCCCCAAGGTGTAGGAGAGTCGCAGAGGGTTGACGGCATTCAGCCGTAGGAGGAACCCCATGTGTATGTGATTCGAGCCTTTTGGCTATGTGAAAGGGACTCCCTTTGAGGAGCAATATTGGGTTAGGATCAGTTGGACTACAACGTATTACAAACGCAATGTTTAGGAAGGCAGAGATTTTGATAGACGCTCCTGGCCGCGAGGCCGAGGGGTTGTCTTGTGCATAGTGACGAGGTCCGGCTAGTGCATGAGCCAGTGCCGGCCCGTTTTTAGGTCCATCAAGGGAAATCCCATATTCTCGGCATCGGTCAAAGCATTGTTCCAAATGTCCCCAGTGTTCACGGATCAAACTGTAGACACAGAAATCATCCAAATATACCTCAATAAAGTCGTGCAGATGATTTTGGAATGCGGCCATCATGACTCGCTAGAAAGTAGTAGGGGCATTGCAAAGCCCAAATGGCATCACTCGGTAAGCGTAGGTCCCCCATTCTGTGGTGAAGGTTGTTTTGGATTGGTCCTCTTCTGCGATTTGGACTTAGTTGTATCCACTGAATCCATCTAGAAGGGAATAAAGCTCATGTCCTGCCACTGTGTCCAACAGTTGGTCTGTGAAAGGAATCGGAAAGTGATCCTTCTTAAAGATTTTGCATATGAGAAGATCCGTTTACCAGACCAAATGGTACCATCGCCATTCTGTCCCATAGCATGAGCTCGTCTGCTTCTGATGCTTCTGGAACTTCTCCTCCAAATGTATCCTCTTCGGGTGGGATAGATTCTTCCGTCTCACTTTCATAACCTTCTTCATCCATATCATATCCATCCTCTTTTGTCTCTGGCTCTGTCTCTGTCTCTGTCTCTGCTTCTGTCTCTGTAGGAGCCCTGTAAGAGAAGAACAGGTTCTCTGTTTCATCTTCTGCCTCTGTCTCTGGCTCTACTATGGCCATGTAACAGGGAGAGCAGTACATCCATGCTTCTATCTCACTGTCAGAAGTGATTTCGGAAATCGTTCCTGGTTCAGGCAGGAAGTATTCTCCCATTGACAATGGCTTTGCATCTTTTGGAAGTCGGCTTACAGTATCCACTGTTAAGGAACATGCCACTGTTTTCTTGGGAAGGATCTGTTTGACAACATCTTCGTCTGCTGATGTTCCATCTGTAGCCTCATTAGGGGAGTCAAAAGATAATTCCAAGGAGGTGGATCCATGTCCTTTTTGAGAACCATATAGCTTCAGCACCACTTTGTTGGGTCCTCTACCCAAGGTCAAGGTTCCTTTGAACCAATCCGTCCTTGCTCTGGCTTCAAAAAGCCATGGTCTGCCCAGTAACAGAGGGTAGGATGTACCATAAGAGTTTGGCTTCACCACCAGATAGATTCGCCAATAATCTTTTCCAGCCACTGTAGTCTTCACATATGGGAGAATGCCCAAAGGCTTGATTCTGCTCTGATCCGCCAGTCTGATGAGCCATTGGGTGGGTTGCACACTTTGCAGGCCTAGATCCTTCATTGTTACATCCGTCATAATGTTCACTGATGAACCTCCATCAATCAGTGCATTTGCAATGAAGCAGCCTTCTATCCACACACCAGTCTCTAGAGTACCCGAATCTAGGAAGGCGTTAGCTACATCCACTTCTCTTACAGGTTCTGGAGCTTTGTTGGACTTTGTTGCTGTTGAGGGAGCAATCCTTAAGCCACATCTTCTTGTCAGTATACTTTTGAACCTTTTTCGGCAACTGGGAGACAACATCAATAATTGTTGGAATGTGAGGTTTGGTTTAAAGGTATCTAGATCTCTGACCAGATCATATTCCTTAATAGGATCCACTGGCTTCTCTAATCAGTTAGGGAATGGGGCAACACCCATTTTCATTTTCCCTCTTTCTTCCAATAGAGGCATCATGGGAACTTCTTCTGCCACTTGTGGCACTTCCTCCTCTTCTATCTCCTGGACCTCTGGTCCTGTCTCTGGAACAGTCTCTGTAACTCTCTGTGGCACTGTAGTGCTCTGTACGGCACTGTCAGGTTTTCTCTTGGAATAGTAAGAAGCAGCCAATAGTGGCATTGTCTTCTATCGTTGTCTTCTACCAAAGCAGAGTACAAGGAGGTTTGTTTTGCTGCATGTGAAGTGGTATGGTTGAGAAGGATCCTATGGCATATGGGAGTGTAAGATGAAGAACCAACTGTTTTGAGATGTGACAATCATAGTTGCATTGCTATTGCTAAAAATCCAGTGTTTCATGTATGCACCAAACATATAGAGATCTAGTATCACCATGTGCATGATTTGATTGAGGATGGGATAGTGGAACTAGTCTACTGTCCAACAGAGGAGAATGGAGTAGATATCTTCACCAAAGCACTTACGAAGAATTTGATTCAAGTTCATCTTCAGAGACTCCGAGGAGATAGTTCACTTGCAAGTGGACTATGAGGGGGGATGTTAGATATGATCAATGCCCCACCCTCATATGGTGCCACCAATAATCCATGGTGCTCAATGTTGTAAGGCCCCCATTATGAGGAGAAGCCATAAGTGAGCCCGGATATTGGTTGAGTCTTGACTTGTATGTCAGATGAGGTTTATGTGACTAGATGGCAAAAAGGTGGTTGTGGGTCTAATATTCATGTTAGATGGAGTACTTAAGCTGGTAACAACTCAAGGCACATTGCATCGAGTTGCGGAGTAAGGGAGTTAAAAGGGGCCCCTATTTTGGGGTCCTAAGGCGGCAAAAGTGTCCCTTGACTGGGGGTTCCTAGGGCAACGACACTAAAAAGGGAATATTCCCTAGCTAATTAGTGGAGGCTCATATGGTAGGTTGATCAGGCCGACGTAACCACCTTCGTGGGCTATAAAAGCTAAACCCCTTCACAACCATCGATCATCTATCTTTCACCCAGTTAGAGTTGTTCCAGCTAGCCGTAAGCTCTTCACCTATCTTTTGTCTAGATCGCCATCTAAGCTTCACAGTGGGAGTGCACGGGTGGAAAGATCCATCTATCAGTTGTTTGAAGCTTAAGAATTTTATTCTCCTCTTATCTATTGTGTACTCTCTATCTCTTTCCTAGATTCTATTCACTGCGCTGTGTAATTTTTACAAAGTTTTCTATGCAGGTGACAAAGAGGTATTATTCCCCTCACTAAAATATGGAAAAGAAGATGAAACTTTATAATTTTAAGCAATTTGAAGAGGAGAAGCATGATCTTTCTATTGATGTGACTATAAATAAAAATTATTATGGCTTCCTACGTATGCTCTTGAAGTGATTGGAGATGCCTTGAAAATCAAGTTTATTGAAGGAGTGAAGGATGACTTGAGACATCAAGTCAAGGGATCACGATGTACTGATTTTCTTAATACTATTTGAAAATTAGGTAGAGAAATATGGAAAGATGTAGAAATACAAAGAAAGAAAAGCTGTGAATTCGCTAGTCCATGGATTATTTCAACAGGTCATCGTTCATAGAATTTCTACTCTACTAACTCAAAGAATAAACCATGCCAAAATTTCAATAACAATAGAAGCTAAAATACTATGCAGAGAGTGGCTATACAAGGTTCTCAAAAAGCACCAACAAAAAATTAGAATACCTTCAACAAAAAAATCAAAAGAACAAATAGCCTCTTCGATGGGGCAGCAATATCTAAAATTCCTTAAAGGAGAAAGAAAATTCGGATTGTGTTACGACTAAGAGGAGTAAGCCCACTGTACTTTCAAATGTCCAAATATGCTAGTGAACACTCCATTGCAAGCCAAGAAGACTAAGATGGACACAACGATTGGGGAAACATATGAAGAAGGTAGGTGTCTAAAATCTCCTATATCAGATGCATGATTTTTTCTACTCCTCAACTTAAAGCTTTCGTTATCAAAATTTGTGGTGAATTCGGTAAAAAAAGGTAAAATTTCTTATTGATTTGGGAAGTACACATTACTTTTTGTCCCTCAAACTTCTTAAAGAATAGAACCTAAATTTTGATAAAACAATAAAGCCACCAATGAGATTGGTTAATGGGAAAAACCATTTTACTAAGGGCTTGATTCAAATCTTACCTTTTTTATAAACAATAAACACATACGGGAGATTTTTATGTACTTGGCATAACACTATGTTATGAAACTTGAGAATTTTCATGCACTTTGGGAGCCCCCAATACCTTTATTATTAGACCACATGGTCAAATCTTGTTGACTTACTTCGAGGTGAAGTCTACCCTAAATATTATATAAGCTACCTTTCCAAATTCCACTTTCAAATGTGGATCAAGATTTAGCCACGTGGTCAAATATTTATCACTTATTTGAAATTGGGACTTTGAAAATTTCCAAAATATTGTAGTGAAGACCACGAACTTGTAGGTGAGCTTCATCTCTAAATATTTGAGATATTTACAAAGTGGATATCTATGAGATCCTTTTTTCCACATACTTACTTGTCCGTATCTTATCCAAACTTTTATCCTTATCCACAACTTTATCTTTACATCCCCCCTCAAAAGGTTTCCATAGGTATTTGTAGAGAAATAAAAGATTACATTCAATTCATCAATTCAACTAGAATGTTTTGCCCTCCCCATCAGATCATGCAAAGGATTCGAATTGCAATTTTTCACTTCAAGTGAGGAACCGATTTGGTGAGGAAATCAACAACATTATCACATGATGGTACATATTGAAGGATGATATGGGAATTTTCAACTAATTCACATACAAAATGATATCTCATATCAATATGGCACAGTTTAATACTTAATTTTGGGACTTGAATGATAGAGATTGATGCTTTATTGTCGATGAAGATTGGAATTTTCTGAGGTTGATATCCAAAACTGATGTCTTCCAAGAGTTTCTTTAGGTAAATTATTTCTTGGGAAGCCATGTTGCATGCCACATATTCAGCTTCAGTGGTAGAAAGCGCTATGGAGTGTCGTTGTTTGGTGCTCCAAGAGATGGGACCTCCTGCTAGAGTAATGATAAAACCAATGAGAGATCTTCGGGTAGCAAGGTCACCACCCCAATTTGCATTGGAATATGCTCATAAAAGAAAATCATTATTGTCTTTTGCAAAACACATCCCCCCATTTGATGTTGCCTTTAGATACATAAGACCCATTTGAGTTGCTTCCAATGTTCATAAGTGGGTTGATGCATAGCTTTGGAGAGAATGTGTTCTGCATAAGATAAATCTAGACAGGTACAAGTAATTAGATATTGAAGATATCCAAGTGCTTCCATATAAGGAATAGTCTCCATTTCACGAGCCTGGTCAGTTGAAAGTGGAGTGACCATGGGATTACATTTTAGCATGGATTAACGGGAGAAAATAGACATAATGTAGGTATGTTGATGCATTTTGATGGATGTGGGTGACTGTTCAATTTCACTGCCAAGACAATAATGCATAGGACCATATTCTATGATAGCAAAATGTGAAGATATGATAGATTTGGCTTTGGACATTGCTTGAGGAAAGTTGGTAAGAATAGGAATGTCATCAACATAGAGGCCTAGGATAATGACGGTGTTGTTGTGAAGAAGAGTATAAATGTCATGATCTATTGCTATCCACCAAAAGCCATGGTGTAAGGAGTAAGAATGAATATTAGTGTACCACTGCCTTGGTGCCTGTTTCAGGCCATAAAGAGATTTATGTAGCACATAGACATGTGTGAGGAATTTTGGATCAACAAAGTTGGGTGGTTGAGACATATAGATTTTTCCTTCTAAGTGACCATGTAAGAAGGCACTTTTGACATCAATATGGTGAATAATTAATTTGAAATGAGCAATTATGGAGAGTAATACCAATAAGAAGGCTAAACATAGTATAGAAGAGAATGTACTTCCATAATGGAGGCCTTCAATTTCTTTGCAACCGCGAGCTACAAGTCGAGCTTTGTACTTGTCAATGGAGCCATTTGGTTTGAGGTTTTTGCAAAGTACCCATTTGTAGCTGATTGCAAATTCTCCAAGAGGAAGGGGAACCAATTTCTAGGTGTTATTGTGAAGAAGAGATTTGTATTCATTAAGCATTGCAGCTTTCCATTGAGAGGCTTTAGGACTTTGAAGCACTTGAGTGATATAAGGGCTGATTGGGGGCTTGGGAATAGTGATTGGAGGCAAATCTTGAGCTTCTCCCAGGGAAATGTTGGCTTGAAGATGAAACTCATTTAAGCTTTTGAAGTAAGGAGTTGATTGTGATTGTACCTCTTAAGTGTCGGAGACAGAAGTGTTGAATACAGTAATGGGCATTGATGGAGAAGTTGGAGACTGATGCGGTAGAGTGGTAATAATGAGAGTAATAGGGGAAGAATTGCTTGAAGCTGAAGACATTGCTACTATGCCAGCAAACCTTTGAAGTTTATGTCCTTCAGTGGAAGAGAATGGAGGTAATTTATGAGAGGAATCATGGAGAGGGTCATAATTTTTTTGAGGATATTGAGCTTGTGTGAGTGAAGGAACAAGAGCTCTCTTTGTTTAAATAGAGTTTTAGCTGTGGATAATGAGCTGGAATGGTTTGGAAGAGAGAGAGTATCAAGCTGAGGTGAAGTCTTAATATGGCAGCTAATTATTGTGGTTGTTTGTGGAGGATGATTAGGCAACCTGTTAGCAATAGACATCATTGTTTGCTGCTGTGTTGCATGGATTTCAATGGCCATGTGGATTGGATTTGTGATTGCAGAAATTGATGGCACCATGTGGATTGTTTTGGCAGCCTCAAATGGCATGATTGGCACTACATGCTCAGTCGTCATATTAAGATCTCTTGGATTTTTTGCTAAGGTGTAATGTGACTCATTAATGAGAGAATCTGTTGGATTTGAGGCTTGTTCATATGAACTAGCTAATCTTGGCCCTTTTGAATGAGATAAGGATGGAGAGAAGTAGGAAGAGAGGATTTTGTAGAAGATATGGTGGGCCCCTACTTGAGCCATGTCGAATGTCGAAAATGTGTTATCATAGCGAACAACGGGATAAAGTGTGAGAGACTAAGATTGTGTGGTGTTTTACAGAAGAAGAATAATCTCATGAAAGATGACACTTTAGGCATAAATAAAAACCTTGTTGTTGGGATGATAAAATTGATAGGCTTTATGACCATGTGGCTCACCATATCCTATAAAAATTTAATTGTGTGGCTCTAGGAGAGAATTTGGATTTGTGATCAAGATTGACAAGAAAAGTAGTGCATCCAAAAATCTTTAGATGTGATAGGTCTAGAGGGTGACCAAACCACAATCCATAAGGAGTGTTATTGTATAGAGAGTTTGAGTACAACCTATTTTGAAGATATGTTGCTAAAGCAATTGCTTCCTCCCAATATTTTTTAGCCAGAAGAGCTAGTGATAGCATAACTCTTGTGGCATTTACTAGAGTATGATTCTTGCATTCAACAACTCCATTTTGCTGTGGATGTGTAACGTGCTTGCCCCTCAAATTGCGGGACACGTCTTACCAGCCCATCGAGAGATCAATCTAGAAGACGCTGCCCGGCACTCCCAAGGAATGACACGGGGTTTGCCAACTAGGGTCTCTCGAGTTTGCCTCGCAACGGAACTTATCCAGCCGTTCCCACTAGGATTGACCTTAAGTTTGGGTTCCTACCAGTCAAGTCTTCCTAACAGACTTCTAGTGTCGGTTGACAGCTGTTCCACTTTGCGTAGATACAACTGGACCCAAGCAGACTCATACGGCACTTGGATCAAAGAGAATGGAAAATAAGAGGGAGGCATCGCTTGACCTCCCTGCCCGTTGGGCATAGTCCCATTCCGGTCCCCTAAAATGGTATGAACCAGGGTTTTAACCAGCATTCTCTAAGGTTATCGCTCGACTTTTCCTAATATTCCTCGTTAACATTTCCTTTGAGGAAAGCTCTCGGCTAACCGAGACCACCCTTCCGTAGGATAGACCCATTGGTCACATCCATCACGCTTCCCTCGGGGTTTTTTTAGTTATCTAAATTACCTACCACATTATGTTTGACACATAAAAGCAACTTCCTTAATTAACCTGTTAATCATAGGTTCCTTTACATAATTTAGGCCACTGACACAAAGACAAGATCAAACAAGATCAAACACTTTCTTAACTTATCTTCAGATTAATTTTTGTCTCCCACACATACAGGAGAATTAAGTGTTCCTTTTTGCCTCCGCAAAAAAATCCTTTCGTCTCCTGACAGCAAAACCCGAAGGTTTATCCTACCAAGATTTTGCCTCGTAACTAGTATTAAGGCCTTGAGATCCCATCTCGAGTCACGTAAAACACTTGTGTAGGGCCCGGAGGCATTGGGATTTATGGCCAGAGCCCCCACTGGCACCCAAGCGTCCTCTACGCCAAGTAATTTCCACAGAGAGACCTCTCGCGACGGGTTCGGTCCACATTCTCGGCGCGGATTCATAACCCCCTTGGTTAGGGTTTGGAGGTTTGGGGGGGGGGGGGGGGTAGCTAGCGCCATCCTTCCTTAATTATCCCTTTGGGAAATCAACCATAGTTGAAGCAACCAGCTTAATAACATTTACTAGGAAAAACATCCCTTTTGTTTCCATGGCAATCAGTCATCTCAGACCCGGCCATGCAATCATCAATCACAAACAACTTGGATTAGAATCCAAAACCACATCAACGAAGAGTTGAATGCACAACTTCTTGCTTCAAGGCATCGCAATCCCATTGCATGCACAACCAGAATTTAACTTGGATGTATCAAAACACTTTTACAACCTTTTCAAACAACTAAGCATAACTTGGGTTAACAATCAATCTTTAACAAGATCAACCTTAGTTAAAACCAATTCAACAATTCCAAGCAACATGCTTAGCATGAATCAACTACCCTAAAGTTCGCTCTCCCCCTTGGGTTAGGGCTTCACAAGGTCGATTTAACAAGTTCCTTCTAGGTCCTTTTGTCTTGCGCGGCCCTCGACGGTTGCGACTTACTTGACAATCTGTCTAGTTTATTGAGTTTCACAACCATAGAGCCTTTGATAGACAACCCTTTGTTGGAAAAGAAAAAACTAAGTCCTTGGAGTTGGGTTCTTAGGTTTTCAAGGTATGGCAATAAACCCTCCTTGTTGGTCATCAGTTGGACATCAACTTTAAGTAAATGCAACATCTTCTAACATTCTATCTTTAAGTGTGATACTATGCAGAATTTTTACTCTTTATCTTTTACTTTCCTTCTACCTAAGCCGTGAATGCAATAAACATTCGTACACAGTGTATGTTAATCAAAGGCCTATGATTCATTTAACTCTCAATGAAATATAAATTATGATTGCCTTATATCTTCCTAATGCAATTGTGATACCTTCCTTATTTGACATTGCAACCCCTAGTGCACCCTTATCTTTCCATTCCCAATGTATGCAATGTAACTTGAATATCCTCCCCCCCATCACCTAACTTATAATTTCCCAAGAAATAATATGGCTTCATTATTTCATGCAGTTCTGTACAATAGCATTGCATGCAAAATTTCAACATAAAATCTATCATCTTTCGTTCAAAGAAAGCTATCATTTCATTCAAGTCTATATGTCCTTTTCCTTTTCTATGCACTTTTATCATGCAAATCTTCCTTTCCTCATGACTACATGAAATGGGATTATTTTCAATTTCAAAGATCTGTTTACATGTGCTACTATATGATCAAGAGCAAGGAACCTGGGCCTGAGTGGTCGGCGGAGGGGGGGAACATGTTATTTGTGTTCCTGCCGGTGTTCCTAACCACCTCTCCATCGGCTCATGATGGTCCTGCAGCTCCAGTCGCTTTCACGTCTCTCAAGCTCTGCCTTTAGGGGGCCCATGGCTACCTCTATCTCTAAGCCCCCTACTCTATCTCTCCCTATCTCCTTCTCTTCTTC
This sequence comes from Lygodium microphyllum, assembly GCF_053477565.2. Taxonomy (NCBI): domain Eukaryota; kingdom Viridiplantae; phylum Streptophyta; class Polypodiopsida; order Schizaeales; family Lygodiaceae; genus Lygodium; species Lygodium microphyllum. The sequence goes on from NC_141157.1 coordinate 135,155,015, forward strand.
TCTCTCTCTCCTCTTCCTCTTCTTCTTCTTCCCTTCTTCACCTCTCTCTCTCCCTCTTTTTCCTCTCCTCTCTCTCCCTCTTCCTCTCCTTCTTCTTCTCCTTCTCTCTCTCCCTCTTCTTCTCCTTCTTCTATTCTCTTCTCCCTCTTCTTCTCTTCCTCTTCTACTACTTTTTCTCCTCTTCTCCTTCTTCTCTTCTTCTTCTTCTTCTTCTTCTCCCTTCTCTCTCCTTCTCTTCTTCTCTCCCTCTCCTCTTCCTCTTCTCTCTCTCCTTCTCTTCTTCTCTCCCTCTCCTCTTACTCTTCTCTCTCTCCTTGTCTTCTTCTCACTCTCCTTCTCTTCTTCTCTCCTTCTCCTCTTTCCCTTCTCTCTCCCCTTCTTCTCTTTTCTTCTCTTCTACCTCTTTTTCTCCTCTTCTCCTTCTTCTCTTCTTCTTCTTCTCCTTCTCCCTTCTCTCTCTCCTTCTACTTCTTCTTCTTCTTCTCCTCCTTCTTCTCTCTCTCACTCTCTCTCTCTCTTATCATCATGACGGCCTGATCATCCATTTTCATCCCGCATAAAGGCTAAGGCTTTATATAGTGTTTCAACCAGAGGGGGGGGTCACCGTGGTAGCCACTTGCCCATGTCAAAAGGGGGGGCACTGTCCAGAAGACGGAGTGGGGGGGCATGCTGTAGTAAGGGGGGAGAGCTCTCTGCCAACTGGAGGGCTGCATGCCCCCCTAACACTACCTCACTCCCTCTCTCTCTCCCCGACGTGCTATCGGCGGGGAGAGAGGGAGGGAAAAAAATTTGCGTTAAAATTATTTTTTTTAAAAAGGGGTATATTATAGGATGATATGGTATGGTAAGCTCATGTTTAATGCCAAAGGCTTTGCAATAAACTTCAAAATCATTTGAAATATATTCTCCTCCATTGTCTGTACGAAGAGCTTTGAGTCGTAACTCGTGCTTGTTTTTAGCTACGTCCTTGTATTCTTAGAACTTGGAGAAGACTTGTGACTTCCTGTGAGAAAACATACAATAGTGTATCTTGAATAATCATCAATAAGCACCATAAAGTATTTGGCTTTAGCAAGAGATACATGATTATTGGACCACAAATGTCAGAGTATACTAATTGAAGAAGTTGAGTTGTAATGGAATAAGATTTGGGATAAGAAAGATTTGTAGCTTTACTAAGAGCACAAGCTTGACAAAATGGAAGTTGAGAGAGGGAAGGTGGAATTTCGCAGACAAGTTTCTTGTGAATAAGTTGTTGGAGAACATTTTGAGAGGCATGACCAAGTCTAGACTGCCATAGGAGTGTGTTCTATGGTATACTTGTGAGTGAAGTGGAGTTACCTAAAGCATTTGAAGAAGGTTGTAGAACTGAATACCAAAGAGTAGAAAGCTAATCTAGTTTGGGGCAGGTAAGTTTGAGAGAAGGTGAGAGTAGCTGTAAGATACAGTGGTCTTTCTAAAAGTGAGCAGTGAGAGATGATTGAGAAGTGAGCTCACTGATACTTAACTGATTTTTCTTCTAAAATGCAACCTTAGATATACCTGACCAAAAGTGGGAATCCATATCTATGGACTTTGTCACTAAGCTACCTATTGCTAGGGGAAGATATGATACTATATTTGTGATAGTGGATAGACTAACAAAAATGACACATCTCTTTCCCATGAAAAAGACTCATACAACTTTAAATGTAGCTAAACTATTTGTGAAAGATTTTTTTTTTTTGCATGGTATGTCCAAAACTATTGTTTTTGATAGAGATTCAAATTTTATATCTAACTTGGAACAATATTTCATCGACCAAATAGCATAAAAACTATTTTTTCTTCATAAAAATTAAATTACCGCTTAGGCTTTGCATCTCGGGATCTCGATTTTGCTACGGGACTGCTTGTCAGCCCTCATTCAATGTCCAACATATTCAAGAACAGCACTCTTTATGTCTAAATCCACCCGGAAGCAATCCGGTCTCATCCGAACAAGCTTTCCTCTATCATTCTTCATTGTCTTCTTCCACACAAGAACAGCCCCTTAAGGGAGAGAGAGGGAGGAGAGAGAAATACTAGAATCAGAGATTTCCATTGAGGCCACCATTTGACAGGCGAAGGGCGGCGATAGACTCAGCATCCAGAGGGGATTCACTGCCAATGATCACTTGGGTGGGTTGCATTGAGGCTGGAGATTGCATAAGCAAGGATTGAGCGCAAATTTTGGGCGCAGACAAGCATCGTCTCCCCACGTTTTTTCCTCATCTTGAATGCCACGATTTCATGCTACACTAAAATGCTACATGTCCCCCCCCCCCCCCCCCCCCCCCCCCCCCCAAAGGTCATGACCACTTGACCAAAGTTTGGTCCACCTTTTCAAATCTTGCCCATTTCTTGGCCATTTCCCCGTCCGGACTCTGAATTGAGCTCTGAAAAATCCTGGGCGTCTGGCTTGACATCTCGCATTGGCCGGCAACTCTTGACAACCTACATGGCAGTCTAAAAAATTATCAAAAATCAATAAGTGTCGCTCGGGCGCCTTTAAAGCACTTTGACGCTTAAAATCGTCCTAGGTCGAGCCGCCGCCTTTGACGTCAAATATTTTTCCCTTGATATTCGTAATTTTTAGCTATTTTTAAGAACTTCTCGACATCAAAATTGCACTCTCAAACATTGATATAAGCATGTTCAGAAAATGGCCAGCCACTACCCCTTTGCTTCGTAAACTTGCTGCTACCAATGCTCTTGGTTAGGTTGTCTATTTGTGGCATCCATATTATGCCTATGTGGCTATGTATCTATACATAGGAGAGACAAATAGGTGTGTGACTCCGCATTGGAGACACCTCAAGTCCGCCTTCTCTTTATTTTCTTGCTCCTTTTTAGGGCAGCAGGATGAGATATGACCTAGATAAACATGCCATGGGCTCATGGTTTTGACCTTCTCGTAGGCCTCTACCTCTCCCTTTGCTAAAGCCATGACTGGCACATGCCTAAAGTCCATCAGTATGAAATTACCATCCTCATCATAAGAGACATAAGGGTTCACGTATGAGTCTTCCCCCAATGGTTCCTCTACAAAGTGGATTGGAGCATTGCCTAGTGGATGGGTCATTATATATCATGTGTTCTAGGGATTCCTATGGGGTTAATGTCGATCCTTGGAGTGGGTGGCTTTGAATCATCAGGTGTGGATAGAGTGAAAGGGAGTCCCCTTACAAAATATGGCTACCTAACTCTTGGATAGTATGGCAAAGCATAAGGTTTCTCGTATGGCAACCATCTTGGCAATTAGTAGTGCATAACATCATGCCCCAATCTTTCATAATTAGCACAAGGCAATGACCTAGGATTAGGACAATCGGATGGTAGATTGTTTCCTCCATAATGCACACATTGCACATGAGGTCGCACTAGCCTTTATATTGACTCATGTAGTCCAATTAGCTCTGGCTTTAGATTAGCTATCACTAGGTCTAGTTGATATCTTGTCCTTTATCTTGCTTGCTAGGGGTGATCATTCACTAAATGTTGTGGTTCTCTTGGCATCTCTAAATGTGTTGTTCCCTTGTTGCATAGCCCTAGAGCTTCTCTCTCTATGTAAGTCATATACTCGTATAGCCTTCTCAAATACTCTTTCTTTCCAACACATCCCTCTGTAGGTTCAAGTTGCTTGCTAAGGCCTTATAGATTTCTTCATTGTGGATCCTTTGCAAGATAAATTACAAGGCATTTGGCATACTTGTTGGAAAAATATTAAGGTGTGCTTATTCTTGTGCACATTTCTCTTACGTTTAGACTTTTTTCTGCAGTTTGTGTCTTGAAATTTTCCTTATTGCACCTTTATCCTCTTTCTTCCTCTTGCCTTGGGACTATCTTTTGATTCAAACTTTTTGGATTTTTTGTCTTGCTCTTCTAATGGTTAATAAGTAACAATGAAGCCTATGAGAGATCTTCTCCTAGTAAGGTCTCCACCCCCAATATGCATCCAAATAGGCCTTTAAAAGACAATCATTATTGTCTTTAGAAAAACATAGCCCCACATGAGATGTGGCCTTGAGATGTCTGAATACTCTTTTCAATTGTTTTTTATGCTCATACGTTGGTTGATGCATAGCCTTGGAAAGAATATGTCCTACATAAGACAACTATGGACATGTGCAAGTAATCAAATACTTGAGGTATATGTGCTTCCATGTAGGGAATAGTTTCCATTTCATGTGCTTGCTCTGTGGAGAGACAATGAGATGAAGATGGGTTGAGCATGAGATTTTGAGTAAGAGGAGTAACCATGGAATTACATTTTTTTCATGGAGTAGAAAGTGAGAATAGTCATGATATAGATATGTTGATGCATTTTTATGGATGCAAGTGACTAATCAATTTCAATGCCAATATAGTAATGCATAAGACCATAATTTTTTTAAGAACATTCAGAGGATATTATAGATTTGGCCTTTGACATTGCATAATAAGAGTTAGCTAGGATCGGAATATCATCGACATAGATGCCTAAGATAATGACAATGTTGCTTTGAATGAGAATATACATGTTATGATCTATATTCACTCTTCTAAAGCCATGGTGCACTAACTGAGTATGAATGCAAGTGTACCATTACTTTGGTGCCTATTTCAAGCCATATAGAGATTTCTATAAAAGGAAAAAATGGATCGGATATTTGGGATCCAAAAAATTAGGAGGTTGGGACATATAAATTTCTTCATCTAAGTGACCATGCAAGAAAGCAATTTTGACATCCACATGATGCAAAAGTAATTTGAAATGACTAACCCTGGAAACTAGTATCCATAGGGAAGTTGTGGAGAGCACTAGAGAGAATGTACTTCCATAGTGGCATTCTATCTCTTCAAAATCGGGATCTAACATGTGAGCTTTATACTTGTTAATGGTATCATCTGGTTTGAGATTTTTTCAAAGCACCCATCTGAGGTGATTACTAATTGCCCAAATGGAAGAGGGACCAATATCCAAGTGTGGTTTTGAATAAGAGGCTTGTATTCATCAAGCATGGAATCTTGCCAATAAGGAGCTTCATGACTTTGGAGTGCTTGAGAGATGAATGGATAGTTTGGTGGCTCTGGAATGTTATAAGTGCATCTCTTACTTGGCCAACAGCAATATTAGCTTGGACATTGAGCTCATCCAAGCTCTTGTCATATGGAGTGGATAAGGACGTGACTTCATCTTCTTCAGAGTTAGAGATACTGAAGAGAGCGATGGGCTTGGAGGAGGAGATGGGAGGTTGTGGATGAAGGCTAGTGACAATGAGGGCAACAAGAGGTGAATCGCTATTGGTTGAAGACATTGGAAGCTATCCTTGCTAATCTACAAAGATTTGTGACAAAGTTAGAGGTGGCTTTTCTTCCTTGAATCCCTACTACTACTAGATGAAGTTTCTCAAGAGTGGAAGATGACATAGGAGATTGTTGGGGAGTTGAAGACATAGAGAAGGGAGTAGATAAGTTTGTGACGACTAGTTGTTGGGTATGCCTGTAGTTATATCCATATTCTAAGGACCATTGTTGACTTAAAATGGAGGGAAGTTTGAATGTACAACCAATGTGTTGGTTTTTTAGTGATTTGGGGATGGATTTTTGGATGAGATAGGAGCTTGAAAGAGCATTGGTGTGTTACACCTTGGAGTCATGGCTTGTTGGCATGAAGTGTTAGGAGCCATTATTATGGTGGACTCAAGCTAGGTTATGGATTGTGATTGGCCTAGTTCAACCTAGAGATAATGAAGATTTTGGCTTGCTACATGAGGATTAGGTGTGGAGTTGAGAAGAGAAGGTTTTGAAATAGGGCCGCAGGCCGTTAGCATGAATCCAAGACATGAGCTGGAGGGAGATTCATTGGATTTTTCTTTGCTAAAGTTTGGAGTGATTAAATGACTTTGGAAATATGGAAGGGGGTTGTCCCATGAATATGTATTGGAGGCCTTATGGGAAGAGAAGTGGGAAGATAAAATGTATATTGGAGGCCTTATGGGAAGAGAAGTGGGAAGATAAAATGTGAGACTCAAAATTGGATGTGTGATTAGCACAAATAAACTAAAAGATATTTTTTCAAAGAGTGTGATTTGAAAGAGAGTAAGTGATTGAGAGTTTGTGGTGATTGAGAAGGTTGGGAAGATATGAAGCTCATTAAAGATACCATTCCTACCATAGATAAAAACTTTGTGGTATGGGTCATAAAATTTATAGCCTTTGTGGCCATAAGGCTCACCATATCCAATGAAGATAAGTTGTGTGGCTCTTGGTGAAAATTTTGACTCATGGTCCATATTGACTACAAAGGTAGAGCATCCAGATATCTTCAAATGCGATAAGCTAGGAGAGTGGCCAAACCATATTTCATAGGGACTATGATAATATTGACAAAATGGAAGTTGAGAGAGAGAAGGTGGGATACCTAGGACAAGTTTCCTATGAGTAAGTTGTTGAACATGTTGAGAGGCATGACTAAGTCAAAAGTGCCATAGAAGAGAGCATTGAGGTGAGCTAGAGAGCTCCTTTCTTTACATGCAATAAGGCCATAAAATGACCACTTTCACTTTAATAAACTTACAAGTTTTTTGAGATTATATTTTAAAAACCCCTTTTGAAAGTATAATCCTCTAAATTTTACTAAATAAAATACCCTTTCCTTTGAACTAAGGTGATATCTTACATGGTCTATAAGGTGGACTCCTCGAGTGAAAATCTCGAATGGGTTTTCACTAAGCCAATTAATATTCTTTCAAAAGGTGATCTCTATGCCTTTTCTTTTCAAGATGAAGTTGTTAATGTAATATCTCATCATGGAATATATAATATTTGTGATCGGTATTTAGGCAAGTTCCATATATCTATTATAAAAGAGTGTCTAGGCAATAGTATTTTAGCCACACCCTAGGTTTCCTTGGCATATATAATTATGATTTTTCATTACAAGATATAGGCCATATATCGATGTCTAGAGTGATAAAAATATTCATCAAAAGAATTACCCCTCTCATCATTAGTACCATTCGTATATATGTATTTACAAATGTGTCACTATTTTCGTCGCTATCTTCTGTGTCGCTATGTGCATCACTATTTGCATCGCAAAAGTGACATGATTAAAGACACACATACTGTCACATATAACAACCTTTTTTGATCCATTTAACTATACAATGTACCCAAAGTATAGATAAGATACAACATAAAGGAAAGTAAGCTACTAAGTCAAACAGTGCATAACAGACTACACTAATCGACTGATGCTATATCTTTGCAAACTATCAGTAGGTGTAACAAAACTAAATATAATAAGTGATAAGTCAGTGGCCATGTGAGTATCATAATGACCACCAATGTGCTAAGTATAGACGTGCAAACCCATCTAGCCAAGTGGTCCATCATCAATGCCTGCACGTGTTGAGCTTGCCATCTCAACACTCCCTCTCAAGCTCAACTCTATCTATGCAACTCCAAGTAAGCTTCGGAAATTTCAAAGCTTCTTTGCACCCAATGCCTTTGTGAAAATATCATCTATCTTATCCTGTGTGCTGACATATACCAAGTCAATCTCTCATGCAAGTACCTTCTCTCTCACAAAGTGGTAGTGCACCTCAATGTGTTTTTTCCTAGCATTGAATACTTGATTCCTAGCTAGTTGTATGCTGCTCATGTTGTCACAATGAATGACAACTGGACCATCTCCCTGCACATCCAAATCACTTAATAACTTTTACAACCATACCACCTCACATGCTGCCAAAACAGCACCTCTATACTCAACCTTTGTACTCGATAAAGCAAATGTAGGTTGCCTTTTGCTGCTCCATGTGACTGCTGCACTACCAAGGGAAAACATGAATCCACTAGTAGATCTTCTGCTAACATGCTACCAGCCCAATCTACATCTGTGTATCCAAAGACCTGTACATCCTTACCTACCTCATAAAAAAGTTCATAATGTAAAGTGGACTTCACATATCTCAATACTCGTCTAACTACATCCAAATGAGGCTTTCTAGGCATCTACATAAACTAACTAACAAGGCCAACTGCATAGCTCAAGTCTGGCCTTGTGATCCTCATGTAGATCAAACTCCCTACTATCCTCTTGAACATAGTAGGGTCTTCTATATCATCACCAACATCAGCACTTAGCTTCACATTTTGCTCCAATGGTGCTAAAAGAGGTTTACATGCTGCCATACCATACTTGGATAACATATCTAAGTCATTTTGCCTTTGGGATAGCCATTTACCATCATCACATTTGATCTTCAATACCAAGAAAGTATCTCAGCTCACCCAAATCCTACATCTCAAACTTCTTCTTCAAGAAGTCCTTAACTTCAGCAATCCCATTGTCACTGTCACTTGTAATAATCAAGTCATCCACATAAATTACTATGATGACCAAACATGCATTTTCCCTTCTCACATAAAGTGAATGATCAGTGTCGAAAATACAAAATCCAATATTGACAAGATACTCTCCAATCTTGTCAAACCATGCTCTAGGTGCTTGTTTTAGCCCATAGAGCACCTTCTTTAACCTGCACATATATGTGGGATGCTCTAAATTCTCATAACCTGATGGCTGCTCCATAAACACTTATTTTTGCAATTCACCATGCAAGAAGGCATTCTTAATATCCATTTGCTGCAAACTCTAACCTTTGATTGCTGCCAAGGTGATCACACATCTAATAGTTGCCATCCTAGCAACTGGACTCAATGTCTCTTCATAATCTATGCCATATGTTTGAGCATAGCCTTTTGCTCCAGCCTAGCCTTCTACTTGCTAACGGACCATCTGCATTATTCTTGACTTTGTAAACCCACTTACATCCAGTAGCTTTCTTACCCTTAGGCAAGGGTACCAAATCCAAAGTCTTATTGGCTTCTAATGCAATCATCACCTCATCCATTACTACATCCGAATGAGTATGACCAATATCATCCTCAAAACAGATGGGCTGAACATCCTCAACTAGTTTCACCATATAAGCATAATGATCAGCTACATAACCTTTAAAACCAAAACTTTTAATAGGGTATTTGACCTTGCTAGACCTGCATAGCATTGGATCACTCAACGAAGCCTTTACATTACTATGAGCTCTCTGTACACCTGGTGTCCTGACTGAAGGAATACAAAGCTCATTATCCAAACTCTCTGAACCACTAGACTCTCCATAAATTCCCAAATGATTAGTAGATGCATCATTACCATCCAACACATTCTTCTTTTCTTTATCTTTTTCTGCAACACTTATAGATCCATCTGAAGATGTGGGGCTACTCCTTAGTCTCCCAGACCAAGGGCTCATTGTAGGTGTAGTACCAAATGATATTTGTGGTCCACTAAGACTTCGTGATTATTGCTTTTCTTTCTACACATAGCTATCATGATCATTATCATCATCTAATACATAAGCAATAGGTGCATACCAACTGCTCATCTCATAAAAAATGACATCCCTGCTCACTCTGAACTCACCTCTGACAGAGTTATAACAACAATATCCTTTCTGCTCTAAAGAGTATTCAATAAAAATACATTTTTCAGCCTTTGGATCAAGCTTCTTCTGTAGCTCATTTGGCATATGAATGTATGCAACACAACCAAATACCTTCAAGTGTGATACATCAGGCTTCTTGCCAGTAAAGAATTCTTTAAGAGTCATCCCATGAACTGCAGTTGTGGGAGTTGTGTTCATAATATAGATAGCAGTACGGAGACCTTGAGACCAAAAATGTTTTGGCATATTTTTTAAAGCCATTAATGCCCTTGAAACTTCTGCAATATGCCTATTTTTTCTTTTTGCAACCCCATTTTGATGTGGGGTATTCTTGTAAGTAAATTGCCTCTTTATCTCATGAGTCCTCAAGAAGCCACTAAACTCAGTAGAGAGGTAATTTCCCCCTCCATGTGATCTCAAGCACTTCACTTTTGAGCCTGTTTCTATTAAAACTACTGCCTTGAAAGATTTGAAGTGCTCAAATACATTACTATTTTCCTTCATGAAATATATCCATAGCTTCCTTGAACAATCATCAATAAATGTGACAAAGTATTTGTTGCCACCAAGAGATACATGATGTGTAGCCCCCAAACATATGTATGCACTACATCAAGTATATTTCTACTTACTTCTCTATCATGTGAGAAGGGTTGTCTTGCTTGCTTACAAAACTGGCATGCTTCACAAACTTTATGAAATTTTGCAACTCTAAAGGAAGGAAACCCTGTAACCAATCCTCTAGACTATATTAATTTTAGCATTTGCACATTTGCATGTCCAATACATTTATGCCATATTTGAATGTCTACAACCACTCCTTTTCCTTTAGCATACATAGCAGCATCCATTGTAGGAATTTCAACATCTAAAGTGAACATGTGACCAACTCTACTTTCTTTTGTGATCAACCTGCACTTACCATTAAAGTCTTCTATAATACAACCTTTTGCATTGAATCGGACCTGCAACCCTTGCTCTACCATTTGGCCAAAAGATACTAGACTCTTTGTGATTGAAGGCACATGTAATACATTTGTCAGACTCTTTGTCTAACCATCATGCAAGGAAAAGGGAACCTTTCCAATGTGTGAAATGGGGTGGCATGAATCATCACCCATCTACAACTAACCTACATTTTGTAAGTCTTGTATCTCTCCAAACCATTCAACATGATTGGTCATATGATTAGATACACCTGAATCAACATATCATACATCATCATGTGTCCCCTTTCTTGTAACCGCATTCATCATATGTTGCATAACAAATAGATATTCATTTCTGTTTTCATTCTATCGTGAAGATGATGCATAGTTTCCTTGTTGCAATTTACCACTACAAATATAATCTTTCTTAGCATAGCAATGGGTTGCAATATGACCCATTTCGCCGCAATAATGACAAACAATAGCAAAAATTCCAGATTCTCTATTCTACCATCCACCTCTTCCTCTAGAGCTCCCTCTACCTCTAAAGTTTCCTCGGCCTCCTGAAACCTACATTTCACCCAATTGCTAATTGAACCTGTTTTGCTGGTTATCGCCAGCACATCCCATACCACGGCCTCTTGAAGAGAATCTACCACATCCCCTTCTTGAACTTGAGTAAAATACTTGGACCTTCTCACCATTTCTTTCAGACGAGTCACCTTGCATATTCATCTCTTTGGTAATCATGAGAGAGACCAACTCATCAAAATCTAGAAATGGCTTCCGAGCATATACTGAAGTAATAAATGATTTCCATGCCTTCTCATGATTGAGGCCACTCAAAGTGGATGAAACCAAATCCTCATCATCAGGCATTGCATCAATCGCTATTAAAGCATTTGCAATGCTCCTCACCTTCAAAACGTACTCATTGACATACATTTTTTCTTTCTTCAAGGTATTCAACTCTTGCTTGAGTTGAATTTTTCATGCCTTTGTATCTATTGAAAACATGTTCTCAAAAAGGATCCAAGCTACATGTGAAGTTTATGCAATCCTGATATGTCCGAGGATAGTATTATCAATGACTGTAGATAGCTAGTAGATCACATTTTTGTCTTTTGCATTCCACTCTTTCCATGCCTTTAATTCATCTACAATCAGAGGGATACCCAGTTGTGGCTTCCTTTCTTCACCTGAAACAAACTCATAAAGGCCCTTTCCAATGAGGAAGTTCATCACACGGAACTTCCTTGAAGGGTAGTTGTTCTTATCGAGCTTCTCCATAATGGGATTTCCACTATTCTCTGTATCACAAAAAATGATACAACACAACAAGCTAGTCTTCTGCAGCCTTTCACAATAAGTGCACATAAATACACCAAGCAACCTTTTTCATTGATTGCTCAATAATACATGTAATCTGGAACCTGTTTGCAAATAAACCTTATGTTTTCTTCCTAGAAAACACCTCAAAAATTACAAATTCAAAATCTGTAACCTGTGCATCCACATTCAGTCAATATAGTTGAAATCATAGTGTACCCTAAAATTGTTGTCTACAACCTTGCGACTCTAAAACGGGGTTTGAAACGGCCTCAAATGCCCAAAAAAACTGCAAAAAAACCCTAAAGAGCCTATCTGCAAAATACACAATGCTCTTCTCACACACCAAATCTCACAACAATTTGAGATTTTCACTCTACCCTTCTTCCGGTGCCTCCCCCATAGGCATTATCCAAGAGAAAGAGTGGAAGAATGGGAGAGCTTCTTACCCATTGCTTACTTGCTCGAATCTTGCTTCTTTTCATTCACTTCAACCTTCAAAATGAGCCTCTCTCAGTGGCGTTGCTTTGATACCATGTCGAGAATTGTGTGGTGGGGGGACTTGCTTGAGCTGTTGTGCCAAACACACACACAGTATCCACTAGAGGAAGCTCACTCAAGAACATAAGAACAGATATGGAGGCCAAAACGTTTTATTGCTGATTTCTTTTTCTTCTTCCACACACTACACAATGTACCAAAAGTATAGATAAGATACAACATAAAGGAAAGTGGCCTACTAAGTCAAACAATGCATAATAGACTACACTAATTAACTGCTGCTATATCTTTGCTAGCTACTACAGGTAGGTGTAATATACTAAATATAATAAGTGATAAATTAGTGGCTATGTGAGTATCATAATGACCACCAATGTGCAAAGTATAGATGTGTGGACCCATCTAGCTAGGCCATCCATCATCAATGTCTGAACATGTTGAGCTTGCCATCTCAACAAGGAAAGCTATTTCTGACACTGTCTGAGAGCTCGTCCCAATGCAATGGAGCATCAAAGAGACTCTACAATATATACAACTAGATATTAATCTACAATGTATAATACATCACAAAGGAAAAAAAAAAAACATGAAAGAGACACAACTTAGTGGGCCATCCTAGGTATATAATCTATCAATGAGTGTAGTGAAACCCTATTTCTTTGCATACCAAGTCTACAAACCTATAAAATCACAATTTGTAATTGAGTGCTACAAGAAAAATAAAGTAGAATTATTAGAGATAAGGTTATTATTACAAGTAGTATACCAAATAGGAAAGTGAACGCAACCAAAAGAAAACTTACAAAATCCTCCAAACAAGGTCTATGTCTGCCACTCCTCCCCAGATAATGCATGATCATGTCTCTAGCTGTCCCCTCACTACCTCTTCTTGTTGCTACCACCATCATGGAGAGTCTGTGGCATCCTCCTTGAGTCTCTACCAATCCTATGTGTCTAACCATGTAGGCTTTGGAGTGCCACTCTTGATTGTCTTATGCACTTCTGATCATCTATGTGACATATATGAACACATACAGTCCATTATCCATTGTGGAAAATTAGTCTACCATTGTAGGCATCAATAACTCCTTATGCCAGGACGCTACTATATATTCCTTGCTCACCTCTAGTATAACTCTTTGAGTGCTCCAAATTGTTGTGCCTAAATACTTGTTTGCACCTCTCATGTGTGCTATCACCCTTTTTCCCTCATCATTTAGGAGCATGAATTGGTTTTCTCATCCACCATTGGGTATCCATACCTTGGTGGAGTACATCTAAGGTGCACCCTCTCCCACCTACAAGAATGCTTTTAGGTATAACCAAGAGACCCTTGTTCATTTTGTGTATCATTTCATTGGGCTATGCTTGACATTACTTGGTATTTTAGGCATTTTATGATGGTTATGCTAGTGATATTTAGGGATTTATTGTTGGTCAACCAAATACCATATTTGTCACATTTTGGGCCTATTTATTCAGTGGCTCCTCCTCTCATTTAGTCATTATCATTCTTCATTTGGTCTCCCTATTGGAGAGAGAAGCTAGTGTCACTTACGCAGCCAGTGACTCACTATTCTATGCATCATTCTCATGTTTGGCATATGGATTTCATTTCTTGAGCACATATCTAATTTCTCTTCCTTTGCAGTGTTCTTTTGTTCTTTTGTCTTGTGTTGAATAGTTTATTTCAACGCTTGTCTATGTTTCCATTGCTGCACGACTTTTGACATTGTATTAGATTGCACATGATCTTAGTTCCTACTGTGATTTTTCTGTTGATTACAAGTCTTTCTTCCCCTTGCTGATTAGGCCTACATTTTTCAAACCAAGAACTTGTTTTTTTAGCTTGCTCTTGGATTTCAGCTTATAATCGTGAGTTTGCTACATTAAATGCTTAACCAACTTGCATTTTTCATTTTCTACCCTTAATTGTGGCTAGTCATCTAGATTGTTTTTGTTGTTTTTGGCAGTTTTTGACTGGGTTTTCCTCATTTTATAATAATTGGCCTTTGGTTTTTATCATATTTTTGGTTACACTACATGTGAACTCTCATTTTGTGAAGTCTTTGCTATTGGTTTGGCTGTATTCCCTCTCTATATATCCTCTCTCCTCTATCTTCTCTTCTTTTTCTCTATAGATGGCTCCTACGTGCACTTTTATAGATGATAAGCTACATGGACTTAAGTATCTTACATGGAGTGTTGTGATGAAAGCTTTATGTGTGAAAGAGAAGTTGGAAACTACTGCTTCACCACTTCTTATGTGCTTTCTCCCTTACAATTCAAAGCAGACCTTGAAAATCTACTCTCATACAAAGCACATTAAAGCCTCTGAAATCATGTGCCTAATTTCTATAGAATAAAAGTAATCATCATATTCCAATGGCTTTTGAAAATAAAACATTTCATCCAACATTGTGTCATATATATCAAAACATCAATGAGTAGAACTAGATAGCTATATATATTTCAAAACATAAAGCCAGCTTTCTTTGGTGATGAATGAAAATCTAGAATTTATTCTTGGAACATTTTTCCATAGTTGTGTTGCATCATGCACACTATCTCTTATTACTGGTCTCACCTGAGCAAGGAAATAAATTGAAATTATATGTTCATAAATAAAGCATGTCTTTCAACAATGTGACCAAAGGTATCAAAAGAAAATCATAGAATAGTAAAGTACAAACCTTGTCAAACCAATATGATTCAAGGACACTCAAGGTGGTTGACTTGAAAGACACTAATACCGGAACAAGATTGGAACTAGTGCGAGTAAGTGTTTCAGGTATTGCCTTCCTTGTTACCCACTCATTGTTCTCCAAAGCTTCATGTATCCATGGCATCAACATAGCCAAATATTGCTAAGTGTGGGCTCCAACCTGTTACATAGGATATGCATGTTGAGACAAACCATCTCAATGCACAAATACTAGAAGAGGGGCCCTCTTCTTGACAATGGCTAAGGATTTTCGAGTTGAAGACCAAGACTGATTAGGACTTGATGAAATTGAGTCAAGTGCATGTTCATTTCCAAGGCCATCTACTCCTACAATCAATCTTGAAGTTCAAAGCTCTAGATTTTGCATTGATAGAGCCAAATCCTGGCCATTTGAGACAACACTCAGATCAATGATTAGTCAAATTCAACTAACATTATATAGCATGAAAAAACTAAATCTAATAAACATGAGGCATCAATAAAATGATAGTAACTCAAACTATTTATAATAAAATTACTTAGATCAATACCATGAACCAACCTCTTTACAGGTTTAGATCTAGACATGCAAGTAAGAAGATAGGACCCCTACTTACAACTATTCAAAAAGCTATTAGTGTTGCTTCAATATTTGGCCAAAGCCCATGATAGATTTTTTTAATCCACATATTATACGAATCATGAATGAAAGTAAAGTTGCTATCACTTGAAAGAGGAAGATCTTCAAAGTACTTCTTCTAGTCCACATCAATCCAATAAACAATTTTTTTTGTCTATTTGTGATTGATCAAGTCCCTTTCTCTTATACTCCACTACCTATTCATACAAATAAGCATCAACACCTACAAGACATCAGTTCCACTGTAATAAGTTAAGGAGCACATTTTTTAATCTATCCTCTCACTACTGGTCCTATTCTTTCGATTCAATCAAAATGGAAAGAGAAAAATATTATGTTATCTTATGTGCTCTAACAGAGAGGAGACAATTAAATTTATATTCACATTCATAAAAATTTACTTGCATACATGTATGTTTCACTCTCTTTAGGATCTTTTGGGGATCTTTCGACAATCATGCACATATCAATACATATACTTTTTGCCTAGTATTTTACAATGCCATATTTGTCTAATTATGTTAAAATCTATACTAGGTACAAATTCATCTGGAATGGCAATTCTAATTTCTTGGGAGTATCAATCCAACAAAGATTAGTAGATAAACAGTGAGGCATGTCATCTCAACCACTCCATTGCACACAAGTATTTGCATTCCACCGCTTCTCCTCAATTCTCGACTATATGCAAAGGTAGAGACTTACCCACCAAAAAAGGCGGCATCTCGACTGGCCTAGTTTAATTACGTGGCTACTAGATATCTTTCCTTGTCTTCTTAGGGGCCTCCATCAAAGGCATCCTCCAGAGCTAGTAGGCTCATCATCACTCAATTCGACTGCATTAATATTCTCATATATGTTGTCCATACTTTAAAGGCCTATTCTATCCCAGCCTAACATGCTCCTCATTAATTGAACCTACTCCATAACAAATTCACTTGTTTTTTCTAAACAATGCTTCCCTTCAACTCAAGCTTATGAGGCTTCTTCAAAGTCCAGCATCATCATCAAAACTGGTCGGCAACTATCACCATGAGAAGTAGATAGTGTCCATGGAAGTGGGGATTGAGAAAGAAGAGTTGTGAATTTTTGTTACATGTCAAGGCCCTAATGTTTTTGTAAAAGGATTTTGAAAATTAACCTTACAAGTATTGGAACCTTAGTCAGGCAAATGTATCCCTATTGAAAGAGTGATTAATCTAAGTGACTAATTTGTAATATCCTTGGAATTTTAGCTTCTTCTTTCAGTTGAGAGAGATCTTGTACTAGGGTTGGTGGTGTTATACAAAGGTAAACTATTGTATTCACTCTCATGGTAGAAAACTTCAATCCAAAGGAGGTCTTGCAAATCACAGGAAGAGGATATCCCAAAGACGGCATTCAGCATAAGATATGGACACTTTGAGTTCCTAATCATGTCATTCGGGCTGAAAAATGCTACTGTCACCTTCAACAGGCTAATGCAGGATATCTTTAGGCCCTATCTTGATGACTTCGTACTCATCTTCTTCGACGATACCTTAGTCTACTCCAAACAGGAAGAAGATCATAAACCCCAGCTTTGCATTGTTCTTGAAACAATGAGGGCACACAAGCTTTATGCCAAAAAGAAGAAGTGTGCATTCTTCAAGCGGTAGATTGAATATCTGGGATTCATTGTATTAGCGGAAGGAATCTCACTGGATCTGGCCAAGGCCAAAGACGTTCTGGAGTGGCCAACACCAACAACGGTTCATTGTATCAGTGGAAGGAATCTTAGAGGATCCGACCAAGGTCAGAGACATTCTGGAGTGGCCAACACCAACAATTGTCAAAGAAATACGTAGTTTTCTTGGATTGACAGGATGGTACTGGGTCTTTATAAAAAACTATGCCCTAATTGCAATACCTCTAACACAGATCTACTGAAGAAGCACACATCAATTGTATGGTCACCTACTAAACAATCTAGCTTCGATAAACTAAAGCAAAGCTTGGTGTCAGCACCTATCCTAAAACTTCCAGACCTTGGTAAGGAGTTTGAAGTGATAACTAATGCTAGCACACTTGCCTTAGGTTGTGTTCTTATGCAAGAGGGTCATCCTGTAGCATACTCTTCATGGAAACTGAAGAGCCATGAAAGGAACTATGCTACCCATGATCTGGAGCTGTTAGCCATCATCCATGCTCTCAAGCTTTGGAGACACTACTTGCTGGGTAACAAGTTTACCCTAGTGAACGGATCATAAAAGTCTCAAATGGATCTTTACCCAGAATGAGCTCAACATGAGGCAACGTCGATGATTTGAAGTGCTGGAGAAATATGATTTTGAAATCAAATACCGGCTTGGAAAGGAGAATGTAGTTGCCGATGCACTTAGTTGCAAGGCATTTCTAAATTCTCTAATCTTGCAAGATCCATCAACAGCTAGATCTCTAACCACAAAGGTATCCATGCCAGACAACCCAATTCTTGAGCTAGCTAGAGAAGAGGCATGCCATGATCCAACTTACTAGAAATTTCTAAGGGAGATCACTATCAAAGATCAAGACCCGAAGCTACATGCAAAATATCTAGAATTCTTTATCAATAGTGGACTTGTCTACTATAGAACGAGATTATGTATACCGGCAAGCCAGTCACTCAAGCAGAAGATACTTTGGTAAGCTCATGACTCCCCTTTTTCAAGACATCCTAGCTATGTCAAGGCCCTCAATGCAGTCAGAAAGAGCTATTATTGGGAGAGGCTTAAAGGTGACGCTCTCAAATATGTCACTGAATGTTTGTTGTCAACGTGTTAAGGCTGAACATGTCAAAATGCCAGTAAAATTGCAACCACTTAACATTACCCAAATGAAATGGGAATTCATTAGTATGGATTTTGTTGTTGGCCTACCCCAAGTTCAGGGAGGATACAACTCCATTATGGTTGTGGTGGATATGCTCACCAAGGTTGCACATCTTATTCCTGTTAAGACAAACTATAAAGCCTCAGACATCGCAAGGTTATTCATCAAGGAGATATTCAGACTACATGGGTTACCCAGAAGAATCATTTGTGATCATGACTCTCTCTTCACATCACATTTCTGGAGGGCTATCTTCGAGGCCATTGGGGCTCAACTTTGTTTTAGTACAGCTTACCATCCCCAAACTGATGGTCAAATGGAGCGAGTCAACCAAGTCATTGAGGATATGCTAAGGACACACTGCTGCCGTAAACCCAAAAAGTGGATTCAATATTTCTCGCTGGTTGAGTTTGCCTACAATGCTTCTTACCAACAAAGCATTCATATGACTCCTTTTCAAGCATTGTATGGGCACGATTGTCAAAGTTCTTTAAACTTTTCGGATCCAACCTTGAGGGTTGAAGCCTCAAAGCAGATGCTAGAAGATATGGATGACCAAATCAAGTTGATAAGATAGGACATCCAAGCCGCCAAGGATAGACAAAAGGCTTACGCGGACTTGAAACGACAAGATAGATCCTTTGTTGAAGGAGATATGGTCTTCATTCGCATACATCCAGAGAAGAGTTCCCTATCCTTGCGTAAATGCAAAAAGCTAAGTCCAAGGTATTGTGAACCTTACAAGATCCTCAAGTGCCTAGGGCCTAATTCTTACAGACTTCAACTCCCTGAGAACCTAAAAGTTCATAATGTATTCCATATCAGTCTACTGAAGAAATATGTGCCTAACCCTAGTCATGTCCTTGATGATCAACAAGTTGTAATGCCTAGCCAAGGAGTTCTTGAGCTATGGCCTGACAGGAACTTAGATGTTAGGGAGAGGCAATTGAGATCCAGAACCTTGAGAGAATATCTCGTCCAGTGGAAACATTATCCTAAAGAGGATGCCATTTGGATGGATCTTAACCAACAATACCCCCATTTCTTCTCGAGATGAGAACATCTTGATTCCCCTAAGGGGGAGAGAATGTAATATTTCCACACGAAATATTAATGAATTTTAACCACTACACACCCCACGCAAAACCAATTTAAAAGAATCTCACGGAGACTAGAAGAACCCTAGGACAAATATTCCACCCTCACGAGTTAATAAACTCCACCCCCACGGTGCATAAGAGGCCGCGGCTTGAAGACCACAAGGCCGCGTGAGAACACCTCTTCTAGAGGAAAAAAAGGGATAATAGTTAGAATTTTGACAAATTTTTTTAATTATTTACCTCTTCCCCTCAGCCGATGCATGGCAGGGGAGAGGGAGTGGAGCTAAGTGGAGAGAGAGGGGAGTGTGGTGTGGAGATGCATGAGGGAGGGAAGGCATGCAAGCCATCCACATGGGGGGCTATCTCCCCCCCCCCTACACACTACATGAACCCCCCCCCCCCCCCCTTGGAGCTTGAGGGAGGAAGGGAGCGTCGTGCTGACAGAGGAGAGAGGAAGGAAGGAATCGATGCCGTGCTGCAGCCCGCCAATGCTGCCACCGTGAAGTTTGCCAGGCTGCCGCCAGCTGCCGCGCTGCCGCCGCCGCCCATCCCACTGCCATCATTGTCATAATTCCCTCCCCTCCCTCGTCATCAATCTCCTCCTTCCCAATCATTTCCCCTCCACGTCACTCTGTTCCAAACAGAAGCTTCTTAGAAGCTTTTTTAGAAGCTTCTAACAAGGCTTTCATAAGCCTTGTACACACGTGTTTCCCCGGGAATTTAAACCCAAGCCTCCAAGGCCCTTGATCCTGCGCAAGAGAGGAAGATCGCGGAATGTGAGTCTTCAGGACGTGCGAGTAACCCAAGGGGAGCTGTTGCGACAAAAAAATACACTGCATAAATGGCCCCAAAACAAAAGATGCAAGGTGCACACGTGGGAGCCTCCAACCCAAGTTTACACGTGGATATCTCTGCGAGTCCTCATACCCAGGTTCTTAGAAGTTTAATCCCGCATAAAAGGAATGCATTGGGCACGTTTAATTTTCATGGGGAAGTTATGAATGCAAATTACTCATTCATCTTACGAGTGTTAGTTGCATGTTGCTCTTTGCTTGCATTTCCAAGTTGCAAATCCTAAGCGCATATTGCGTAGGTTTAAAAAGACGGAATTGTTTAAGTGCATCCTTGATTGGCTGCGAAAAAGAAAAGCGCATAAGGCATTTAGGTAGTAATTTTCTACTTGTGGATTCATATGAGATAATCATTGTCGTCCATTGGATGTTGTCCAAGTAGTTGCATTGCATAGAAAGGAAACCATGAACTTGCCTATTGCATGCAAAGATGCTTGTATTTTAAGACAGATTAATTATCATAGAACGGATTAAGTCAACATTAGTCTTATGACATTTGTCATGCATGAACTTCATTTATCAAAGTTGTATCTAGAAAAGGTTGCATGTCATATTAAAGCCTGAAATTCAATTACATTAAACGAAAGGTTTATAGGCATAGCTTTTGATGTAAATCTAAGTAGGTTTTATGCAAGTTATTCCCCAAATTGTCAATCATCATGATTTTAGCAAGGAAAAGAAATGGTCATTGCAAACCTTATAGTTGCATAGAAGTAAAAGTCTATGATTCACATACTTGCATGGAATGTTGTATCTTGAATATATTTTTTATTTGCATCTCTTCTAAGCAAAGATTACTCTTGTCGCAAGACAATTAGATCATTTTAGGTAAATTGCTTGTATTGGTATAACCCTCAAGGGATTTGTAAAAGCATAACTAGTGGTACGACGAACACCTCAAAGTGCTAGGTAGGGTTTAGCTACGTTAAAAATTCTGCCTAGTATCGCACTTGGGACGCCAAGTCAAGACTTTTGATCCCAAGGTCCTACCCACATTCACGGAATATTTGGGTTAATTGGACGCCCATACAATAATGATCTAGGGTTTTTACCCTAGGGAAAATTGGCCTAAGACTAGTCCTCCGTATGGATTTAGAAACCCTAGGGCCAAGCGTTGTTGGCCTAGTATGGTTAGGGTTGGGTTGGGTCAAGAAGATATCCCAAACCCTACATCTTGACCAAACGTATTTCTTGACCAAGAAACGCCGTTTGATGGGAGAGATGATCCCATAAGACGCAGCTCCTATGCAACAAGTTGCAACATCGCATGGTTTTGTGTTAAATCACAAAGTAGAATTTCCACTCCTTAGAACAAGGTTGACAGGTTCTAGTGCAAGTCTAACTTGCAAGAGGATGAGTAGTCATCCTACTATTGATTTGTCAAGTTAGGGAAGTTACGTATTGCCTATTAAGAAATTGAAAAATCAAGCTAGAGTGACAAAGTCACCAGGATTTACTGTCTTAATTTGAGGAACCTAAGGTGTTGGTTAATTTGGGTTAATAGGGTATAAACCCTAACCCAAGGATAAAAGGGTACACAAACAACGAGACCCTTGGGATCTTGCCAAGTCGGAATCGACCCTGGATCAAATGCTGGATGCATTTCGAGAGAAGGATGCACTCCTTAGCAGTTGGCCAAGTAAACGACCACTAGACTGATTGTGTTTGTATAAGTTAGGAGCACTGTTTGTACTTTCTTTGCTCAAGAAACTAAAGATGAAAAGATAATTAATGCTTCAAGTTGAAGGCCTAGAGGGAGAGGCAACATCAGTTACCCCCGACTATCTGCCTGACCCTAACCAAGGGGGTTGTTAGCGGCACTAGGTATGTGGACTGAACCCACGACGAGAGGTCTCTCCGTGGGTGCTACTTGGAACAGGAGGATGCTTGGGTGCCAGGGGGAGCTCTGGCCGTAAATCCCCTGCCTCCGAGTCCTGCACAAGAGGCCGACGTGACTCGAGATTGGATCTCGAGGCCTGCATACTAGTCTACGGGCGAAAACTTGGATTAGTAATCCCTGAGGATTGCTAGATTGCCTTCGGGCGGATTATGGATTGCCTTCGGGCAGATTATGGATTAGCCTTTGGGCTGGATTATTATGATGCATTTCAAAGACTGATAAAGAAAATCAATTGTTGAAAAGAAACTTGTCTGACATTGTTTTTCTATGTCAGTGCTTAAGTTACGTGAAGGAATCGATGAATAATTGGCTAATTAAGGAAGTTGTTTTTCCTTATCAAACTAAATGTGGTAGGTAATTAGATAACTAAAGAAACCTTGAGGAAAGTGTGGTGGATGTGGCCATGGGTCCGTCCTACGGATGGGTGGTCCCAGTTGAACGGGAAATTTTCTCGAAGGAAATTGACAGCAAGGAACGATGGCCTAGAATCTAGAGTACTAGAGTCCCAATTTATGCTATTTTAGGGGAATGGAATGGGACTATGCCTTATGGGCAAGAGAGGTCGAGCTTTGCATCCCTCTCATTTTCCATTCTCTATGAACCAAGTGCAGCATGAATCCGCTTCGACCCTGATGTTTATGCTTAAAGTAGTTCGCCTGGGGTTCGACGCCAGTTGCCGTTCTAGGCATTTGACCACTAGGAAAACCCTAATTCAGGTCGGTCCTAAGTGGGAATGGCCAGAATGCTTCCGCTTCGTGGTAGAATCGGGAAGACCCAAATCGCAAACCCCGTGATATTCCGTGGGAGTGCCTGGCGGCGCTCTCTCGACTCTCCTACCGATGGATTGCTAAGACGTGTCCTACGAGCAAACAGGTGGACACGTTACAATTCTTGAGCATTGGCCATCATTATTCCTACCATCTTTAAGACAACCAACCTAGCATCGAGTTCTTTGGCACCACCAATTTGAGTCTACTTCTTAGTTCTTCTATAACAACACACCATCCTTCACCAGCAAGATCCCTAACTAGACATCCCAATACCTCTTACTAGTAGCAACTAACATACCCTTGGCATATGTGCCATGGAATGAGTTCTTTGGCACCACCACTCTGAGCCTACTCCTTATTTCTTCTCTAACAACACACCATCATTAGCTACCAAGATCCCTCACCAAAAATCCCAAAACCTCTTGATGGTAGCAGTTGACATAACCTTGCCATAAGTGCCATGGAACTAGCACTCATCTAGGAGGGGGATAAGATTAAATACAAAGAGAAAATAAGCATTAACACCATATTGGGGAATATGGGAATTTTCCACAAGTTTGGGACACGTGATCAAATCTTTGGATTTGTCATAACTTGAACATTATAACTCCAAATTGAGTGCTCTATAACTCAATAGATTCCATTTTTCAAGTGCTTTTTAATTATAGGTCATATCATATGGTTTTGAGAAACTTAAGCAAGTTATCCAGGTGCCACATTTTTAGTATTCAAAAAATGGGAATTAGGAGATTCCCAAGCTCACTAATATTGTGTTCATTGCGAATTTTTAAAAATGGAATGTATTTAGAACAATTTATGTTATTACTTTGTTGAGATCTAAGCTCCTTCCATTTAGAATGTAATAATCATTTGGTACTTGAAGTTATGAGATGCGAAAATGCCCTTTGTAGTCTGAGTATGGGCTCATCTCATTCTCCATCGAAGATGCACACTCCTTTGCCTTGGATGTCACTTTGTTATTGTGGTGGTGGAGAAGAGATATCCCCAATGAGATCAAGGAGAAGAGAAGATGGAGTAGATACCCACAATGAGTTTAAGAAGAAGAGAAGAAGATAGTTTCTAGCTTCATGTTTCTCACCCTCTTGCACTCTCAAGTCATGCACTCTTGCTCACAAAAGGCACACCACGATGAGATAGAGAAGATAATTTAGTGTGCTATAAACTTCACAATCCATGTCCCTTACTATCTTTTAGGCTCTCAACTCACTCTCTACTCTCACTCTCAAGAAAACTTTCGCAAGAAATCAAGAAGACAAAGTTTGCACACACATAAATATCATTTTCCATTGTTTCTCATCCTTTTGATACATGAAAGTAGACTATCCTATACTCTTTGTTGCCTTTTTTATTGGTCATGGACCCTATTCAAAATTTTTAGACCTTAGTCTTACCCAAAACCTCAAAAATATACAAATCCATTATGTGAGTTGGTTATGTGAGAGCTAGTCATAGGTTGCATACAGCAAACTCTAGAAATAATAAGAACAAGTCAAAGTGTATTGATATCAATCTCATAGAGCTTGATATTCCTCCTTATTTATCATGTCCTCCAATGATGGATCAATGAGTTAACTTTCAATAGACTTCATATACCACTATATTAGAGTTTGATGTATATAACATCATCCATTTTCAACCATTCCATTTAATTTCAATGTCTATGTAGGGTC
This sequence comes from Lygodium microphyllum, assembly GCF_053477565.2. NCBI lineage: Eukaryota > Viridiplantae > Streptophyta > Polypodiopsida > Schizaeales > Lygodiaceae > Lygodium > Lygodium microphyllum. The sequence continues at coordinate 135,179,777 of NC_141157.1, forward strand.
ACATAATAGATGGTCTTGTGGTAAGGTTTTGATGCCAAATGTAAATATTCTTGTTCAATTTTTTTAAATGAAGAAATCTTCACTAATGATTGCACATTAGGACTCAACCTTATAGTCCTTAGTAGAGAGACCTATGCAAAAACAATCAATTTAGTTAACATATGATCCAAAATGAAGGAAAGTAATATAAACTAAATAAACATCATGTATAGTGAGGAAAATCCAAAACTTGAGAAGTCATGGATAGTCCAAGTGTTTGCTCTAGTAGTAACTGTATGTCATTCCCAAAATCCTAATCTAGGATTTGTGTCAATAATGCTTACATAGTTAGTTTAAAATTGATACATATATAATATTCCTATCAAGTACATGATTTACTAGCATATATACACAATTTTTCTTTGAGTCAAAACTCATGGTAGGTACCTCTTTAGTTGGCTTATAGGATAAATACAAGATCCAAATTTGTGACACATTATCTTAGCATAGTCAACTTAGTACAAAAGTGACATTAGCTTATAGTGTGCATATTATTAGATATGTTGTTTATAATATAAAATGGGAGTATCTAGATAATGCAACATATATCACATGGCTTGTAGTAGTTTTTTTTTTAACCTTTAAAAAAATTTGTAATGCATTGTATTATGTACATTGAACAAGTTTTATAGTTAGAGGGTAAGTACAATACATTTTCTTTACATAACAATGCTCAATAAGGTAGTGGGGTCATACATACTCTCCAAATTCCATGAACATCATGCTAGCAATTCAAGAATATATGGCTAAACATGTTAAATATATGCATCATTATATTTCCATTTAAAAAGCTCAATAGATTCTATTTTTTTAAATATTTCCAATGATGTGTCGAATGATAACTTTGGGAAACTTAAATATGTCTTTTTGGAGTTCCAATATTCTAAATAATGAAGAATGAGACTTAAAAGATTTCCAAATTAACTAAAATTGTGTTCTTTGCTATTGTTAATTAAGCTTGGTATGTTCCCTTATGAAAAAGATCATGTATCAATATTAGTGTCCTTCCTTATGATACCTAAGATCTCATTTGGAGATAGAGGCTCATTAACACAAAGATAATACTAGGTTCTCATGTTTGAATGTACCTAGCAAGCTGATGTCATAAAACCCAATGATGTGTAGGATCACAAAAAGACATCAATTTGACATGTCAATTATGTGCGATATAATAGGCCACACTTACCATCTAGTATTGTGGAAGGTCCAATCAAATACAAATGACCTTAATAGCTTAAAGCCTCCCATGTCTAGGAAGAGACCCCCATCCTCCAGATAGTCTCCAGTCATAAGTCTACACTAACTATCACAAATGAGGAGACAAAGGATAATTTTTGTCAATGTCTTCTCAAGAAAAGCAGCATGCAAAGGATGTTGAAAATTTTTATAGTATGAATAAGAAAGTTCTTTACTATATTGGGTCTTAGGGAAATTAGCATCAATGACAATATTATCGTCCTCCATATAGGACACATGTATCTACATTACTTTTTATGGTCATCATCTCCATACAGGACACATGTATCTTCTTTACTTTGTATACTCAATACCCCAAAAATAATGTTAAAGATTTCAAACACAACAATTTTTAAGATAGGAAATCTCAACATGGGATAATATCATTATTGTGGTGGAGAAGCAAGATGATATAAACCAAATGACTCCTAATAAGTATGGCATATCACTCATTACCATTGATATGCTCCTTGACAAGTGTTACACCAACATGGCAAGTGCCCCTCATATTCATCATGTACAATGGAAGTCCATAGTACTGATGCGTGACTTACAGGGCTGTCGCATCTATACAATTGGTCGATAAATGGAGTGAGACCGTGCTCTCTCTATATCGAGTCTCAAGGTTGGTCAGATCGCGATTTGTAATGGAGTGCTACAAAGAAAACAAAATACTAACTGTTAGAAACATGATTGTCAGTACAACGGATATTGCAAAAAAAAAGGCAAGCAAAACAAAAAAAAAACTTACAAAGTCTTCCAGATATGTCCTGTGGCCACCACTCCCAAGATGATGGACCACTCCAACCTCTAGTCGTGCCCTCGCCGCCTCGCGCTGCTTACTCCAACATCCTAGAGAGTTTGTAGCCTCCTCCCTCAATCGGCGCCAGTCGTTCACGTCTAGCCACTCGACCTTTGTAGCCCCACTCTTGAATGCCTAGCGTGCATCCAATCATCTGTGTGACATATAGGTATGCATGCAGTCCATCATCCAGCCCGTAGAAAATCTATCTGCTGTGGCTGGAACCGGAAACTCCTCATGCAAGGATGCTACTATGTAGTCCTTGCTCCCCTTCGGTATGTTTTTCCAATGATCTAAGACATTGTGCCGAAAAACTTGTTGGTACAACTCTCTCATGCGAGCCATCACCCTCCTCCCCTCATCATTCATGATGATGGCTCTTGACCTATCATCGACAAGATAGGCATATCCCTTTGGGGTATGCCTAAGATGGGTCCTCTCCCACCTGCGTCCATGCTCCTGGGCATATCCAGGAGACCCTTATACATCCAGTGTACCGACCGGGGTAGTATCTATTGGAGTAGCACCCATAGGGGTACCACCTGCAGACGGCTGAGAAAAAGGCGAAGTAATTGGAGTAGACGTCCCCACAGGTGTGACAAATCCTAGAGGTGACACAACTCTAGCAGAACGATGAAACGGAGATATCGCATCCGTGCCTCCAAAGCATCCACCTGAGCCACAATCCCTGGAACCGCCATGAGAGCGAGGAGTCGCACCTGTATCCCATGCCGACCACGGGCTCATTGCCTCCGTATCTCTACAGCATCCCCCTAACCTTGAAGCAATCCCTCCCTTTGGCCCAAGTCTAGAGCATCGACCTCGTTTGCTCGAAGCCGAAGCATCTGATCGCACCGAAGTAGATCTAGTAAAACGGCCTGACAATGTCCAAGAGAGCTCCTTGTCTGCCATGTCTCTGAATCTTGCCATCTGATTTGGAGACATATGCGTGAAGATATCCTGCAACTCCTCATTGCTCATCCCTCAACTCATCCTCAAAAGGTCACCTGCACAGACAAAAAATGATGTTAGCATAATCAATTTAAATCATACAAAGAACGATAATATAAATCCTAAAAAAATAATCTCACTTAAAATGCATATCTTATGTACCCTTATAAGCGATTAGTCAAGAAATTGAGTAAGTGAATGCTCCAAGTATTAAGTATCCTATGGTCCCATGTCAATCTCCTGACACAACTCCGCATACACTGGAAGGTCGATGGACATGTCACCACAAAAGGATGAGTCCACCTCGTTCTCAAAGAATTCTTGGACTTCTGTATTTCCATCATTATTAGCTGATGTTGGCTCCTCTACATGATGCAAGCTTTCGGTGGCCTTCACCCCTTGCAATATCGACCCCTCTATTTGCATATTTTCCTCATCTATGCTTGGAACATTGCTTTGATCATATACTCTCGCACTTCCAGGAGCTAAAGGTATAACATACCATCATCGAGGTTGTCGAGGGTTTGGATAGAAGATTACCTATTCACAAACACGTACAAGAGAGATTAAACTATTGTGACATGTACCATGTCAAGTAACGAACAAATAAGTTCATGCACGTGTCACAATGGGCCAGCAACACAAAGGTGTTGCACAAATCTATCCATTTTTTTTGGGAATCTATTTTGAGAAATCCAAATGGACCTCGTCGAACTGTTGCTCCAGCTCCTTCAAGTACCACTTTGAACCACTCATGCACATCGAATAGTATCATGGAGAAGCTACGGTAATCCACCGTAACAATACTTTGCAAGTTTCCAAAATACTCCATCTCATCTATAACCGTGTTTAGATCCATTGCTCGTCATCGGCTCTCCTACTCGAACCTTGCCATGATACCACAGTCTATTGTGGAGTGCGTTTTGTCAATATGCCCCACGCGAAAATACCATCCGCGCGACCACGCTGCACTATATATTTTATACTATACATTGAAACATTCAAATTAGTTGTCACATATAAAATATAGATACGATAAATCCTAAAAATGTCATCACCTTTGGACTATATCCCCTCAAGAATTTCCACTCCTCCATTAAGACCTGCGCCCCTTCGCGAGACGCTGCGATCAAAGCTCCATGCAACCATCACGTTGATATGAACCGCGACATCTTCTCCATCCCCTCGGGATATCAAATCAGTCGATGGCGCGTACTACGTCAAAATTCGAATCGCGCTTCCTCTCGATCTTGCCTAGCTTGTTGGTATCTGGCGAGCCACGTCTCCATAGAGGCATGGTGCAACATACAAAAGCAATTCACATTCTCCTCCATTGCAGCATCCTTTCTTTTTTCTACTCCATTTCCAACCACCACATCTCCGATCAGTCTATCATTGTCCTTCAGTGACCATAGCATATTGTTGTCTGGATCCACCATTGGTAGCCATTGTGAAATATGCACTACCGCCTCACACACCAACCAACCTTTAGCCATGCTACCTTTTGGCTAAGCTCATTGTTGCACAAAGCCTTTCAAGGTCTTCATGAAGTGCTCCAAGAATAACATCCATTGCATATGGACAAGTCCAGCAATATCCACTTAATCTACAAGATGCACAAGAAGGTGGATTTGTATCGTGAGCATGCTAGTAGGCAGGTATTTCTCAAAGAGACAGACTGTATCCACTGCTCCCCGCCTCGTGGATTCAATAGAGGACATCTTAATCTCCTTCTATGAGATCCATTACACCAAAGTCAACAACCTATAAATGGCCTTGCATATTTCTCGAGTAAGGCATCCTGCGATCGCGATCGGTAGTACAAACTACCACAAATGAGAAATCATTATGAGTAATGGCTACAATCCAAATAGCAAAATGCGCACGCCAATTACAATCCATTCGTAGTATAAACCTGACATATCTTATGCCAACCATGGGATTTTAGCCCTGATAATTGGTCGTCTTTAGAAAATGCAGACCTGAGAGAACGCATCATACCCGTCGGAGTGGGGATAGACTTGACTACTTGCTTCACAATGCACTCTTCTTTACTGGACAAAACCCAAGGAGCATGAGGTAGGTATTGGTGACCATCAGCACTCAACTGCGGCTAAAGTGTCTCCATCTTGCCTACCTCCTTCAAATCCATTCGTGCCCCTATAGTGTTTCTCTTTCCTGTGATGTGATCCCATAGCAAGCTGCCCATGTTCTTGAAAATATGCATGGGATCCAACAAGTGGTTGATCTATAAGTGGGTCCAATATGGCAACTCGTAGAAAACTAAGAATCGCCACATTCCGTTTGGATGTGACTCCGCGTGGACCATTTTCAGCTCGTATCACCTTGCGGCATTCATATGTGTTGGAGGTCGTCCAAGAAAACCTTCCTTGAGTTCATGATCCTTTGGCAAGAAAGTGGCGTATCCTTGATATACCATCTTCTTCATGGTTTGTGACCTTCACGAGTTTAACTGTGGCTTGCACAATGGACATGCACGATAACCTGAGGTAACCAGACTTGTTCCAACACCTCTATCTAGTGAATACAAACTTGAACGAGATAAAATATACATATTACCAGCGAGAACAGAAGCCTATTTACCTGAGCACTCTCCGAATCGCGAAAAGTCATGCATCGTCCATATGAGAATGGCTCAAATATTGCCAGACCGTCGACCATCGTGCTTGCTCATATCTTGCACGGTGACCCCCTCCTCGCACAAAATCTTAAGCTCATCGACTAATGGACAAAGGTACACGTCTATATTTTTGACTTTGTAGTGGCCGGGGATGAGTAAGCTAAGGATGAGATGTCCTTTGTTCGTAGAGAGCCATGGAGGGATATTGTAGTTGACAAGGACTATAGGCCACACACTGTAAGAAGTTGAGCGCAGATCGAATGGGTTGACACCATCCATTGCAAGACCGAGCTGAAGATTCCTTGGCTCTCGAGCAAAGCCTAGGAAGGTAGATTCAATGTGGCTCCATGCACGTGAATCCACTGATATTCATTGAACTCCATCTGCGGACCTATTCTGTGCATGCCACGTTGTCAAGCTCGCCATGCCGGACGTAGAAACATGTGGTTTATGCGGGGGATAAGCGGAAAGTGTCTAAGAACGTTTTGAAGGATGGTTTGTCCTTGCAATCCTTGTCGATACCTGTGAGCACCACACTTTGGACATGTCTCCATAGTCTCGTATTCTCCTCAAAACAGTATGCAATCGTTGATACATGCGTGGACGCTATTATATTCCATGCCAAGCTTTCGTAAAACATGTCATGTATCATCATAAGACTTAGGCATGGTATTTGCAGGTGGTAATATATGATATTTCAATAACCTGAAAAAAATCATAAAACACCTTGAAAAAGCACAAATGTTTTTAATAATACTGCAAAAAAGAAATCAACGAAGTATACATACAAGGTACCTGAACAACTCGGTTACACTCGCATCGCTCCACCCGTATTTTGCTTGCACACTTAGGAGTGCAAGCAGTGTCTTCAGGAGAGATACTCGGCACCCATCATATAATGGTATGGATGCTTCCTCTCTAAGTGGATTAGAAGTCTTGACATCCATGGGAATCAATGCATCGATCATTGCCTCCATCTCAGGCTCCAAGATTGTAGGTAGGTCTGGAAGGCTGCCTGTCTCCTCTAGTATTGATGGTATAGATTGGGTAGTGCCTTCCAAGTGGTGGATTGGCTCATGCGCTCCATCCATCGCATGCCCATGAACTCTTCTAATTGGCTGCAAAGGCTGCAATCCTCCTTGGGACGAGACGTCACCTCCCTGGATATAAAATTTTCCAGCCACACCCAATCTTCTTGTATATGGTATTCAATTAGCTTGTGAGTACAATGCATGATTGATATTAACTTTTCTTACTGTTTGCTGAAAATCCTCAATTGCCTGATCAATGATCTCAGATTGAAACTCACCGAAGCGTCATACGTGTTCTATAGACAATCGACATTTTCGTCTAATTGCCAGCTTGCATTGAGAGTAAGGACATGAGACACACTGATTAAGATGCGCCTCGTGATCTTGAACAACAAGACCTTTATCATTTTCCATTTTTTCTATGTTACGACAAAAAATTTGTTTTTGTTATTATTATTTTTTCCTTTCTTAAATTATTCTCCTCTCCTTCTATCTCTCTCTCTGTTTTTCTCTTTCTTTATTATGTTGTATGTATTTCCTCTCCCTCTCTCTTGTTCCTTGTTTTTTTTTCTCTTCCTTCCCCTCTCTCATTTTCTTTAACGATCACGGCTACAACTTTGATGAAGACCATGACCATGACTACGACTACGACTATGACTATGACCACGACCACGACCACGACCACGACTATGACTACAACTACGACTACGATAAAGACCACAACTACGACTACGACTACGACTACGAGCACGACTACAACTACGACTACAATTACGACGATGACCACGACCACACTACGACTACGACTAGACTACGACCACGACCACGACCACGACTATGACCACGGCCATGACTAGGACTATGACGACCACGACCACGACTGTGACCATGACCACGACTATGACTACGACTACGACTACGACCATGACCACGACCAGGACTATGACTACGACTACTTACATAGACATGAAGAGAGAGACAAGAGTTAGGGAGAGATTGAAGTTAGAGAAGAAGAGGAGAGAAGTAAGAGAGGTAGAAATAGAAAGAGAGATAGAGAGAGAAAAGAGATAGGGGGAGAGAGAAGGATTTAGAGAGAGTATAGGAAGAGAGAAAGACAGAAGATTGAGGGAGAGAGAATGGTTGAGAGAAGAGAGAGGAGAAAGAGAGAGAGATCCGACTAGAGCATTTGACACCAATAGCCAACACACCATGGAGAACACAAGCACAAATCGACTATGACTACGACTACGACTATGACTACGACTACGACTACGACTACCACGACTATGACTACGACTATGACGACCACGACCATGGAGAACACAAGCACAAATTGACTACGACTACGACTACAACTATGACTACGACTACGACTACGACTACAACTACCACGACTACGACTACCATGACTATGAATACGACTACGACTATGACTATGACTACGACTACGACTACGATGACCACGACCATGACTACGACTATGATTTCGACCACGACTATGACTACGACTACAACTATGACTACCACGATCATGACCACGACTACAACTACGACGACGATCACGACGACGACTACAACTATGACCACGATTATGACTAGGATCATGACCACGACCACGATCACAACTACGACCACGACCACAACCATGACTATGATGACCACGACCACGACTATGACCACGACCATGACTACGACTATGACTATGACTATGACTACGACCACGACCACAACCACGACCACGACCATGACTACGATTACGACTACGACTACAACTACAACTACTTATATAGAGATGAAGAGAGAGACAATAATTAGGGAGAGAGTAAAGTTAGAGAAGAAGAGGAGAGAAGTGAGAGAGGTAGAAATAGAAAGAGAGATAGAGAGTGAAAAGAGATAGGGGGAGAGAGAAGGATTTAGGGAGAGTATAGGAAGAGAGAAAGAGGGAAGATTGAGGGAGAGAGAATGGTTGAGAGAAGAGAGAGGAGAAAGAGAGAGAGATCCAACTAGAGCATTTGACACCCATAGCCAACTCACCCTGGAGAAGATAAGTACAAATTGACTACGACTACGACTACGACCATGACTATGACCACGACCATGACCACGACTACAAATTCCCCTTTACCATTTATAACTCACCCACCTTCTTTCCACACTATTGCACACTACAATCTCTATGAGGGCATGAGATTGGGATCTCCACACATACCAAAGCATGATTTGTAGCTTGATGGCTGCATATATACTACTACCACTCATGGAAGAAACCTTAAAATAGTTATTATGCTCAAATATATGCTTGTTAGGGTAGAAATTTGTTCCTAAGACTATTCTAAGGATGAAAGAGGGTTTGTGATAAAAGAGTATCCTTTCTTGCAAGTGATTTTATATTATATTTTTAAATTAAAATTGATAGTTGAAGATAAGTTTCCTAAGAGATCTTGTGGTGATGCTATTTTAGTTTTTGCGAAGCATTAGAATGATGCTGTTTTAGTTTTTTGTATTTCTCTTTTTAAGAAGAGATTGATTTTTTGTTGAGATGACAAGCTCAACACATGTGGACATTGATGATGGACCGCCTGGTTAGATGGGTCCACACGTCTATACTTAGCACGTCGGTGGTCATTATGACTCTCACATGGCCACTGACTCATTACTTATTATATTCAGGTTGTTACACCTATTTATAGCTAGCATAGTTATAGCGCCAGTCGACTAGTGTAGTCGGTTATGCATTGTTTGACTTAGTAGGCCACTTTCCTTTTATGTTGTATCTTATCTATACTTTGTGTACATTGAAAAGTGTGTGGAAGAAGAAGAAGAAATCAGCAAGAAAACGTTTTGGCCTCCATCTCTCTTCTTGTCTCTTGAGTGAGCTTCTCCTTATGCATTCTGTGTGTGTTCGGTGCAACATCTTGAGCAACCCCCTCCACCACGTGATTCTTAACATGGTATCAGAGCCGTGCCATTGAGAGAGGCTGATTTCGAAGGTTGAAGCAAAGGAGAAGAAGCAAGGTTCAAGCAAGCAAGCTACAGGTAAGAATCTCTCCCATTCTTCCACTCCTTCTCTTGGATAGTGCCTGTGGAGGCACCGGAAGCAGGGCAGAGCAAAAATCTCAGATTGCAGTGAGATTTGGTGTGCGCGAAGAGCGCTGTGTATTCTGCAGATTAGCCCTTGAGGGCTTTCCCACAGAGATTTTGGGCATTTGAGGCCGTTTCAGGGCCCGTTTTAGAGTCGCAAGGTTGCGGACAGCAGTTTCAGGGTACGCTGTGACTTCGGCTGTATCGACCGAAAGTGGGTGCGCAGGTTACAGATTTCAGATCTGTAAAATCAAAGGTGTTTACCAGTGAGTAAACACAAGGTTTATCTGCAAACTGGTTGCATATTGCATGTATTGTTGAGCAGACAGTGAAAAAGGCTGTCTGGTGTATTGCTGTGCACTACAGGTCGAGGGTTGCAGAAGATTTGCTTGCTGTTTGGTATTATTCTTGTGATAATTGCAGAGAATAGTGGAAGCCCCATCATTGAGAAGCTCGACAAGAACAACTACCCCTCATGGAAGTTCCGTGTCACGAACTTTCTTATTGGAAAAGGCCTCTACGAGTTTGTTTCAGGTGAAGAAAAGGAACCGGAGATGAGTGATCCTCCAACTGCAGAAGAGACAAAGGCACGGAAGGAATGGAATGCAAAGGATAAAAAGGTCATGTATTGGTTGTCTGCAGTAATTGACAATAATATGCTGGGACACATTAGAAATGCAGAGAATTCATATGCAGCTTGGACCATACTTGAAAGTATGTTTTCTGTAAATACAAAGGCACGGAAGATTCAACTCAAGCAAGAGTTGAATACATTAAAGAAAGGGAAGATGTCTATCAATGAGTATGCATTGAAGGTAAGGAGCATTGCAGATGCATTGGCAGCAATTGATGCAATGCCCGATGATGATGATTTGGTGTCGTCTACCTTGGGTGGACTTAACAATGAAAAGGCTTGGAAGTCTTTTGTAACTTCCGTATATGTCAGAAAGCCATTTCCAGATTTCGATGAGTTGGTCTCCCTTATGATCACTGAAGAGATCAACATGCAGAGTGAGACATCTGAAAGAAGCGGTGAACAGGTCCAAGCTTTCTACTCCAGTTCAGGAAGGGGACGTGGTAGGTTCTCTTCAAGAGGCCGTGGTACAGGACGTGGTAGTGACAACCAGCAAAACAGATTGAATCAACAATTTGGCGATATGCAGGTTTCAGGAGGTCATGGTAACTTTAGAGGCAGGGGGAGCTTTAGAGGAAGAGGTGGATGGCAGAACAGAGGTTCTAACAACTCTGGTATTGTGTGCCACTACTGTGGCAAAACAGGTCATATTGCAGTCCAATGTTATGCTAAGAGAGATGATATCCGCAGTGATAAGTTGCAGCAAGGAAACTATGCATCGTCTTCACGACAGAATGAAGACAAAAATGAACGTTTGTTCGTTATGCAGCATATGCTGAATGCTGTTACAGGAAAGGGAACACATGAAGATGTTTGGTATGTTGATTCAGGTGCATCCAATCATATGACCAGCCATGCAGAATGGTTTGGAGAGATGCAAGATTTGCAGAATGCAGGTTATGTGCAGATGGGTGATGACTCATGCCACCCAATTTCACACATTGGAAAAGTTCCCTTGTCCTTGCATGATGGTAAGACAAAGAGTCTTTTAGATGTATTACATGTGCCATCTATTACAAAGAACTTGGTGTCAGTCGGTCAAATGGTAGAGCAAGGGCTGCAAGTCAGATTTAATGCAAAGGGCTGCTTTGTAGAAGACTTCAATGACAAGTGCAGGTTGGTAGCAAAGGGAAGTAGAGTTGGACGTATGTTCACTCTAGATGCTGGAATTCCTACTATGAATGCGGCTATGTATGCCAAAGGAAAAGGTGTTGTTGCAGACATTGAAATTTGGCACAAACGCATTGGACATGCAAATGTACAAAGGCTGAAATTAATGCAGTCCAAAGGGTTGGTTACAGGTTTGCCTACATTTAAAGTTGCAGAATTTCAGAAGGTATGTGAAGCATGTCAGTTTAGTAAGCAGGCAAGACAACCCTTTTCACATGACAGAGATGTAAGCATAAATATCCTTGATGTTGTGCATACAGACATTTGGGGGCCTACACAAAATGTATCTCTTGGAGGCAGTTCATACTTTGTCACATTCATTGATGATTGTTCTAGAAAGCTGTGGGTATATTTTATGAAGGAAAAGAGTGAAGCTTTTGAGCACTTTAGAACTTTCAAGGCTGCAGTTGAAAGAGAAACAGGCTTGAAAGTAAAGTGCCTGAGGTCAGATGGAGGGGGAGAGTACCTCTCAAATGAGTTCAGTGATTTTCTGAGGTCTCATGGGATAAAGAGACAGTTCACATGCAGGTATACCCCACAGCAAAATGGGGTTGCAGAAAGGAAAAATAGGCATATTGCAGAAGTTGCACGCGCCTTGATGGCTGAAAAGAATATGCCTAAGCATTTTTGGTCTGAGGCTGTTCATACTGCTGTTTATATTATGAACAGAACTCCCACAGCTGCAGTTCATGGTATGACCCCCGAAGAATGTTTTACAGGTAAGAAGCCTGATGTTTCATACTTGAAAGTATTTGGCTGCATTGCGTATGTTCATGTACCAGATGAGTTGCGGAAGAAACTGGATCCAAAGGCTGAAAAGTGTATCTTTATTGGATACTCTTTAGAGCAAAAAGGGTATCGCTGTTACAACCCTGTCACATGTAAGTTCAGAGTGAGCAGGGATGTCATCTTTGATGAAATGAGCAGTTGGTATGCATCTAGTGGTGATGCATTGGATGTTGATGATGATCATGACACTCATGTGCAGGCTAAAAGGCAAGAATCACGGACTCTTAGTGGACCAGAGACATCATCTGGTAGTCCTTGGTCTGGGAGACTAAGGAGTACCTCTACATCTTCGAGTGCATCTAGTAGCACTACAGGTAAAGACAAAGGAAAGAATAAAGTGTCAGAAGGCATTGATGCAGTTCTTGATGGAGACTCCAGTGGCTCAAAGAGCTTGGATGATGAGCTTGGCATTCCTTCAGTGAGGACTCCAGGTGTGCAGAGAGCACGTGTTAATGCAAAGACTCCATTGAGTGATCCAGTGGTACGCAAGTCTAGCAGGGTGAGATACCCTGTTAAAAGATTTGGTTTTGAGGGTTATGCAGCTCACCATTATGCTTATATGGTGAAACTAGTTGAGGATGTTGAGCCCACATGTTTTGAGGAGGCTGTTGGTCATGCTCATTGGGATGCAGCAATGGATGAGGAGATGGCTGCATTAGAGGCCAATAAGACTTGGGATCTAGTATCATTGCCAAAGGGAAAGAAAGCTATTGGATGTAAGTGGGTTTATAAGATTAAGCACAATGCAGATGGTTCTATTAGCAGGTACAAAGCTAGGCTGGTTGCAAAAGGCTATGCCCAAACATATGGCATAGATTATGATGAAACCTTCAGTCCAGTTGCTAGGATGGCAACTGTCAGATGTGTGATTGCTTTGGCAGCAGCCAAAGGTTGGAGGTTGCAGCAAATGGATGTAAAGAATGCATTCTTGCATGGTGATTTGCAGGAAGAAGTGTATATGGATCAGCCAGCAGGTTATGAAGATTTAGAGCATCCCACGTATGTGTGCAGGTTGAAGAAGGCACTCTATGGGCTCAAGCAAGCACCAAGAGCATGGTCTGACAAGATCAGAGAGTATCTTGTCAATATTGGCTTTTATGTTTCTGATGCTGATCACTCACTTTATGTGAGAAAGGGAGATGCAGGTTTGGTCATCATAGTCATCTATGTGGATGACTTGATTATTACAGGTGATAGTGATAGTGGGATTGCTGAAGTCAAGGGCTATTTGAAGATGAAGTTTGAGATGAAGGATTTAGGTGAGCTAAGGTACTTCCTTGGCATTGAGGTGATCAGATGTGATGATGGTATATGGCTATTCCAAAGACAGTATGGCTTGGATATGTTATCCAAGTATGGTATGACTGCATGCAAACCACTTTCAGTCCCGTTGGAGCAGAATGTAAAGCTGAGTGCTGATGTTGGGGATGAGATAGAAGACCCTACTATGTTCAGGAGGATAGTGGGGAGTTTGATCTACATGACCATTACAAGGCCAGACTTGAGCTATGCTGTTGGTCTTGTGAGTCAGTTTATGCAAGTACCTAGAAAGCCACATTTGGATGCAGTGAGACGCATATTGAGATATGTGAAGTCCACATTACATTATGGACTTTTCTATGAGGCAGGTACAGACGTACATGTGTTTGGATACACAGATGCAGATTGGGCTGGTAGTATGTCGGATAGAAGATCTACCAGCGGATACATGTTCTCTCTTGGTAGTGCAGCAGTTGCATGGAGCAGCAAAAAGCAATCTACAGTTGCTTTGTCGAGTACAGAGGCTGAGTATAGAGGTGCTGCTGTTGCAGCATGTGAGGTAGTATGGCTGCAAAAGTTATTGGCTGATTTGGATGTGCAGGTGGAAGGTCCAGTTGTCATTTATTGTGACAACATGAGCAGTATACAGTTGGCTAGGAACCCTGTGTTCCATGCCAGGACAAAACATATTGAGGTACACTACCACTTTGTGAGAGAGAAGGTACTAGCAGGTGAGATTGACTTGGTGTATGTCAGCACACAGGATCAGATAGCTGACATCTTCACGAAGGCATTGGGTACAGAGAAGCTTCAAAATTTTCGAAGCTTACTTGGAGTTGCAAAGATGCAGTTGAGCTTGAGGGGGAGTGTTGAGATGACAAGCTCAACACATGTGGACATTGATGATGGACCGCCTGGTTAGATGGGTCCACACGTCTATACTTAGCACGTCGGTGGTCATTATGACTCTCACATGGCCACTGACTCATTACTTATTATATTCAGGTTGCTACACCTATTTACAGCTGGCATAGTTATAGCGCCAGTCGACTAGTGTAGTCGGTTATGCATTGTTTGACTTAGTAGGCCACTTTCCTTTTATGTTGTATCTTATCTATACTTTGTGTACATTGAAAAGTGTGTGGAAGAAGAAGAAGAAATCAGCAAGAAAACGTTTTGGCCTCCATCTCTCTTCTTGTCTCTTGAGTGAGCTTCTCCTTGTGCATTCTGTGTGTGTTCGGTGCAACATCTTGAGCAACCCCCTCCACCACGTGATTCTTGACATTTTTATGGATACTTCTACAAAAGTTCTTGTGCCCTCATAGGTAGATATTTGGTTACACACTAAACCACCCCCAAGGTTAGTGGCTAGATCCCTTCACCAAGGGGATAGTTTGAGCGTGGTGGAGGCTAAGACAAGCCCTATGTAGGAGAGGTCTCTTTGTAGGAAGAATATTATGCTAGGAGGCGCAAGTGTGCTAGGGTTCTCTAGCCATATATTCCTTAGGTTTGTTGAGGATCGGCCTAACCCCTATGAGCCTAGTATGAGCTTATTGTAAGGTCTTATTTGCTTTTCTCTCTTTCTGTCCCTCTCTCGTTTCCTCTCCCTCCCTCACCCTCACCCTCTCTTTCTCTCTTTCCCTATTAGATTCAATGATTTTTCTCTCTCCTCTCCCTCTCTCTTTTTTTTCCTCTCCTCTCCCTCTCTCATTTCCTCTCCCTCCCTCACCGTTACCCTCTCTTTGTTTCTTTCCCTATTAGGTTTAATGATTTTTCTCTCTCCTCTCCCTCTCTCATTTTTCTCTCTCCTCTCCGTCTCTCATTTCCTTTTCTCTCTTTCTCTCCCTCTCTCATTTCCTCTCCCTCCCTCACCCTCACCCTCTCTTTCTCTATTTTTCTCTCTCCTCTCTCTCTCTCATTTCCTTTTCTCTCTTTCTCTCCCTCTCTCATTTCCTCTCCCTCCCTCATCCTCACCCTCTCTTTCTCTCTTTCCCTATTAGGTTTAATGATTTTTCTCTCTCCTATCTCTCTCTCATTTTTTCTCTCTCCTTTCCCTCTCTCATTTCATTTTCTCTCTTTCTCTCCCTCTCTCATTTCCTCTCCCTCCCTCACCCTCTCCCTCTCTTTCCCTCTTTCCCTATTAGGTTTAATGATTTTTTTCTCTTTTTCTCTCTCCTCTCCTCTCATTTTTTCTCTCTCCTCTCCCTCTCTCATTTCCTTTTGCTCTTTTCCTCTCCCTCTCTCATTTCTTCTCCCTCCCTCACCCTCTCTCTCTCTTTCTCTCTTCCCCTATTATATTTAATGTTTTTTGTCTCTTTTTCTCTCTCCTCTCCCTCTCTCATTTCTTTTTCTCTCTCCCCTCCCTCTTTCATTTCATTTTTCTCTCTCCCTCTCCCTCTCCCTCTCTTATTTTCTCTCCCTCCCCCTCTTCCTCCCCCTCTCTTTCTCTCTCCCTCCCTCTCCCATTTCCTCCCTCTCTCATTTCCTCTCCCCCCCTCTCCCTCTCCCTCTCTTTCTCTCTCATTTCCTCTCTCTCTCTCTCAATATATACAAATTATATAAAAAACAAGTAAAAGAGAGAGAGAAAACACAAAAGCAAAGCAAGAATGGACAATGCACTCACCGTAAAGACTCGAAGAAGGGTTTGGCAGCTCCTCTTTGCAACGGCGGCTCCTCTTCGCCCTCCGTACACCTCTTCCTCTTCTTCGCGAATGGCGGTGGCGGCGGTGAGAAGCTTTCTTTCTCTCTTTCTCTCCCTCTCAACAAGATGGTCGTCTTCCTCTTGCTCTCCCTCTCGCTCTCTGTTTTGTGAATGTGTGAAAAATGACGTGCTCGGGTTTCGGCCTGCATTTTTTTGCTCTGGGTAGTGTTGCTATTTACGTCACTATTAGCATCGCATTTGCGACGCAAATAGCGATGCCGCTATTTATCGTCACTAATGCCCGTCGCTATAGGCTCATATCCTTGTAGTGTCAAGAAGAGCTTGATTAGCACAGGGCAACTAGATGATGATGGATTTCATACCACCTTTGGTGATGGAAAATAGAAGATCTCTAAGGGATCTAGGGTTATTTCCAGAGGTTGCAAGAGTGATACTTTGTATCCACTTCATGTATCTAGTGTGCCTGACCATGTTGTCGCTATGACCGAGCAGTCAAGGTTTCTTTGTGGCATGTCTGGTTGGGACACATGAGTCAAACATGAATGAAAGTGCTTTCTTGTTTGGGTTACTTGCCTTGTCTTGGTTATGCTAATTTTGATCATTGTGATCATTGCATTTATGGCAAACATGCACAAACGTCACATAAAGAGTCTCTTTCTTTGAAATCTTTTCCTCTAGAGTTAGTACATTTGAATGTATGTCAAATGCTAGGATTATCTTTAGGGGGAAAGAAATATTTTGTCGCATTTGTCAATGATGCTACACAAAAAGTATAGGTTTACCCTATTCGTAGCAAGGACGAAGTACTTGATAAGTTTAAAAAATTCTTGGCATTGGCTAAAAATCAGACAGATAAGACACTTAAGTTTCTTCGCTCTGACAATGGTGGGGAATATGCGTTCAAGGCCTTTCAGGCATTTTATGACAGCAAAGGGATAAAGAGGGAGCTCACTGCCCCTCATAATCTGCCCCAAAATGGAGTTGCAGAGCATATGAATCGGACCCTACAAGATAAGGTCCGTACGATGCTGTCTCATGCTGCATTACCCCATGGTTTTTGGGCAAAGGTTGTTATGATAGCCATTCACTTGATTAATCGATCACACGAAATAGGTCTTTGGGGGGGGGGGTGGGGGGGTGGGGTTTTCCGAAGAAGCGTGGTCATGCAAGCCACCTTCATATGCTCATCTGAAAGTGTTTGGATGCGAGACTTTTGTGCACATTCGTAAAGAAAAACGTAGTAAACTTGAGCCAAAGTCCTGTAAATGCATTTTCCTAGGATATAGTGATAAGGGTGAAATAGGGTATAAATTGTGGAATCCCGAGTAACGGAAAGTAGTATGCAACAATGATGTTATCTTCCAGGAAGATTGCATACACAAATAACCCGAAAAGACTGAGGAGGTCTGTAGGATTGTATTCGGAGAAGAAATACTTTTTGGATAGCAAAATGTGCCAGCTATACAGCAGCAAATACCTGCTGTAAATGAACCTGTACATGTAGAAAATGATGTTGAAAATGATCAACCAGCTATTACCCATGAAAATGAGCCATTTACATGTGTAGGAACAGCCAAGACCACAAGCTGTTAATGCTAATTTGCAGGCTGAAATGCCAGAACAGCATGCTGAAAATGGAAATTTGCAGGAAGAGCTAGCAAACAATGACCATTGGGTTAGGAGATTGTCTACGGCTACTAGACAACCTGACAAGTTTGTTCGTGGTGCAATTAATGTCACTGATTATGTCATGTTGACAGACTATGGTGAACCGTCTTACTTCAAGGAAGCAATGGACAGACAAGATAGCAAGGAATGGTATAAAGCCATGTTGTCAGAGATGGAATCTCTTGAAAAAAATGACACTTGGGACTTGGTGCAGTTACCTAAAGGGCAGAAAACCCTTCCATGCAAATGGGTTTACAAGATGAAGGTCACTTCTGGTTCCTCACCAAAGTACAAAGCAAGATTGGTTGCAAGAGGGTACAAGAAGGACCATGGAATTAACTTTGATGAGATTTTCTCTCTTGTAGTCAAGATGACTACATCAAGAACCATTTTGGGCTTGGTGGTTTTACATGGTGATCTTCATGAAGACATATATATGCAGCAGCCTGAAGGGTTTGTTGAACAAGGGAAGGAAAAAATGGTATGTAGCCTCAAAAGGAGTTTGTATGGGCTGAAACAAGCACCAAGAGAATGGTATCATAATTTTGATACATTCATGGAGTCCCAAGACTTCCATAGAAGTCAAGTGGATTAGTGCTTGTACAGTAAGAAGGCGACAGATGGCAGCTTGATTATCTTGGTTTTGTATGTTGATGGCATGTTGACTGCTGGCAGGGATACTCATGCCTTGGACTCATTGAAGCAAAGTCTTCATGGCAGCTTTGACATGCAGGATCTTGGTGATGCAAATCACATTCTTGGCATGTGAATACTCATAGATAGATCGAAAGGATTACTCTATCTATCTCAGGAGGAGTATATCTCCAAATTTTTGCCTCCATATGTGAAACTTAGTACAGAGGATTGCCCTACATTTGATGATGTGAAGGTTGAAATGGCCAAGATACCAAATGCTTGAGCTATTGGCAGTTTGATATATGTTATGGTTGCTACACGTCTTGACATTGCCTTTGCAGTGGGAGTGGTTAGTAGATACATGGCAACCCCTCGCAAGAAGCATTGGGATGCAGTGAAATGTATTATGAGATACCTCAAAGGCACAAAGGAGTTGTGCATCTGCTTTGGAAAGCAGAAGGCATCTGTTGTTGGCTTTACGGATGCAGACTACATCGGTCATGCGGACTGTAGTAAGTCCACTTCTAGGTATGTGTTTAGTTTCACAGGAGGAGCAGTATCTTGGATCTCCAAGCTACAAAAGTGTATTGCATTTTCTACTACAAAGGCATGCAAGGAGGCTTTATCGCTTTCACGTCTGGTGGGAGAGCTTGGCATCACAGAGTTACCTGTTCTCGATTGTGATAGTCAAAGTAATATCATGCTAGCACAAAATCCTGTCTTTCATGCAAAGACAAAGCACACGCAGGTGAAGTACCACTTCATTAGAGATGTACTCGACAGCAAGATCATTGAGCTTGTCAAAGTGCATACAGATGATAATCTTGCAGACCTTCTCACGAAGGGCCTTCCAGTAGAGCAGTTTGCTCATTGCCGACAGATGATAGGAGTTGGATAGATATATTTATTTCAGCTTTGTACATAACTAAACTTACCTGATTCTTTTCTCCTCTTAAGGCACATTGCCTTTAGGTGGGAGGTTGTTGGGAATAAAGGGTCATCGTGCCTTTTATATGTGTATGGATGTGAACACATCCTTAGCACATTGTACTTTCATATATATATATATATATATCTATATAAAAACCTAAAGTGGTACACTCGTCATTGTACCTAAGAACATGCTCACTCTCTACTCTGCTCTCTCTCGCACTCTCTCTATCTCTCACTACGCGTAATGACTATCTGCCTCAATCTCCGTGCCTAATTGGTCCCTACATTATCCACTGTTAACATTTTTTAAAAATTTCTTCGCATTTCCAATAATTCCTAACATAGGGTTCTACTTTTGGTTAGAAATTGTAATTGTTTGGTGATGGAGGTATAATCAAAATAAACCATATCTTTCCTAGATAGTGAACATTTGGATTCCTCTCGACAATATCTTTCCTAGATAGAGATGCAAAACCAAAATTTCATACTAGATGATTTTAGATGCCAAACCAAACTCAAACAAAAAGGTAGTGTGCCTAGGACTTAGTAGTCCATCACAATAGTTGCCTTTTCTATGTGTGATTTAACATCTCCTTGTATGATGATAGTATAATTTTTATCACATGGTTCTTTCAAAGCTTCAAATCATTATTGTGGTGAGATTTAGACAAGGTGAACCATAGACTTAGTAATCAAATTTAAAAACGTACAACTCTATTGGCTTGTAGGATATCAATTGGATTGTAAGATAATCAAGGTACAATAACTTGCTAGTCTCATCCAACATTAAAAACACTCATTAATAATCCAAGAGAACATATAGCTTTATCTAGAGTAAGTAATCTAAGAACCTTCAAAGCCTTGAACATGCTTTGGTAACATATGTTTTGGTGTCTGAAAGGGTTAATGACAACGACATAAGAAATGTATACGAAGGGGAATATATTCAACTATACTAAAGCATGCTTGGAGTAAATAAGTTATTCATTCTTTGCATAAATTATTATGTTAATTATTTAAAAAATGCGTATTTTTAACTAGCAAAAAAATATTGGCATATAGTGATTGTGACCAAGCAGCACATGCATCTTCATGAAGAGCATTTTCTATAAAAAATGCTTTGATTCATGATTGAAATCAAGAGATTTTCCTATAAAAGTAATTTTCAAGTTTCTGGGATGTCAAAGGGAAGCTATGATATTGAGCATACCTAGGGGAGCAAAGATCAAAGATGAGCTCACCAAAGAAAGCAACACATGCTACTGAAGCAATAAGAAGAGGTGCTCTCTAGTGTACATAAACATAAACATAAACATAGGATCAATTACTTGGAGTATTATAAGTTGAATTCTATATTCACGGTCTAGATTGATAAAATTTATTTCTTTGAAATCAATGAAATTTATTTCTCCATGCTCATGAAATGACATGTATTTAGGCTCTTTAACATTAAACTAGAGGACAACGATTGCAAGTTTTAGGCACAAATGATATATGCATGACCTTATGTAACGGTAGCACCAAATCTACATTAACAAAATATTATTTTAAGATCACTACTTGAACTAGGAGAAAATAACTTGGACATCATGAGCCCTAAACCCCGCATGAAGATTTGCCCTCTACATATCCATACCACCATGTGGATGAGATCATGACACAATTGGGAGTCTGGCATGCATTATCAACACATGCCTTCCTTCATAGTATGTTTTATTTTTCCCCTCCATGCAGTAGTGCTCAGTTGAACAATTGGCACATGATGATGAGAGTAGTAAGACCTAGATAAAGTTTTAGTGTAAGATAGCCACTAGGGATACACTACTATCCATATGAAAGTTTAGTTGATCTTTCAACACCTAGTGCATAGAAAGAAGTAAGCATATTCGGCCAAGTTGGAGATAAATATATCCCTAAAAAATAATTCTCATTTTTGGAAAATGCAAAACTCATACCACAAGCATGAGAGCAAGGAGATTCCAAATTACACTTCATGGGGTTTGCTAAAGTACCTATTGAAATGTTCAAATGCCTCACTAGGATGGTCCTTATAGTTGATGTGAGCATACCACTCAATATATTCTCAACTACCTTGGCTTGATGGTATTATTCGCATCTTGACCAAGGAATGTTCTTGGGGCAAGAGGGCAAGAGGGCATGAAAGATGTTTCAAGAGAGAGATCCGAGCAGCCCAATCACAGCAACCATTGTATATATAACTATACACACAATTGATACAATGTATAGGGACAATCCACTATGTATCTCCATAAGGGCCTTTCCAATTTGGAGTTCCTACTTTATTGTAGGAATGGTGGTAGATCTGGTTGTCAAATTGGAGAATGGAAAGTCACAAAATCATGATGGCCTAGTTGAAGAGCATTTTGTGCATGCTTGGGAGACTCTTTCTCCTTTCCTAATGCACATTTGTTTGAGGGATTCGAGTGAGTTGGACAAAACACACCATTGTACCACTGTTGAATAGTTGGTCCTATTTTTTAATGCATGCATCTGAGACCAAGGAACTACATGATGATCTTGATTGGTCAAAACTTGTCCAAGATACATAGCTCCATTCTAGAGCATCAACTCAACATATGGATAGAGAGACATTGGCATAAAGCATGGGACTAGGTGGGGTTGAGGATAGAGTTGAACCCTCTTAATCGTAAATTGACACTCACATTTCTTATTGAGGGTAGGGCATGGGAGGAGGATTTGTTGTTGATTTGTGGATTTTGCAAAGGATTTGATACAATCCTTGTCCTTATATTTGACACCGAAGCTCCCCATCAATTATCGACTTCTCCACACCCAATGTTTATCTGTTTTGTTTACTTTTTCTCTAATTGACCTTCTAGAAGCCCATGGAGATGGCAGAGAGATGCCGAAACAAAGATTGGCATAACAAAAAGGGTGAGATATAGTGAAAGTGATCATTGGGATGGATGAGAACGAGTAGAATATTTCAGGTCGAATATTTAGAGCATATCTCACGCATAACAGAAAGGGCCGAATATTTAGAGCATACCTCGCACATAAGAGAAAAGTGATCTTGATTCAAAGCATGCCTCGGACAAAACTACGATATGCCAAACTTGCAAAACCAAGCTAAGGATTCCACAAATCCCTTTCTCTCGGTTGCACCCTAGGCTTGATATCATTAATCCAGATAGAACAATTTTAAGTATGAGGCAAGCAATTACCATAAACTAAAAGAAAACACATTTCAATATTGTACATAAGCGGCCATCAAATTCACATGTACTAGGTAGCAAGCACTATATTGAATGTGATCTCTCTCTCTCTCTCTCTCTCTCTCTCTCTCTCTCTCTCTAACTCTCATATTCTAGCTTCGCGCCAATTACTGAAAGTTGTTAACCCTAGCTACTACACCCACCTTCTAACCAAGAAATACACACCACTAAATTTCCCCCTCGTGAAATTTCATCCTTCTTAAGATAAAATATATCTCTTCCATAGCCAAAGTTCTTTCAATACAGAGGGAAATATCACTCTTTACCATTGCTTTTAGGCCCAAAAAGGTGACAAGTGTAGCTTCATAACCCTCCACTTATTTAAGCTATATTTCAGTAATCGAGGATAGGTTATGCAAAAATATTCTTGAAATGTCTTCTTCATTTTTGAGATGGATTGGTGCATGGATGCTCCCACAATCATCTCATGAGTCTTCAATTATATCTCTGTAGTTGAAATTTATCACTTTGTTGATTCTTAATATAACCCTGAAAAGGAAGATAAGAATCTTGAGGACTTGAGAGCAGTATCTCTAAATTGTTAAACATGCAATGTCACTTTCCACCCATTATATCTTTAATATCCCTATGGCTTTTGCAAAGTTGCATTATAAACTTTACACTTGCTCTTATCATTCAGAACACAACTCTTTACTTCTTGGGCATAGTCATCAAATCCTTGTATAGCACAATCCACCTGTCTCTCATCACCCAATACATTGAATGCTTGCATGCATTGTTCATCATAACAAATCCATGCATGTATATTCTCATACAACTCTCCATGAGAACAAGATATTTTTACAATCCATGAATTGGCAAACTTCAATACCACAGCCACATGCAAAAAAACTTGACAGAAAGAGAGAAATGTGTGGTTTTAAGGGTATGTGACTTGGTGTTAAAGCTCATTTGAGGTAATTTTTGACATCTAAGACCCCTCGAGAAATCTTGGTTTACATGATAATAAGAAATGGTTTACATATGCATGTGGTCATGAGCTTTGAAGTGTGGCTTAGTGGATGCCTGTATTAATGGACCTTAGAGCTTCATAAAAACTTTTGAATATGTGCAATCTTTTACCCAAGATTAACACAATATTTAATGGATGTTCTATAGTAGCCAAGGAGACTTCATCCAACAACATTGCTAGTAGATGATATTGATCTCATCAATGTGGACTACCACCCTTAGTTATATGGCCACCTTGAACAAGAAACTTTCTCTCCCTTTCCCAAACTCTCCTTTTAGTCTTGAGGGAACAAGAGGACCCTAGAAATTAACTTGTCCTATTGTTTCGATCATTATTGGTAACCTTTTTTACTTGTAACCCAATAAACTTTTGCTCTACCTTCTTCTAGGTTAAGGTAAAGCTACAACCACGTGAATTCCTCACATGTTATCATGCCTTAAGGCCAATGACTCAACTCATGTAGTTGACCTCCTCTTATTAGAATTATCCTCACCATAGTAAGGTTCACTCTAGAAAAAACCTTGAAACATGCTACTACAAGACAATCATGTCCTTCCCTGAATTCACACTTTCCTTCCAAGTTGCAATCACTTCCTAATGTAGTGTAAGCTTTTGCACTCTCCGGTTATGCATTTGGCTTTGTTGATCATCATTCGGCCATCTCCTGAGTGATGCTACACCCCCTCTCTAAACTATTGTCCATCACCCACACTTTAAAGGAATGGATAATATAGAATTAGTTGTGCTTTTTTGTTCATATACATCCATGTGAGCATCCATAGTGCTCCTCAAATATCTTATTCTACTTAGCATGCCATTGACCACTGCATGGCATGCTTTTACTAAGTCATTAGGTAATAAAACCATTAGGCACACTCCCCTTGGATGTTGGCTTTTACAACTAGTTTTTCATGAAGCCTTTGAAAACTCTCTCCCATACTTTCTTTCACATGGATTCAATCTTTGCAATCCTTGCCTATTCATGCATCAACCATGGAAAAGTGATTCCAGTGCTAACAAAATTATCATAACAAGTTACATATTGATGTTTCAATTAGCTCCTCTTTTTAATCCCCTTCTTCTTACCTTATTCTTTGGGTAAATATCTACCATGCACCTATGATCTCATAAGTGAGCCTCCCTAGGAAAACATTACTATTTGCAATGCCAAACTCCCCAATGATTGTGTTGATTAGTAGTCTAGTCTCACAAGCCCATCAACCTCCCAAAAACCCTTGGCTTGGAGCCTCTCCTTTACCATTCTCATAGCACGTGATTATCATCCCCTAGTACCTTCCAACCATTTGAACCTTTTGACAATCTTTCTATTCTCAATATTGCCTTTCCATGTATAAAGTCACTGTGTCTAGTAAAACATGTTGTTTGAGATTCTAATGACATGACCTCCCATATGAATTATGTTGGGTTTTTTTGTTTAGCCTTTTTCTTTTCACTCCTTGCTTTCTTATCATGGAACCCTTTCTTCTAGTTGATAAGAATAGTTACACAAAGTTTTTTGAAATAATAAAATAAATATATCTATTACCTTTTGAGAAAATTCTAAATTTCGATGCATTTTTATGATCCCCAAACTACAAGGCATTGGATTATGTTGTGATTGGAATCTCCACGTAATAAATTTTTGTATTTTACTTGTTTGAGTGCCCTCCAAGTTTTTTTTTACCACATTTGAAAACACATGACAATGTATGTATATAGATATGCATGCATAATAAGTAAGAGTGTTTATAAATAGGCCTTGAACACATATGATATACAGGGTAGAGATATAATGCATTTCCTTGTCTCATATTGATAGGGAAAACCCTCACTGGCATGCATGATCAAGATACTAAGAAGTGACATTGTTAGTATTAAGTGTTTTCATGCTAGTGTTGGATTAACTTGAGTTTTAGATGTGAAAACCTCAAAGGAATCTTGCAACAAGACAAAAGCCCTAGAGAAACAACAAATTCAAGCTCAACATAAGTGTCCTCTATCTACTCTCCATTGTCTCTATATTCTGTTCACTCAAAGCTAGATGACTTAGTGGATCCTTCAACCTTTCAAATCATCTCTCATATTAGTGGTCTTCCATAATAAGGTTCAAGCCATAACTTCTTGCATTCCAACTTGCCTAAAGAAAAGTGTCATCAAACTCTCTATTTGAGAACTAGATCTCTCTCTCTCTCTCTACACACACACACACACACACATATGTATATATGTATGCATGCATGTGTATATATATAAATGCTTCAAAGAGAGATTGAGGATGGTAGCCATTTGTGGTACTATAGACTATGCAATCAAAATGGCCTACCCCCACCACATAGCCACCCCAAACAAAGCATAATGACCTTAGGCACTAGGAGACATTCGCTCCAGCTATGGATTTGCAACTATTCATGATCCCTGTTTTACATTGTGTATGGATATACTACCTTTACCATTCCACAAGGTTATTTGTTTCTCTAAATGGTTTAGATGAATCCTTTAGTGAGGCTCTCTAGAGAAACAAACAACCTTGCATGTCTCAATTGAAACCGGTTTCGATCATATAAGTAACATCCTAATCCCTCACCTTCTAAGTTGCCTAAGCTTGGAGGGAACATATTGTTTGTACAATTTTGAGAAGGCTTCCTCCCAACAATATCACCAAACAAAATTTGAAGCATCTTGTCCTGAAACTCAACCAAAGCTTGTTGCTCATTCTAAAGAGCTTGCATTTGAATTAGTCTTCTTATGATTTTATCAAACAAAGATGGCTCAATACCATCCATCTCAACCTCATCATCTTCAACTTCATCCAAGCCATCAATCTCATGTGAAGACTCATTATGGGCTTCCTTATCGAACTCAATGTCACACCCTATTAGAATGTCATCCAATAACAAATCATGAGGGTCATGTAGACCTAGATGGGTTGTAGGATGCTCACATTTCTCCTCAATTCTTTGGTGTTGCACATAAGTTGAAGGAGGAACCAAAATTCCATCACCACAATATGTTTTGCATCTACACCATATACATCTATGTCTAGGCAATGATTGAGATGATACATGACTGCCAATAGGATTGTCATCACTCATAATAGCATTATCTTTCAAAGAGATTTGACTAGTTTCATAAGCCACAACTGAGGATGCATATTTCCATTTATATCTTGATGGCTATGTGCATAATAAGTTTTTCTTGTAACATCTTGATAGCCAAGAGATGAATATCTACACTTGTAATTGCATTGATATCTCATGATACCATTCATTATAACTATCTAAAATATAGAAATTTATCAAAGCTAATTAGTCCATACATTCAAACTTTATGTCAAAGGAAGAAGGCTTGTAACATAAGAAAAGCATCTTCATGAACACTTATGTCAAAAAGACCAACACAATATTCAATCATATTTTCACTACATAAATATAAGTCATGTCATTACTAGAGATGCAAAACCAAAATTTCATACTAGATGATTTCAGATGCCAAACCAAACTCAAAAAGAAAGGTCGTGTGCGTGGCACTTAGTAGTCCATCAAAGTAGTTATCTTTTCTATGCGTGGTTTAACATCTCCTTGTATGATGATAATATAATATCTATCACACGATTCTTTCAAAGCTTCAAATCATTATTGTGGTGAGATTTAGACAAGGTTGACCATAGACTTAGTAATCAAATTTAAAAACATATAACTCTATTGACCTATAAGATATCAATTGGATTGTAAGATAATCAAGGTAGAGTAACTTGCTAGTCTCATCCAACATTAAAAAAACTCACTACTAATCCAAGATAACATATAGCTCTATCCAGAGTAAGTAATCTAAGAAGCTTCAAAGCCTTGAACATGCTTTGGTAACATATGTTTTGGTGTTTGAAAGGGTCAATGAGAACAACATAAGAAATGTATATGAAGGAAAATATATTCAACTATACTAAAGCATGCTTTGAATAAATTAGTTCTTCATTCTTTGCATAAATGATTATGTTAACTATCAAAATTTTCTTGCATCTTTTTAACTAGCAAAGAAATATTGGCATATAGTGATTGTGACCAAACAGCACATACATCTACTTGAAGACTGCTTGAAGAGCATTCTCTATAAAAGTGCTTTGATTCAAGATTGAAATCAAGAAATTTTCCTATAGAAGTACTTTTCTAGTTTCTGGGATGTCAAAGTGAAGCTATGATATCGCGCATACATAGGGGGGCAAAGATCAAATATGATTTTGCCAAAGGAAGCAACACATGCTAGTGAAGCAATAAGAAGAGGCACTCTCCAGTGTACATAAGCATAGGATCAATTACTTGAAGTGTTATAAGTTGAATTATATATTCATGGTCTAGATTGATTTAAAAAAATTCTTTGAAATCAATGAAATTTATTTCTCCATGCTCATGAAATGACATGTATTTAGGCTCTTTAACATTAAACTAGAGGACAAGGATTGCAAGTTTTAGGCAGAAATGATATATACATGACCTTAGGCAAAGGTAGCACCGAATCTACATTAATAGAATATTATTTTAAGATCACTACCTAAACTAGGAGAAAATAACTTGGACACATGAACCCTAAACCCTGCATGAAGATTTGTCCACTATATATCCATACCACCATGTGGATAAGATCATGACACAATTGGGAGGAGTCTGGCAGGCATTAGCAACACATGTCTTCCTTCATAGTATGTTTTATTTTGCCCCTCCATGCAATAGTGCTAAATAGAACAATTGGCACATGATGATGAGAATAGTAAGACCTAGACAGAGTTTTAGTGGAAGATAACTACTAGGGATACACTACTATCCATATGACAGTTTAGTCAAACTTTCAACACCTAGTGCACAGAAAGAAGTAAGCATATTGGGCCAAGTTGGAGACAAAGATATACCTAAAAAATAATTCTCCTTTTTGGAAAATGCAAAACTCATACCACAAGAATGAGAGCAAAGACATTCCAAATTATGGCTCATGGGGTTTGCCAAAGTACCTATTGAAACATTCAAATGCCTCACTAGGATGGTCCTTATACTTGAAGTGAGCATATCACTCAATATATTCTCAACTATCTTGTCTTGATGGATGGACATCCTATTATTCACATCTTGACCAAGGAATGTTCTTGGGGAAAGACGCCAAGAGGGCATGGAAGATGTTTCAAGAGAGAGAGAGAGTCAAGTGGCCCCATCGCATCAATCATGGTATATATAACTATACACACAATTGATACAATGTATAGGGACAATCCACTATGTATCTCCATAAGGGCCTTTCCAATTTGGAGTTCCTACTTTATTGTAGTAATGGTGGTACATTTGATTGCCAAATTGGACCATGGAAAGTCACAAAATCACGATGGCCTAGTTGAAGAGAATTTGTGCACGGTTGTGAGACTCTTGCTCTTTTCCTAATGCACATTTGTTTGAGGGATTAGAGTGAGTTGGAGAAAACACACCATTGTACCATCGTTGAATACTTGATCCTATTTTTTAATGCATGCATCTGAGACCAAGGAACTACATGATGGTCTTGATTGGTCAATACTTGGTCAAGATACATAGCTCCATTCTAGACCATCAACTTAAAATATGGACAGAGAGACATTGGCATAAAGCATGGGACTAGGTGGGCTTGAGGATAGAGCTCAACCTTCCTAATTGTAAATTGACAGTCAAAGCTCTTATTGAGGGTAGGGCAAGGGAGGAGG
Organism: Lygodium microphyllum; assembly: GCF_053477565.2. NCBI lineage: Eukaryota > Viridiplantae > Streptophyta > Polypodiopsida > Schizaeales > Lygodiaceae > Lygodium > Lygodium microphyllum. The sequence continues at coordinate 135,209,256 of NC_141157.1, forward strand.
ATTTGTTGTTGATTTGTGGATTTTGCAAAGGATGTGATACAATCCCCATCTTTATATTTGATGCCAAAGCTCCCCATCGATTATTGACTTCTCCACACCTAATGTTTATGTGTTTTGTTTTCTTTTTCTCTAATTGACCTTCTAGAAGCCCCTGGAGATGCCAGAGAGATGCTATTCCAAAAAAATATTGGCATAACAGAAAGAGCGAGATATAGTGAAAGTGATATTTGGGATGGATGAGAAAGATCAGTAGAATATTTCAGGTTGAATATTTAGAGCATATCTCATGCATAACAGAAAGGGCCAAATATTTAGAGCATACCTTGCACATAAGAGAAAAGTGATCTTGATTTAAAGCATGCCTCAGGCAAAACTAGGATATGCCTGACTTGCAAATCCAAGATAATAATTCCACAAAGCCCTTGCTTTCGGGTGCACCCCAGGCCTGATGTCATGAATTGAGATAGAACAATTATAAGTACTAGGCAAGAAATTACCATAAACTGAAAAAAACACATTTCAATATTCTACATAAGTGGTGATCAGATTCACATGTACCAAGAAGCAAGCGCCATACCATATATATATATATATATATATAACTCTTGTATTCTAGCTTTGTGCCAATTAATGAAAGTTGCTAACCCTAGCTACTACACCCACCTACTAACCAAGAAATACACCACTAAATTTCCCCCTCTAGAAATTTCATCCTTCTTAAGATAAAATATATCTCTTCCACACCCAAATTTCTTTCAATAGAGAGGAAAATATCACTTTTTACCATTGCTTTTAGGCCCAAAAAGGTGATAAGTGTAGCTTCATAACCCTCAACTTATTCAAGCTATATTTCAATAATCGAGGATAGGTGATGAAGAAAACTTCTCGAAATGTCTTCTTTATTTTTGAGATGGATTGGTGCATGGATGCTCTCACCATCATCTCATGAGCCTTCAATTATATCTTTGTAGTTGAAATTTATCACTTTGTTGATTCTTAATATAAATCTTCAAAGGAAGATAAGAGTGTTGAGGACTTGAGAGCAGTATCTCTAAATTATTAAACATGCAATGTGACTTTCCACCCATCATATCTTTGATATCCCTATGGCTTTTGCAAAGCTGCATTATAGCTTCTACACTCGCTCTCCACCAATAATTGGTGACTATATCATTTAAAACACAACTCTTTACTTCTTGGGCATAGACATTAAATACTTGTATAGCACAATCCACCTGTTCCTCATCACCCAATACATTGAATGCTTGCATGCAGAGTTCAACATAACAAATCCATGCATGTATATGCTCACACAACTCTCAATGAGAACAAGCTATTTTTACATTTCACGAATTGCCAAACTTCAATATTGAAGCCACATGTAGCACTTATTTCCAGGGGCACCAAAATTTATGTTGTGCAAGTGATGGAAGGGAAAATCCAACACAAAACTTGACAGAAAGAGAGCAATGTGTGGTTTTAAGGGTATGTGGCTTGGTGTTAAAGCTCATTTGAGGTAATTTTTGACATTTAAGACCCCTTGAACAATCTTGATAGTGTAATAAAAATAAGCCAATCCATAAGACTAACCCCCAAACCAACCCAATGTCCCTAAGAAAATATCACAACCTTCTATCAATGAGGTAGCTATAAGAAGTCAAGCCATACATTATCACAAGTATATCTTACATGTATTGCAAGAAAGGAAGAACACATTGTATCCACTATAAATCTCAATACCTTAAAACACTAAACTAGAAAAAGACCATAGGTGTAGTCTCACAAACAAATAGGAACACATTTAAATTATGAGCCTTGGCTCTCATGAAGTTGCAGCACCAACAATTCTTACCATCCAATGTAGTCTTCCTATTTACACCTTCATACTAGATGCTCTAACATAACATAAGCACTTTAGCATAATCCTTCAACTCCATAGGTATTTTAAAAAAATACTATCGAAATAGAATACTTTTTTCTACCATATATGTGGTCTTACAAATAAATATGAACACATGTAAATTATGACCCTTGGCCCTCATGAAGTCATAGCATCAACAACTCCTACCATTCGATGTACTCCTCCAATTTCCACCTTCATGCTAGATGGTCTAACAACCACTTTAGCATAATCCTTAAACTCCTTATGTATTTTTCAAAAAATACTAGCAAATAGAATACTTGAATAGATCACTATGCAAACTCCTTAGCTAAGCATAGGCATCTATTAATAAGTAATGAAGCCCTTGATAGAATCAAAGGGCTTATTCGGATTTTCTTGCATGATAATAAGAAATGGTTTACATATACATGTGGTCATGAGCTTTGAAGTGTGGCATAGAGGATGATTGTATTAATGGACATTAGAGCTTCATAAACACTTTTGAATACGTGCAATCTTTTACCCAAGATTAACACAATCCTTGCATATTCATGCATCAACAACGGAAAAGTGACTCCAGTGCTAACAAAATCATCATAACAAGTTACATATTGATGTTTCAATTAGCTCCTCTTTTTAATCCCCTTCTTCTTACCTTATTCTTTGGGTAAATATCTACCATGCACCTATGATCTCATAAGTGAGCCTTCCTAGGACAACATTACTCTTTCCAATGTCAAACCCCCCAATGATTGTGTTGATTAGTAGTCTAGTCTCACAAGCCCATCAGCCTCCCAAAGACCCTTGGCTTGGAGCCTCTCCTTTACCATTCTCATAGCAAGTGATTATCATCCCCTGGTACCTTCCAACCATTTGAACCTTTTGACAATCTCTCTATTCTCATAAGTGGCTTTCCATGTAGAAAGTCATTGAGTTCAGCAAAAGATGTTGTTTAAGATTCTAATGACCTCCCATATGAATTATTGTTGAGTTTTTTTGTTTAGCATTTTTCTTTTTACTCCTTGCTTTCTTATCATGGCACCCTTTCTTCTAATTGATAAGAATACTTACACAAATCTTTTTGAATAATAAGTTAAATATATCTATTATCTTTTGAGAAATTTCCAAATTTGGGTGCATTTTTATGATCCCCAAACTGCAAGGCATTGGAATATGTTGTGATTCAAATCTCCATGTAATAAATTTTTATATTTTACTTATTTTGGTGCCCTCCAAGTTTTATTTACCACAATTGAAAACACACGACAATGTTTATGTATGTATATAGATATGCATGCATAATAAGTAAGAGTATTTATAAATAGGCCTTGAACACATATGATATAGAGGGTACATATATAATGAATTTCCTGATCTCATACTGACAGGGAAAACCTTCATTGGCATGCATGATCAAAATACTAAGGAGTGACATTGTTAGTGTTAAGTGTTTTCGTGCTAGTGTTGGATTAACTTGAGTTTTAGATGTGAGAACCTCAAATGAAACTTGCAACGAGATGAAAGCCCTAGAGAAACAACAAATTCAAGCTCAAAATAAGTGTCCTCTATCTAGTATCCATTGTCTCTATATTCTATTCACTCAAAGCTAGACGACTTAGTGGATCCTTCAATCTTTCAAATCATCTCACATAATAGTGGTCTTCCATAATAAGGTTCAAGCCATAACTTCTTGCCTTCCAACTTGCCTTAATCAAAGTGTCATCAAACTCTTTTTTTGAGAACTCTCTCTCTCTCTCTCTCTCTCTCTCTCTCTCTCTCTCTCTCTCTCTCTCTCTCTCTCTCTCTCTCTCTCTCTCTCTACACACACACACACACACACACATACACATAACGAGAGGCAAAGAAACACATATATGCACACACACATATGTATATATGTATGCATGCATGTGTATATATATCAATGCTTCAAAGAGAGATTGAGGATGGTAGCCATTTGTGGTACTATAGACTATGCAATCCAAACGGCCTACCCACCACGTAGCCACCCAAAGAAAGCATAATGACCTTAGCCACTAGAAGACATTGGCTCCAACTGAGCCAATGTGGATTTGCAACCGTTCGTGATCCCTTTTGTACATTGTGTATGGATATACTACCTTTACCATTCCACAAGGTTGTTTGTTTCTCTAGATGGTTTAGATGAATCCTTTAGTTGTGTGACTAGCTCTTGCCCAATGCTTACAATTGTAGACAAAAAATGATCAACCTTGGATTTGTGATTGTTTCTAATACCTTTTGTATATTGTCTATGGATGTACTACCTTCACTATTTCGCAATGATGTTTTTCCTTCTAGAGCACATTTCTATGGTAGAGCAGAAGCATGGTGGACACATGTTACATGGGCTTGACCATGCATATACTCATCCATACCATCAGACTATTTATGTGTTATCTTCAGATCATTGCTTCAAATTGTGTTGTGTGCTTTATCTTATACTCAGGCATATCCTCCACCAAGTGTGAGTCGACCCTAAACCCAAAGAAGAAACAAATAAAATCCTCCAAGTCAAACGGAAGTATGAAAGTACTTCACATTTTTCTCTCGTCGATTTATTCCTTGCCTGGATTGCAAATTTTCGCTTTGCTGAGAAGCATATTTGTGTGCGAGACCGACCCGCAATTGTAGGTGTATGACGATGTGAAAACGCTCGTGAGCTGTTTGTCTTGCGTACTTATCAAAAGTTTCAATCCTCACAGTTGGTTGTTCCACTTTAGGCTCCACCTCTTTAATGAGTTCAGAGTTACCATCCCTCAGCATAGCGAGCGGTGTTGCTTTTTACAAAATCGAAGGTTTCAATCTTGCTCATTTTCTTAGTTATTCCATTCAGCCAAATGCTGGTCTTTCAACTGGTGTCGCTGCCGACACTGATGGGTTGTTGGGGTCACCCAAACAACGAAGAGGACGAGTTATTGCAGAATGATTACTCACACAAGTGCGAAAAGCGTTGCAAAATCAGATAACTCTACATAGATACGACGTGATAAGAGAGTTACGTGAATTAGGAGGTTAATTTGATGGCTTACATTGACTGGAGGAGTCGAGAGTGAATAGTTTTTCCATTCTTGAGGAAGAACTAATTCGTCGGCGGAGAGCCAAAGCTATCTGTGCTTGGCAAGCAATATGAAACTACAACATGCGCAACGGGCAGCCTCAGACATTTTGTAAGGGCTTACTACCACTTCTGTGCACGTCCCGGAAGAGTAAAAAGAAGAAGAAGAAAGAAGAAAAGAGAGAGAGAGAGAGAGAGAGAGAGAAGGAGAGAGAGAGAGAGAGAGAGAGAGCCCCCAGCCAGCTAGCCAGCCCACTGGCCCGCTAGAACTGCTCGCCGGAGAAGGTCTGGCCGAACTCCCAATTGGGCGGGGTGACGTCGTAGGAGGTGAGCGTGCGGCCGTCACTGGTGGTGACCTGGAAGGAGAGGCTCTGGCCGTCGAGGTTGGCGTTGCTCTGCCAATTTTGGCCCCAGTTGCGCGTCATGGGCTGCCATCCGCTGCGGGAGCCCTTGACAGACACCGCGCGTACATCCCCAGCACCGCCCACGTTGGTGATGAGCACCAGGTTGAAGTAGGAGTGGCCGTTGATGGTAAAGTGTATGCCGCCCGTCTTCGCGCAGGGGACCCTACAAACCAGAGGTTCGTTATCCCGAGTTTAGTGATTGTAAAGGCGATATTATAACTCACGAGCCGCTGCTGACGAAGTTTTAATTAGAACTGCTATGTTGACGTCGACGTACGTACCTCCTGTAGAGGACCGGCACGATGCCTCCGCTGTACACTCCAATCTTCTCGAAGGCCGGCTGCGCCATGTCGAAGTGTTGCAGGGGAGGGTTGCACCATCCGCCGTCAGTGTTGGAGAGTGCGGGGTTGGGGGGACAGAAGTTGGTGGCCGTGACCACCACCGAGCTGCCACTCATGCACCACTTTGGATCCGCCTGGGCATCGCATTGGATCTCGAAGCAGGCGCCGCAGCTCAGCCCTCCATTGAACAGCGCCGTGCTCAGCGCTGCCGTGCTGGTGCCGTAGCCCGACGAGTAGAGGTCTCCGTAGCCACAAGCGCCGCCTGCGCCAGCCAGGCAGACAACATGTCATCATAATGAGTAATTCGCGATGCCAATTTGGCGCAGAGCGACTGAATGGCCACGCAATTTTGATTCAAATCAACCACAAATAAACCCAGTATTACTATTAACTAATACGCACCCATGGTGCCCGAGGCGTCGCTGCCGCCGTAGAAGGTGGCGTGTGCGCTGCTCCACCCGCTCTCGGGAGCGCTGGCGCCGCCGTAATAGGAGGCGCCTCCATTGCTAGCCAGAAGGAGAATATCCATCAACACTATTACGCCGACCTGCGCGACGGCGCTTCTAACTACCGTCTGATTTAATGCAGGGGCCATGGCGATGTTGATCAGCTGCTAGTACTAGCCAAATCGTAAACTTATGGGTTTGCACAGGCTACGAGGGCAGGACGTCGGGTGCTGCTGCAGCAATTGCTGCATCCTGCGGCTAATATAGATCTCGTAGCTAGGTTGTAATGGGGAGGAGAGAGAGGGAGCGCTGGGCCCTCTACCGTGCCAGCCCTGCAACGAATCAGGACGTCTCGGCTAGCTAACCACATGGATAATTTGGCCCTGCCTACATCCTAGCTTCATGTGCATTGTGACCGTGGTCTCCGTTTCGGTCCGCATGAGGACCCACCCTGTCGAGCCCACAATCGGTAGCTCATGTTACAACGACGAACATGCTTCTTCTATCCAAGCTGGTTGTCGCTAGCAGCTGGAGACACCCCACGTTGCGCTTCTTCGTCTCGTCCCTGTCGCGTCTCGTGGCTGATCACGATCCTGGCCCAACTAACGACCGCCACTACTACTATTTCTTCTGCTCGCTCTTCTAACCCGCATGATGTGCACCATGACATCGGTCTTTTGTAATGTTGCTTGGTCCCTCAATCGTTTGCAACATGTACCTTCAGCCAAACTTTGGATGGAGCCCCCCTCATTAAATGAAGTCTCTGCTCTCGGTCAAAAAGGAGGGACGCTGCACTTCGGATCGCCGTATTTTGTAATGCACATGAATATTGCGTTCCAGCAGCTCGCGTGAGGGGTTTGCCATAGGGAGACCAAAATTTATACGACGAGTAGGGACTATTGGGGTAGATGTCAAGACGATTTGCCATACAAAGGGACTTAAATCAGGGAACTAGGACGGTGCTGGGTCTTATAAAAGGCTTGTCATACACAATACTTAAACGAAGGAGCTAGGACAATAAAGAAGATCTTGCGGTGGTTCACATGCAAGGGTGGACCTCTACCAGAAAATGCTTGTGCGGGCAATCATTGATCAAATATGGAATGAGCGCAAACAGAAACAGATGAGGACATGAGAACATAGGATTCATGAGAAAATTCTTATAATAATAAGCCTGGGTATCGACACCATCTATATAGTTGCTTTTCCAACAACATCAATATCCTGGATAACATTGAGGTGTACTTTGATGTAAAACATTGAAGCTCGTTTCAAGGCATATTTGCACTGTAGTTGTACATAAAGAATTTGTAACCAAGGTCTTGCTCTTGTAGGTGCTAGACATAGCTACTACCCACCATCAAAAAACGGATGGCATGCCTTCACGTGAGACATATCAATCAAGATGGATCACATGTATACATGTGGTTGAGCAACATGAGTCAAAGCATATTGCACGATATTACTATTTAGAAATATGCAAAATTATTGGTTCACATAAGAACACGAGTGACCAAGAGGATACACAAGCTAACAAATGGATGGAAGTCATAGATTTAGAAGTGACTCTCGGTATTTGGTAGGTTCATGTGGGAGTAGATGTGCTACTAGAAGTAAGGCCCTCCCATATCTATATTTTGTGCACCCTCAAAACATTGAAGAGGGATAAGAGTTGACTAGCCTCGAAGCTTGATTGGAAAATTTAGTGGTAGTACTAGTGTTTTTTTTTTTTGGGGGGGGGGGGGGGGGGGGGGTGGAAGGGGGGGTTCACATCAAGGATGGTTTGAAGACATAAATGATAAGGGGTGTTAATGATTGTGACTCCTCTCATCTTGCCTATAGCAATTCTTTCATGAACTCACATTCATGAAGACGCACATATCATAAACATTGTGATTGTGAATTTACAATAACAAATGTGATTATATAATTCCATGCAAGGGGTGTTAGAGAGTTATACAAGGATCATTGCTTGGAATCTAAGTTGTGCTTGCAATTGCAACTATGTTTGCATTTGAAGGTGACTTCCTATATGGCAATTTTGCAACTTGTGAGTAGGATCACTTAATCATGATAGAATCTTCATGGGGGAGAATCTAACTCTCAAGTGCTTAAGCACTCATGTACTAGATACAATTTAGATCCCATGGCAAGTGCTAGGCTATAAATTTGTTGTAGATTAACACATCACTTGTCCTAATTGCTATTTCACAAACATAATCAAATGGGTGACTACGATTTAACTTTCAGTGCATAATAACCAGTAATTTTTATATAACCCTCACTTTAATAGCACATAAAAATAACCACTTGGTAGTCTACATTGTGTACCTTCAATTCCCTTAAATGGCCCACAAGCTAACACAATTTAAATATTTTCAAGATTTGAGTCTTCGGTGATTTTGTTCACACATTCATGATTCTGTGCAAAGACTTGTAGCTGTGGGTGGTACCAAAGAGTTAAACTAGCACAAACTCTTGCATCACACTAAGCTTTCAATTTATGCTTACATGTCCCAAGTTTTGCTTAGTCTCTCATTCATGTAACTACAATGAGCATCATAGTATGTTGTTATTATGCCACTTCCTTGGTTAGTTGTGTATAAACCCCTATTTTTATGGATGGGAGGGGAATATGTTTATTTATCCTCTTTTGACCTCACAATTAATTTCCTCTCACTATTGACTTCTCTCTTTATAAGCATGTATAAGAGGTATCCCATTTTAGATTCAAAACATTGTCACTGTTAGCACTCAAAAGAATATTCAAAGCACACACACAATAAGTATGTGCATTGTCATTCAAGTACCCATTTTGAGGAATTTTAAGACACCAAGATATTATATTGTCTTTCTTGTTTATCATTTGGGAACCCATTTTGAGGAATTTTGAGACACTAAGCTATTATAGTGTCTACCTTGTTATGTTTTTTTTTTGTTTGAAAATGAAAAGAAGGAGAGTAAATCCCTCTATAAACAAGGCATGTGATTTTGAAGCATACATGAATATAAAAAAAGGGCAGAGACTAGAGGACATTGTGTGAGTGTAGTTATATGCAACCATGGACAGATATGAATATAAGAAAGAAACTTTGACTATTTGTGAAGTGAGAGGAGAAAAGTAACTTGTGAGCAAGGAGTCTATAAGCAGTTCTAGAGTAGAGAGAGACTAACACAAATTGTAGCACAATTTTTGGTATAGTTTTATGGATTTTCTTTTTTGGATTGTATGTGGTATGAGCAATATGCTTTTTGGTGGGAATCTCAAGGTTTTGGAGGCTTGCTTTTGGACAAATAATAAAGTGTACATGACTAGGACTAGTGCGCAAATCAAATGTTGTTGCGTGCGTAGTGAACGTCAGAAGGTCCCCAAGAACAAAGTACTCTACAAAAGCTTATAAAACAAGAAGAAAGATTTGCACGACATAAAGCAAAGAGACCAATTGGGTATGATCTCCCCCTATGCCTTGTGTGAGTGCTTCACAAGGCATATATTTATATATTTATTAATCACCAAGCTAAAAAATAGGCCAATTTACAACTAGGATACTTTTGGCTTTTGTGTTTGCTTTTGTTCAAATAAAGAATAAAGCGGTTGGGCATCCCAAAACTCGGGCTATGCCCAAATACAATGTTTAATAATGAAACATTTAAACCGAGCGCCTATGTACATACAAAATAATAAATGTTTGTCAAGCACTTTAATAAATAAGCGCGCCTAAATAAATATTAGCGTCACGCTTTTAATGATAAGGCGTATACCCATCAAAAATGATAATTTTTTCTAGGTAATCTGAATACATGCCATCACTCAGTGCTTCCCAACGCCACCATTGCATGCTCTACATATCAACTGAAGCACTTATAGTTTTTTAAAAATAATAAAATTAAACAAAAAAAAGTGAATACCTAGTAGTCTTCAGCTACAAAATAAATAAATAGGTTGGAAATCTGTCCTAGTCTTAATTTAATACGAGTGCACTCTAAACTCATAAATGTCCATTAATTTAATATGTATTTTGTAAAATCACCACTGTGGAATCACCCACGTGCACATTAAACTAGTCTACCGCCCGAAAAGGACAGGCGTCCCTGTCAACTTCTCGCATGAGGAATCCCCCCTGTGTACGAGCCCCAGAAAATAAATATAGTTTTATGAAATCCACCATGGAATAAAAACCTCATGGAATCCATCATGGTCTCACGGAATCCACCGTGGAATATGCCTCTTGGCATGATACCCCCGGGGTGGAATAGCAATTGTCCTCAATTGCTATTAGCTCAATGTGGAGCGAGCAGTGAGGGGTAAGCACTTAGGTCGCGGGCATGTATCCATTGGGCCTCTTCAACAGGATGATTTTTAAACTTAACCAAATATCTAAAATATCTGCGCCCAATTCTAGTGGTCATAAAGTTAGTATCTAGAATAGTTTCAGGCTCAAGAATTTCAGTTTCTTCTTCTAACAAAGGAGGGTTTTGATAGACAAGGTGGACAAGTAATTTGCCTCTAAAAGGTCGTAACAAACTGATATGAAAAGTATTGTGGATTTTTCAATGCGGGGGTAGTTCTAATTTGAATGCATTGTCATTGATCTTGTGAATGATTTTGAAAGGTCCATAAAATCTACGTGCTAATTTAACGACAGGGTGTTTCTCAACACTTTGCAATCTTCTCTTTTCAATGTGTAACCAAACATAATCATCATCATTGAAACTCATGGCTTTTCTTTTCTTATTAGCTTGTTTAGTGTATGATTGATGGGCTTTCGTAATCATATCTTTAACTTCAGCAAAAGTAATAGCATGCCTATTGGCAATATCAACAACTTTAACTTTGTTCGAGAATTATGTAACAGGTGTAGGCAATCTATGTCCATAAATGATTTCAAAAGGTGCTTTTTGCGTAGCTATACGTGGTGTATTATTGTATGCAAATTGAAGTAAATGCAAGTGTGTGTCCCAGGTTTATAGTTTTGAAATTGTGTATGCACGCAAAAGATCTAGAATTGTACTGTTAGTAGCTTCTATTTGCCCATTGGTTTCAGGATGGAATGCTGATGAGAAAACAATCTTAGTATCCAAATTAACAAACAAAGTAGTCAAAAAATTATTGCAAAATCTAGAATCACGATCAGAAATAATAACTTTTGGCAAACCATGGTTAGTGAAAATAGTCTTCAAAAACAATTGTGTAGCTTGAGATGCAGTTAATGTTTTCTTGCATGGTAGGAATATATACTTGTTTACTAAATCGATCAACTATAGTACAAATCATATCATGATTAGCTTGCGTATTAGGCAAACCAGTTTTAAAATCCATTGAAATATGTTCCCATGGAAGTTCAGGAATCGATAAAGGTATTAACAAACTATATTGCTTACCATGGTATCGCTTGACTCTTTGACAAATTAAACACTCGAAAACAAAATTAGAAACATCAGATTCCATTTGTGGCTAGTAAAAATCTCCAACCAATGTTCTTAAAGTGGAAATAATACCTTTATGGTCTTGATATGGGGGACAATGAATTTCGTGCAACACAAAGGATCTAAATGGAACACTGAAACATAATCTTTTCTCATAAAACATAAATCCATCAGAATAAGACAAAGAATCAATTGGAATCCAGTTATTATCAACTAATTTATTCCAATCAACTTAAAAAGTGGGGTCATGTTCTTACGTATCCTTCATAGGAATAAGGGAATTAAAAGAAAGAACAGAAATATTATGGATACTTGGTCTTCTACTCAATGCATCAGCAACAATATTCTCTCTTCTTGGTTGATATTGGATAATTGGATGAAAACTTTGAATGAAAGTAACCCATTTAATATGATGGTCAGAAATTTGTGGCTGACTAAGGCAATGTTTGATACTTTGTTGGTCAGTTTTGATCATAAATTCGGATCCCATTAGATAATGTTTCCATTGACATAAGGCTTAAACTACTTCTAATAATTCTTTATCATAGGTGGAATACTTTAGTTCTGAGGGTTTAAGTTTGCAACTAGAGTAGGCTATGGGATGTGAATCTTGCACGATGACAACTCCTATTCCTGATCCGCTAGCATCAGTGAGACTACACAAAACAATGGTCGATTAAAATTAAGTAATTGCAAAACAAGTGCATGTGTTAAAGCATGTTTCAATAAATCAAAAGACTTTTGTTAGTTATTAGACCAATGATACACAACACCCTTCTTTAACAATTTTGTCAAAGGTAAAGCAATTAATGAAAAATTTCTCACAAATTTTCTATAAAAGCTCGTAAGAACTAAGAAAGAACGTAACTCATGCACATTTTTAGGGATTGACCAATTCAAAATTGCCTCTATCTTTTTAGGATCAACACGAATACCATCAGAAGAAATAATGTGACCTAAGTATTCAATTTGGGTTTGGAAAATTCACTCTTGTCAGGGTTAGAATATAGTTGATTCTCTTTCAACAATTTGAAAACCAAAGATAGATATTCATAATGGTCATTCTCATTCTTAATGAAAATCAATATATCATCAAAGAAAACAATCGCACAATGCTGATACTTTAAAAATATAGGATTCATCATACGATTGAATGTAGCTAGTGCATTAGTCAAACCAAAAGGCATAACAAGGAATTCATAATGACCAAACTAAGTTCTAAATGCAGTTTTGAAAATATCAAGTATATCCAATCATACTTGATGATATCTAGATTTAAGATCTATCTTGCTAAAAATAATAATGGCCCCTTGTAGTTTATCTAGGAAGCAAAACAATCTTTAAATTGTGAAAGAAATTGTGTACACCTAGGGTGCATCTGATTTTCCTTTGCTTCAATTTCATTCACCCATACTAAGTATGATTTGCTACCTTTTCTCAATACACGTTTAGCATGTGTGTGACTAAGCAATGGAAAATTATCAAAGGTGTGTGTTCCATGTAATGTGATTTATTTTTCGTTAGAACGAATTTTCATGGAATGTGTGGAATAATCTATGTCATGATTATATTTATGATGCAACTCATTCCTAAAATAATGTCACTAGCTTGCAAAGGCACAACCAGGAAATTTTTGCACTCAACATAATCACTAATTTTAATTTCTAAATCATGAACTTCTTGTGTACCATTGTATCTAGTGCCTAAAAATGCAACCTTTATACGATAATGAGTTAAAACAGTAGGCAAATTCAATTCTTTTACTAATTTTGCAAAAATAAAATCATGCGTGCTTCCATCATCATGCAAAACACTCTTTTATTGACCATGCACAAAACATTTCATCATTAATAACGAATGAGAATTTGGCATACCTGGTAAAGTATCTGAAGCATCATTTATGGAAAGAAGAAGGAACAAAGCGATTTTGATTGAATCTTCAAAAGTTAGAATTGAATTGCGTTGTACCAAAGTTACCATTAATTGAAAATTGTTGCGATCACTTTTCTCATCCACGAATTTGATCTTCAGTATCATGGGCTAAAGAAATCGCATCCTCCAAAGTCATTAGCTTGAACATGTTTACTTCCGCATAGAAGTGACTAAGCAAACCGGACATATATTTGCGCTTGTGGATTGCCTCACGAACATCTTCAAGCATTCGAAGTTGTAGTAAGGCACTCCAGAAATGCTTAGTGTATTGCAAGATATATTCACGATCTCTTTGTTGCAGAAGATCCAATTGTTTAATTGATTTTTCATGGAATTGAGGTGGAAGAAAACTCTACAAATTTTTTCTTTTGAAAGGCCTCCCAAGTAGTAGGACAATCAATACTCTTATGGACAACAATCCACCATAATGATGCTCTATCCACTAGATGGTTAGTGACTCATTTAAGTTTATCTTTTTCAGCATACTGCTCTTCATGGAAGTAATCATCAAACTGACTGATAAAAGTGAGAACACTTTTGTTGTCACATTGCCCACTAAAAGTACGGAATTTGAAATTTTCTTTAGTTATCTTGGCTTCTTTCCTGAGAGATTGTGCGTCGAGTGTCGCATCAATCATACGTCGAATAACATCTTTGGGTTGTGCTCCATCTTGAGTGAGAGTGGATCGTTGAAGTGTAGCCAATTGTGTTTGCAAATTTTGACATGCTCTTCGCTCCTCTTGAAGTTGCATCATAAGTAGGTCCAATTTTTGCTCCATGGTTGGTTGTGGTAAATCACCTTTGGTCATAAAATCTTCCATGTTTCGATCAGACATCCTGCAAAATCTCAAACAACCTCACACACTTGAAATCTTGTTAGAGGGATGAGCATAGCTCAAAGTTGGGTTTACAAGGCTTGTTTCTTATATTTAAATTAAATAAATATGAATTTTTGTGATCTTTCTTCTTCGTGGTTACGGTAATTGATGTCGATCTTTTTCCAAGCGAGAAATAGAGTGTGTATGACCGTATGCTTGGCTGGAAATCAACTCTTATCAATCTGCAGGTAGGAATAGGGGTTTGTTAAAGTTGCAAATAAATAAAATTTGACCACATTGCGAAAACCTATGGCAAATTTTCAAGGGGAAGATTTTTGCATGTGAGATTTACATAGAGAATAAATCTAATGTTTACTTAAGATCATAGTATTCCATGAGATTTGTTGCATACCTACATTTGGTTTTTTAATATATCCCATACTATATTGACACTTCTCATTTTATTAATTTATTGACAATATGTGAAGCCCATAATACAAATTTACTATTAGAAATTATTTGATATCATGGCCAAAAGTATAACAAAGTCTAGGCTTTCTATTAGAGAAGGATTTGATCACATGGCTAAAATCATTGGCAATATTTCTAGAGTATGATCCTTGCATGTGCAATTTAGTCTAATGTTAACTTTGGACTAAAATCAACCACCAAATTTTCTATATAATCACAAGGAAATATGGCTAGGTATCATGTTGCACCGTTCTTATTCTTTCATTAATAGGATTTAACCATATGGCCAAAACCCATGCCAAAGTTTCTAGAGTATGATTCTTACATGTGAAACCTATATGTAGAATACTATATCATATGAGTAAGTCCCTTTGGATCATATTCATCTTATATTTTCTAAAATCTTATGATATTGTGTTTTCATTTTCTCATGAAAATTCAAAAAAAAATCTACAATTCTTACTTTATATTTGCTAAATCCGCTTCTATTTGATATATTTTCCTTTTTATAGGGCTCTTCAATGGCAAAGAAAGATAATAGATCCAAAAGTAGTCCCAAATCGTTGATGGCATTATGGTGATTTTTTCTATCCATGGTATGTGGATGTTTATCATAATGAAGGATAAAGGACCGATAATGTTCTCTTATTTACCTTAAAGAGTGATATTGCATTTATTCAATAAGGTGGTGTTATAGAGAAGCTAATAGATGGATATGCCATGTTATAGGGATACCATGTATTTCCATTAAGATCAAGGGAACAAATATAGTATTTAAACTTGATCCTTTATGATTTCACTTTACACATATGAAAGAGGACTAAGAATACTCCTAGAAAAAAATGGGTTGAAACTTGATTGAGGAGGTAAAGGGCATAAAAGACATAATATAATGAACTACTGTCCATATCAAGGACAGGTGATTGACTCAACAAAAGAATGAAGCTTTAAGAAAAAAAACACACTCAAGGCATTCAGTTTCTCCTCAAGAAGACAATAATAAACCAAAGCCCACAAGCTCAAAGTCAAAATCACCTCAAACAAAGTACATTATCATAGACTCTAGTTGTTAGCATGGCTACTAACACTATTGAGAATGATGTCACTTTACCTTCAATGCTTAAAGTCACACCTGTATATCCAAGATTTTCTCTTGAAGTGAAGAGAGTAGAAAGAAGATTTGATTTTCTTGACATAAATAAGAAGAAGGGAAAAATGATGATTCTTGGTTTCACATGTTTGAAATTTCCATTTGGCCCAACAATGTAATTCTCCATTCTAGTTTATAACTCTATGAGGCACCTCCTTTGTATGCTTATGGGTCTCTATGTTGGGACTATGTGAAGAAGTTAACAATGTATTGCATAAATAATGAAAGGTGGAAATGATGAGCAAGAGTGGGAGCACACGGATGCAATAAACAAGAGCTATGGAGATTGGAGCAAGAAGAGAGAGCAAGGTATGTGAGAGCTCCAACATTCAATTTGTGGCTTGCTTTCCCTTATTCTATTGTTATAGTAAGAATAAATAATAAAATAATAGTGGTGAGTGGCCACTACCTACATTGTATAGGTGTGTGAGCAATAATTACAATATAAATATAAGCAACCAAGCACATGTGGCTTTAAATCCCAACAACCTTCCATTTAAAGGAGAATCTGCTTGAGTGCGGAGAAAACAAGAAAAAAATTGATAAAATATATATAAGTACAACTGGATGAGGAATAGACTTTATCTCATTCTTCACCCATCATCTTCGTAAGGAAGAGATAATGTTCACTAGGAGACTTTTATAAGCAAATCAATAGGAATCTCATTTATAGATATCTTGACAAAAGATATATTTGCTTTTCCTCAACTACCTCTCTAATAGAGTAGTAATGGATGTCAATATGGTTGGTTTTTGCATGAAAGACCAGATTATAGGTCAACTAGATGGCACTTATAGAGTTTGAATGTAATGTAGGAGTGATATTTGTAACACCAAGGTCTACAATTAAGTGACCTAACCATAAGGTCTCCTTGCAATATATGAGTTATATACATAACACCAAGGTTTCCAACCAAGCGATCTAACCAAAGGGCCTCCTTGCAAGCCTTATTTGCAATATACTCAATCTTGGTACTAGACAAGATAGTGCCTTTCTACACGCTAGATGAGCCCTAAACATCCAAAAAATAGTACTTCCAAAAAAGGTAAAAACATAACAAAATATGGATTTTCTACTATCTGCATGTCCTACATAATCTGATTCAGTATAGCAAAAATACAAATCTAAAATGTCCTTAAGAAATCTCATGATACCCTTCATGACATTCCAATGTCACCTACCAAGTCTTGCCATATAATGACCCACAACTCCCACTGTAAATACTATATTAGATCTAGAAGCTATCATTGCATATATTAAGCTGCCCATAATTGGGAATGCATATGGGATCTTGGCCATCTTGGCTCTCTCATCATCTAATTAGGGAAAATCTCTACCTGGATCACCTTCACATGAGAAAGTAAATAATTGTTAATCGGCTTACCACCCTGTATATGGAACCACACAAGTACTTTGTAAATGTACTCCTTCAATGACAAGTAGAGAAATCTCTTAGAGAGATTGCACATAATACGCATATCAAGGATGTGAGAAGCATGGTCCATAATCTTCATCTCAAAGCTCTTCTTGAGCTAAGTCTTTAAACCATTTAGCAATATCTCAACAAGATCTCTAATGGGAACCTTCTCTCCACCTCAAGATGCAATTGTCTGGGATATCAAAGCTCGACATTAGGTACATAGAAGCTCATTCAAGATTATCCATTCTTTCCAAAAATCCAAAGATTTCATAGCATGTTGTTTAGCAAGGTGGTACGATGAGCAAGTGATGCAATGTGGGTGGAATCCATAGGGCTTTGAAAGCCCCGCTAACCTGGAAAGGGTTTGCATTGATTCACTCTATACTGCTTACATAGAGAAAAACCCTAATTGTTGGTCTAGCTCTAATAGCCATAACCAAAAAAAAGCGTCAATCTTTCTCATTTTCACTTTAATAATCCTAGAAGGACATCAAAAAGTCCATTAAAAGACTAACATTGCACATCTCAAGTGAGTCATAAATTGTGAGATGAATGCATGTAAACACTTATGCTACATTTCTTAGTGATGATCTTAGTTCAAATCAGTATGTCAAATATATCTTATGTCTTGAGGAGATTAGATTTCTCACTTAAAGAATATTCACTAAATACTTAACCCTCATCATCTCACTCTTGATCATTTTAATACTATGTGTCAACTATAAACACACAGACCATTTCATTCTCTTCATCTATTATTATTTGTATCAGTACACATCATTTACTTTTAGCCTACTATCTATCTTGATTAAAACATCATTTTAATTACTTTCACTCTTATTTCCCAGCTTGTAAAGGATTAGAAATTGCCATTTCCTTGTGTAACTGGTTAGATCCTTGTATCATGTCCTATGTTGATGTAAATCCTAAAATCCACAAGTTTAATGGGAGAAATTTCCACCCATGGCAAGTATTAGTGAAATATAAAATGATAAAGAGAGGTTACTAGATTTTCATCAAAATAACCAAAGTCATTGATCCATCCAACCCTATGGATGTAGAAGATGATGAGAGAACCCAAGCCATAATAATATTGCACCTAGATGAATCCTTAATCCACCATATTGACTAGCTTTTACTGCAAAGGAGAAGTGGGATGAGCTAGATAAATTTTATGGTACAAGAGGAAAGAATTCCAAAATCTTACTCAAAATAGAGTTCTTCATCTTGAAATACAATCAAGGAGAAGACCTAGGAAACTTCATTTCCCACATGAAGGGACTAATTGCTCAATTAGCTTCAATCCAAGCTTCAATTGCTCTTGCTAAAGATGCAATTGAAATACTCTTGAAAGTCACAAGGAAATTCTTTTTAACTCTTACCACTACCCTAATAAGTGTAAAAAATCCTACACTTGAAGGTGTCATTCATTCTTTTTTGGATGAGGAGAAAAGGAACAAAAAAGAAAGCAACATGAGCGCAGCATCTACCTCAACAAACCAACTCTTAGTCCATACTATTACTACTAAATGTTCCTTTTGAAACCAAACATGAAATATTATAAGCAAGGGCTGAAAATTTTATCCCAACAAGAAGAAGTGCAAGAAATGTAAACGAATAAAGAATATTGCTAGTAAATGTCCAAGCTCTCCTAAAGTACCAAAAAGAATTAGAGGCCAACTATACCTCATGATCGAATTTTCTAGTATCTGTTGTATCATCTTTCCATGAACATCCTTTTATAAAGGCATCCTTGAGAGTTGGTTATAAAGCCAAAATTCAAGTGTGAAATTTTCCCAATACCCATAACAAAGGCAATTTTGGTAAAAAAATGAAATGATCACAGTTTAAGAAGATGGAGTTCTTCTAGATGCATTTTGACACTATGAATCCAATGCAAATGTCCATTCATGAATTGGAGTCAATTTGATCCCTCACTTAATGCATGCAAGGTTTTGGTTTCATGAAGCAGCTACTAGATTTGGAAGCTGAAAAACATGTGATGGAGGCTAGGGTGGTAGATTTCAATTCCAGAAAAAGCCACGCGTCTAGTCATATCTCACAATTTCCAGGCCGTTTGCCCCTTGGTCTAGGTCAAAACCACTTTTGGGCAAGTGTGAACATGAAAAATTGGAACTAAATAGTTGGGTAGTTAGTGTTTTAATTATTCTTAAGAGAGAAGAAGCTTAAAAATCACATGAGAGGGGAGGGGGGTATTTTTTTAGCACCCCTTCCTCCTCATTAAAAATTGATATTTTTTGCCTATTGCAATCTTCTTCCTCTTTTGGAACATGAGATCTCTCAATTCTTTGCAATCCCTCACTTGACTTCTCACAAAAAGTGATGCACTAAATGATGAGATCCATTTTCTCATTTTTCTCTCTCCTCTTTTTTGCTTGTTCATATGGCTGCATATGAGAAAGAGAGGGGAGACTGATTTGATGAATCACATATGAATGATAGTTCCGAAACATAATAGCATAGAGATTGGGTGATTTTTGGATGCATCAATGGTTGGAAAATAGAATCACCAGCTCCACTTTCTCGAAATATGAGACATGTGTATGTCAATTTTAGAATAAGTAACTTTTATTTAATTTTTATGATGAACTGTTAGTACATATGATGGAAAGATGATTGGAGTTTATTGACATATATCTTTCAATATCTAAAATTTCAAAAATTCATTTATTTTTCTTTATGCATATGAAAAATAAATTTTAAAAGTTTTTGAAACATGAGATTTAATTGAAAATAGTGGTTTTCTTGGGTTTTGGAAAAAAAATGGTGTTCGTATGATGGTATCACACATCACATTAAGTTCTTTAAAAAAATCAAAAAGTAGTAATTTATATTGAAATAAAAGAAATTTTTCTTGAAAAAGAGTCAAATAAAGAGAAAAAAACTTTAAAAATGTATTTTGTGCATTAAATTTTATAGAACACGTTTAGAGCTTGTTTATATAGAAAATTATCATGAAATCTCCCTACATTTGTGCAAGTGAGAAAAACATAAACAATAGGTGGTGTGGGGCTAAAATGGAAGGATGTTTGATAAAGTTGTTGATTTCTTTGTCGATCTTAACATATAGGAGTGTGGTTTATATAAGTTTTAAGAGGTGTAGCAGCATGGGTTAGACTAGTGTTGTTCTTTAGCAATGAAACACGATGCTAGTATAAAGAAATCATGAAAATATGTGATTGAATAGAAACATATGGTTATACCCTGCTTTTCTTATGCTTAGGGAGATCATAATCCATTATACAAACCATATGTCACTTTTGGTATAAATCAAGTGCACATAAGAGAGAAACTATACTATTTGCATGGGACTCTTATAATCATTAAAAAGCCTATTTGTTTTCATAATATAATATCACAAATTCTCTTTCCTATGAGTAGTAGAAATGAGACATAATGAGTAAGGTTTCTTGTGGCATGCATTTTGATCTAAGGAAAACTATACATCTTATTTTGCCTTTAAAAAGTTTGAGCTTTATGTGTTCCATGATTCAACATTACATAAATTTTTATTTGATTTTGGAATCTTCTTAGAACTTGTGGCAAATCCATGATCATTGAGCCAAAAATGATTTTAATGGTTTGCCTTCTCATGGCATTCCATGATGTTGAGATGCTCATGGAAGTTATGCAAGTGTTTTCTGATATGCAATGCTTCAACATGCCACTTGATGACAAATGCCAAAAGGTTTCTGCAACTACTCATTACAAGCTAAGCACATTAGATGCTGGTAATGTTGAAGATCGAGATTTAGAATGGACTTTAGACTTGGATATATAAAAAATTAAAGCATATGGCAAGCAATGGCTTTGGAAACAGGCAGAGAACACGTTCAAAGAGTTGCAGCAGCTAGGATATCAACCTTCTGTTAAGGCTTGGAATGCAATCAATAGGGCCTTTACACAAAATCAACTATGTTATTTGCAACTATGCAGGCTGTAGGATGTCCTCTAGACCTATGCACATTTAACTCTTTAATCTATCTATATAGCAAGTCCTCAAAGGTTCAAGAAGCATGAAGCACTAGGAATGTTTTGGCAGATTGAGAAGGAGCATGACTAAAAAGCTATGCTCCATATTTAGTGATCACCAATTTATGAAGAAGATGGCATAATAATCAAAAAGCTTTGTTAAAAATATTTAAAAAAGCCATAAGCTTTTATAAGAAAAGCTAGGAGTTTTTCAAACACCGTTTATTGAAGATGGGATGGACGATTGGAGGAGGGGGATCGTTGTTTCAGAGAGGGGGAGGTTCAAACGGAGGAAGCGTGATCATAACAACTAGTTGCATGAGCATACAATCTAGTCAAGGTGCATGGTAGAGTTGTGAAAAACTCTATCATAGTATGGGACATAGATATGTCATGCTTAGGCTGTGATGGTAGTCTCAGAGGGACCTAACTAACCTAGAGAGATTCATGAGATCAAAGGATGGCAATAGCAGCTCATGTTTGTTGTGGAAATGACTGAAGGAAGATGTCTTCTTAAATTAGCATCGACTTTGTTTCATCAAGAATGTGAGAGCTAAGATTATTGTGGGGTGTCAAGCTACTTCAAAAAGCAAGTGGCACGTGACGTGCCTACCTCAAAGAAGATGTGAATAGGAGGAGCAAGAGCAATATCTTTGAAAGCTTATACCATCTCATCTTCATACACACATGTAGAGTGGATCTTCTTTGTCAGAATTTTATCAAATATGGTTGAGTAAAGAACAATGAGGTCACATTAATGAGGGCATGAGTTAACTAACATGTGCTTTACATCAGTGTCAAACTACTAAACATCAAAGGCTAGTGTGCAAAGAAAGGGTGTGGAAATTCCAGGGAGGAGGATTGACTCTTACCATGAAAAGAAGCGGACAGAGATGATACTAAGCATCGACTATAATGTAACAAATCTATAGTGTGGTGCGCTGAAGCTAGTGGTTCAACTGCATAAGTATTGGCATGATTATCAGAATTGTTACATATCAATGTCACTTGCAGGAGCAATCACCATAAACATCAAATTTCACCCTGCAACTTAAAGTTGAAGCAGTTAGAGCTTGAATAACGCTTGAAGGATAACTTATCGCTTAGTGTATCTTTAGTTTATGTCTTTTGATGGGAGTTGCCTTATCTTAGAGGTTATGAAGAGAGAGTAATGTTAAGTTTTTGTCACTCTCAGTTCTTGTTATGCATCTTTCAGAAGCATCAAGAAGAAGCATCCATAATTTCAAAAGATCAAGGTGTTGATTTGTGTTTGTCATCAACCTTTACCATATGTTTTCCCTCTTATTATTCTAGTTATCTCTAGGTCTTTCTACCCGTATACAAAGGACATAAGCTATTCTATTTGGAAGTTCTGAGTGAGAGAAGCTAAGGATAAGGAGGAGAATATACAGGTATTGGACAAAGGCAAGAGCGTTGTACATGAAAACAAGGATGCTCAAACCCTTGAGAGTAATGTTCCACACTTTGCCGACATTAACCGCATAGGTATTCGATTGAATGTGAAACCTAACTAGTCTTCTTACTCCATGTATTTACCTTAAGTTGAGTACTCTTCATCATCTTTTGGTCCCACCTTGCAAAGCATCCCTGCAATGAGCGACTTTTACAAACTCTTGCATGTATTTTGTGTAGCATCTGGGGCAAGCAACTTTCATGATCTCCTGTGCGTATTTCATGTGACATTTGGTGAACATAACCTAAAAGTGTCACTTCTGATCATTGAGATGGGAGTTCCACCTTCAACCTTGAATGCTTCTTCCTTTTCGACCGATGAGATGAAGAATTTGCTACAAACTCTTTTTTCAGCCATTATGATGCAAAATCAGTAGATGCAATTATCTATGTAGCAACAGTAGTAGTTGCATCAACAACAGTTGAATGAACAATGACTGTTGCATCAAGAATAGGAGCATATGCTTGGTGTGACTAAGGAAATTGAGGCTGTGATTAGTGAGTGAAAATTATTTGATGGCCAAAATGTTTTAGCCTACATTAAAGCCTTTGAAAGACAAATGTGCTTCTTTAGAGTTTCGACCAACTTGAGCAACTATTTCTTATAGCTTGTCACGCTTGCTTTGCGGGTTAGAGTGACAGATTTTTTTGTAGAAGACTCTATGTGGGATGCTTTCAAGAAAGCACTTAAAGATGAATATTTTACGGAGGATTATGGTATTGCTATGCAAAAGACATTCAAAGAGTGGGTTTCTCAGCCCAACAAAGGCCTTATTGCTTCTAAATTGTTGCGGGAGTTTGAAGAGTGATATGACCAGTTGGATGCACTAGAGGAAAGAGCTTTGAACTCTAAGAAAGTGGAGTTATTCTTATAGGTATCTTATCCTACAGTTCAGGATGAGTTGGGAGAGCTACTAGAGGACCATACATAGCCTATGTGATTGAAGACGAATTGGTAGGATGTTGTCGATGCAGTTTCTACACTAACAAAGAGGAGGAGATGGAAGGATCTGATGGGACCTCAAATGGGCTGGCATTGGCTATGGCACTAGCCGGACCTCATGCTCATAACAGACAAACACACCCACATGGCCTCGCGGGCCAGGAGCGTCTATATGCTACTAAAGGACGAATTGTCCTAAAGCCTAATCTATGCATTTATAGTTTTGTAGTCCAACGTTTCCCTTTCTATAAACTCCACAGGGGGAAAACCCTTACACATTGGCAATAAATGCCACGATAATCACATACATGGGAGGCAACCTCTCGGTGGAATCACCGCGGCCCCACTATAGCTCTCCTACATTGCAAGGATTAGCCCCTTGATGTGCTGCTCAACATATAGAACAAATGAACAACCTCCACTCTTTCATTTTGAAAGCCTTCCAGGAGATACCATATGTCCTTACCAAATAATTCCCCAAAAAATGAGCATCTATCCTACGGCTTCGGTTGCCTTTCCACACTCAAGCGTGGGTCATCGTCATCGAAAACAGGTGCTATGCATCTAGTTCTTTGTATTTTGATACCATGGTTGACATGCACATGAAAAAGTGGATGATCCTAAAGTGCTCAAACATAATTTTCAATCAGAAACGTGTTGTGCACAACCAGGCTTTCCAATGCTCATTCACTAACTCGTTGCGGCGATGTAAGGATAGCACCGAGACAATATTTGTGCTACTATCCTCTTAATTAAAATAAAAAAAACTCTATCTCATGATATGCATAAGAAAATTAGCAACAATCAATATGCAAATCACACCATTCAAACATCCCAACCCCCTACATTTAGGTATTGCTTTCGTTGCATAAGTGTAGAGGTTCATTTTGTCATGTTTTGATGTATGAAAAGCGATAAATCACAAAATTTGACAAGGAGATAGGGCAAACTGAGGCTAAAATTCATGCTTTGCAACTACCACACATCCACAGACAATCATTATATTTTTCCTTATTTTTGTGATGCGTATTTCTATTTTTTCTCTTATTTTTTCCATTTTTTAAATTTATTTGTCAATAAAATATGCTATTTTTTTATTTTTCTTGTTCCAATCACTTCAACATACTAACATTCAATTTATCTTCCATTTCTCCCACATAGGAACACATTTCACCCACCCAAAACAATAAAACTATCATTTTACCGCTTAAAAACTGCATTTCGAGTTTTCGGGAATTCGATAGCGCATGTAAATCATTGAAAAAGCAAAATATTCTGATAAACAGTAATTAATCATGATGCAACCAGCACTCAAACAAATTTTCATCTAATAAGAACATCATTACCATCATAAACTATCAAAAAACTTCATTTTCCTTCATAAAAATGGTCATACCGTGTTTTTACGAAACCCGAGATGCATTAAATGACTGCATGACCAGCGGACGGAGCCTCCATTGCTCTCAATCCAATGCTGCACATCAATCTTCAGCATCTCTATCCATCTCCATCACCGTTTGCTTCAATCTCCTTCCCGATTCCTCCTTCAAGATAGTACGCATGAACAACCCATAGAGAGGAGAGAGAGGGAGGAGAGAGAAAGATTAGATTCTGATCTCTTCATTCAGTCATCAATATCTCGCGCGAAGACGGCGATATGATCAGGGAAAAGGGAGCATTTGCCGGGCAATGTCTGTTGTAGGTGGTACTTTGATGCTCCATAATCGATTTTTTTGGGGGGGGGGGCGATTTTTGCGCACTGTTGTTGTTCACGACATGCTACGGCCATCATGGGAAAAATTGGGGGGGGGGGTGTTAAGGTCCCAAAGGGCACCCCCCTTTAATCTCTCAATGTCCACCTTTTCAAATTTGGCCAATTGGTTTAAACACAAGACCAGATATTTTATTTGCAGCTAACTTTTTGGGACAGTGTCTTTCTTCCCCTTCCACTATTCATTGGAGTGCTGCAAAACGTATTCTTAAGTACCTCAAGGGTACTAAGGAGTTTGGTCTTATTTATCGTCATCGAGAGGATTCTTCTTTATCTTCTTCAACTTCTCTTGACCTTATTGGATATATAGATGCTGATTGGGCAAGTTCACATTTATCCATGTGATCTACAAGTGGGAATTGTTTCTTTGTAAATGGATGTTTGGTTTCTTGGTCCAGCAAGAAACAACGATGTGTTGCGGTTTCTACAACTAAGGCCAAATATGTTGCTGCATCATTAGCAGCTCGCGAGCTACTTTGGCTTCGACAACTAATTGCAGATTTGTGACATCCTTCATCATCTAGTACACCTCTTCGATGCGACAACCAAAGTGCTATTAGTCTTACCAAAGACTATATACAACATAGTAAATCAAAGTATATTGCTATTCATTATCATTATGTTCGACATGAAGTCAAGAAAGGTTCCATTATCGTGGATCATTGTCCCAGTGATCAAATGGTTGCAGACATCTTCACAAAAGCTCTTAGTGAAGCTCGCTTTAGTTCATTAAGACATGCACTTGGTATTGTTCCAAGTTCTTGTCTCACTGATTGAGGCATGTATCATTGTATTCAAGAAAACTTTATAGTAAATCATTTTTGTATCGTAGGTATGTGTAGGGGCTTGGGTTTTTCCCTTGTTCTCCCCAAGGGTTTTTTCACTCGTACCCAGAGACCTTTGTTTGAGTGGGGATGTTATAACTATATATAACGTCTCTCACTTAACTTGGGTCTCACCTATATATACTAACTCTACATCAATATGAATCATTCTTTGGGAGCATGTCTTGTGTATCTCTCTCGTACTCTCTCTCTCTCTCACTTGACTTGGGTCTCACCTATATATACTAACTCTACATCAATATGAATCATTCTTTGGGAGCATGTCTTGTGTATCTCTCTTGTACTCTCTCTCTCAAGAGAGAGAGAGAGTACAAGAGAAATACACAAGACATGCTCCCAAAGAATGAGATGTTGAGAGAGAGAGAGTATGAGAGAGATACACAAGACATGCTCCCAAAGAATGAGATGTTGAGAGAGAGAGAGAGAGTACGAGAGAGATACACAAGACATGCTCCCAAAGAATGATTCATATTGATATAGAGTTAGTATATATAGGTGAGACCCAAGTCAAGTGAGAGATGATATATATAGTTATAACATCCCCACTCAAACAAAGGTCTTTGGCTGCGAGTGAAAAAACCCTTGGGGAGAACAAGGGAAAACCCCGAGCCCCTACACATACCTACGATACAAAGACATGCTTCCAAAGAATGATTCATATTGATGTAGAGTTAGTATATATAGGTGAGACCCAAGTCAAGTGAGAGATGATATATATAGTTATAACATGTTAAAGTGAGTTTTTATTACTTTCATAAAAGGAAAATATATGAAAAATATGTCTTGAACCTATCAACAAATGCATAACTCTAAAGGATAGGGAGAAGGGAGTTTTGAAGTGGTTAAAGTATATTGAATTTTAATGTTATATGATGCATGTCATATAGGATTCATTGTTTTCTAAATTGAAAGGGTCTAGTAGCACGATGAAGCTCGGTACCTCGTGTAAGTTACTCATGAATATATGGTGCATCACGTGGGTTCAAAATAAGAGATTTTTAAAATAACATTTTTATACATTTTTTTCATATAGAAGGGTATTATATAAAGGGGTTATTTACATATACAATAGAAAAGGGTAATTTTTTATTTAGGAAAAATTCACAGATAATGATATTTATAAATAGGCCTTGAATGCACGTGATGTAGAGGATATACATATAGTAACTTCCCCGAGCTCAATACTAGCCCTAAGCAACGAAGCAATCACGTATTAGAAGAAAAGCATGAAAAGAACTATTTGCACATTTTCACATTGCTAATTGCTAATGACTAATTTTTTTGTAGTATAGTGGTCATACACAATTGCATTGCATGCATCATATATGGTATCATATCCTCGTGGATGCATAGCACATGTTTTTATGAATGATGATCCATGTTGAAAGTGCAAGGTATTTTGAGCTGTAGAGCTATAGATTTGGTTCTTTGGGGGATACTCAGTGAGAATAATTCATGATTAGGGGAGCGATACTCCCTTTATGTGTGACTACATAGTGTATAACACCAATATGTTTAGGGAATCCCTTTGAGGAGTGTGGGGAAGAATATTTGTTGGACTACAAAATCCTACAAATGCAAAGTCCTAAACACTCATGGGGCCGCAAGGCCGTGTGGGGTGGTTTGACGTGAGTAGAGGAGGCCCAGCTAGTGCCATAGGCTAAATGTCATGCCTGTTTTAGGTCCCGACACTAAACTACATCGGCATTGACTGGTGCAAAAATCAGATGCCCTATGTGTACATAGCGAGCGTGGGAAGGTTCCAAAGAACAAATAACTTTACTTTTTGCTCAAAATCCAAGAGAGAAGACTTGCATGACATGAAGCAAGAAGACTAATTGGGTACAATCTCCCCCATGCCTTGTGTGAGTGCTCCAAAAAGCATGTATTTAATATATTATTCATCTCCAAGCTCAAAAATAGCCCAAATTTATAATTAGCATGCTTTTTCTTTTGTGTTTGCTTTTGTCCAAATAAAGAATAAAGTGGTTGGGCATCCCAAGAGTCGAGCTGTGCCCAAAAACAATGATTAATAATGAATATTTAAATCTTGCGTCCATGTCCATAACAAATAATAAATATATATCAAGTGCTTTAATAAATAAGCGCATCAAAATAAATATTGGCGCCATGCCAAAGACACACTGTCGGAGGGGTTTTTGTCAAAAGGTCGAATCCACCGGGGATCAGAAGTAGAATGAAGTAGAGATAGGAGATGGAAGAGAAGATAGAGAATACACAAGTGGTAAACACTATAAAGACAACACACAATGAATTGAACCAATATGTATTGAAAGAACCTGGAATCTTCACACGACTCAGAAGCAATCTCCAAGCATTAGATCTCCTAGAGCTTCTTCGTAGAATAAAACGTGCATCAAAATTATAGCTCCTTCTCTGCTGCTCGGAACCCAAATGTGGTGGCTCCATTGACTCCGAAAGGAGGGTAAAACCGCACGACACCTATTCACGGATCTCCTAGATCACTCCTTCTTTCAATTCAATCTGTAGTTTTTAGCCTGTTTACAATGACAGGACGCGCACGATTTTGTCAATCTGTCGCTCTTGTGAAAATCCCCATAATTGGCTGAAAAAGCAACTAGTTTTTTGCATGCCATCCTAATCTAGAAGCTTTTTATAACTTTTTTGGATTTTTATAATGAATAATATAAAAAATAGGCTAAAATTATCCAAAAATCTAGTATTTTCGGATAATCCGTATAACTCACACTAGTACTAATGGCTCAGATCACATTGACTCTCCAGATCAATAAAGAAGTAGAATGATGATGCATTTCATACTTTTTCACATTGTGTCCTCATAACATCACGACATCCACCCCCTATGAATCTGCACATCCTCCGGTATGTGCCAAAATCCTAGTTGTCACCAAATTTTGAGTCCTCCTCATCCTCTATAACCATATCCTTTACTTCTTCATCTTCCATATATTCCTGGCTAGCCCCTGTATCATGATCACTATTTTCTTCCAATTCTGGCAACTCATAGGCAATAGATTCCTGCCTTTTGAATAATTTGATTCTTTTCCTTGCTACTGAAGTTTGATGGTTGTCCCATCTAGTTCATTTAATGCATAAGTAGCATTATCAAAGATATGTCTTACCACATAGGGTCCAAACCATCTTTTGGAAACTTTACGCATGGCACTATGCTAATTGTCTAAACTGCTATCATAAACCAATACCCAATCCCCATCTTGTATGGTTCTTGGTCTCAATCTATGTATTTTTTCAAACCGTTTCTTGTTCTATATCCTAGTTGCCCTTAACTTTGCAATTACTACCTCTATGTCTTCTGACTTTCTTTCCAACTGTCTAATGTGTAAGGCCAATAACTCCTCTTGATTCAACTCCTCCTCCCAAGGTAACACACTCTATGTGACTGTCATCTCTTCTATCGGCATGATAGGTTTTTGACCATACATCAATTCTGCATGCATATATCCTGTAACAACACTATGAGTTGTTATGTCTACCCACAAAGCATAAGGGAGCAATTGTGGCCACTCTTTTACCTTCTCTCCACATGCTTTTGCCAATGCCGTCACAATAGGTGGATGACCTCTTTCACTTTTTCCATTTCCTTCAGGGTTATAGGCTAAAGCTAAAGCAAGCTTTATCCCCAATCATGCAAAGAAATCATGATCTTCATGTGCATCCAACTCACCCCTATCTGCTGTAATTTTTTCCACACAGCCATACCGACAAAAGGTCTCTTCTAAGAGAAAAGTACACACATCATTTGTTTTCTTAGTACGTAAAGCTTTCCCTTCCACTTGATTAGTCAAGTCTTCACAAGCAAGCACAAGATACCTCATTTGCCAAAAACCTATAGGCATTGTGACCAAATCCACCACCCACTTAAAATGAAGAGACAATAGATATGTGGGTTGCAATCCATCCCGATGTCTCACAGATGAATACATTTGACATGTTGTACATGTTTCCACAAAGTGAGCAACATCCTTATACATACCCTGCCACCAATATCTTTCTTTGATCTTTGTAAAAGTACCCAAAACATCTCTATGACCAGCCCACAAGCTTTCATGAAATTCTTGCATTACTTTTACTTGTGAAGCTCTGTCACCCAAAACTTGCATTGGCATATCCTGTTTCTTTTTAGCATGTTTCCATAAGTATCCATCTTTTAAGAAAAACAAATACTCTTTCCTCTTGATTTTCTTAAACTCCTCATCTGACCATTCATCTCTCTTTGTTAATGTACTGAGGTATTGACCAATTTTCAGCCACTCTCCTGCATATTTGTCTTCCAGAAACACTTCTACACAAGATACAAAACATCTAAAGTGTCTCCTCTTTGTTGTCCAAGCTTCTGTTAATGCTATAGCAACATCTTGCATTGCTAAATTCACTCTTGCAACATCATTTTCAGCCATAAGAAAGTCATCTTCTTCCTCCTCATCCATCATCCCATCTTCATTCTCATAACGTGCTCGAGATAACATATCTACCATTGGATTATATTTTCCTGTAATATGCTGAAATTCAGGGTTCAAAGATTTGATGTATGCAATCCATCGGAGCATAGAAATTTCTGGAGTAGCAAAACTAGTAATCATACCCAATACCAGCAAACAATTGGTCTCAATGACTACATGAGCACCCATAAAATACTCCTTGTCACATTTAAGGGCTGTCACAATTCCCCATAATTCTCTTTTAACCTCTGGATATCTTCTCTGTCATTCAGTCAATACTTTAGCACCAAAGCGAATTGCATATCTTTGTCCTTCCTCATCATCTTGCTCAATTTCCCATCTAATCCTGATTGGGCTTGTATCAACAAAAATAATGATAGGCTTTCCATGTGAATAGTCAGCCTTTCTCAATGAAGAAGCAAATTTTAAGAGTTGCTTCAATTTTTTCATTGCTTTCTGATGCTTCCTTTCCCAATGAAATTTATGGCCTTTCCTTAGAAGCTAATAAATAGCATCGGCTACATGTGCAAAGTGAGGAATCCATATCGAATAGAACACACATGCACCCAAGAATCTACGCACCTCTGATACATTCGTGCATACATCTTGCATTTTATCAATCCCATCTATTTTTTCTGGTGATGGCCTTCGCCCATAAGGCCTACACATATGCCCAACAATCAAAACCTCTTCAACTCCAAAGAAAAAAATTTGTCCAAAAAGAGTTAAATGCACCTCTTCTAGACGTGTCAAAATCCTCTCACAATCCACAATATGGTTTGCAACAAACTATCTGCATCCATGACAATCCATCTCTTCATTCTTTTCATCCACTGTACACCCTTTGATTGGAACATCATCCAAGAAGGGCATAGTCAATTGTGGTATAAAATCCCCGAGTAGCCTATTCATAACATTTGTCATGTATGTCATTGAGTTTATTGCTCCCTATGGGAGAGTACACATCCATACTAACCCCAAGGGAGTCTTCATGGTTGTGATATCCCTGCTTTCAATTGCAAGCTGAAACTGATCATAACCCGAGTAAAGATCACCCAAAAAATAGATTGCTCTGCCTACAAAAGCCTCTGCAAATTCATCAACCATAGGACGTGCACCCACATTTCTTATGGTTACTTTATTGACCGGTTGCATATCTTGAATAAATCTCAAAGCCCCATTCTTTTTGGGAACAGTAAACCAACGATTTGAGTACGAGGATGAAGAAGGCTCCAAGATCTTCATGCAAATATTTATTTTAGCAAATCCATTAGCTTTGGCAGGTAAGCTTTAGACACTAGAAGAGGCCTCAAGTTCCATGATACATGTGGCACCATAAATATGACCATAGAAGAGACAACATTTAGATCCACATCCTATTTCACTTGGCTGAAATGCAAATGCCTCTCCATGTCTAGCCAACATCTGCATAAAACAGTCTCACTTAGCGAGCAAAAGAAAACCTTGTACACCAACTTTCAATTCGTTTAATGTTTTAGATGTAAACTGATGACCTATATCTTTAGGATCGCGTAAGCTTGGCTGCCTTGACACTTTTTCATATACCCTCACTCTCTGGTGGAAGTGGAAAAGCAATTGGTTTCACCTTTTTGTCAAGTGTCTTATACTTTGTCTCCACAAGTGCTTCAACCTATTGTAATCCTTCTTGTTGAGCAAACAATGCTGTAACATCATACATGTCCAAAGAACATACTGACAACACTCTATTTTCAGCCTCATTTTTTGCATGTATAGTTGCCGAAATTTCAGCCATAGTATCATTAATATTCAGCCCATAAAACATGCCTGAAATGCCTTCATTTTCAGCTAACCGTCCCAATACTCTCAGTTCCTTAGTAGCTCGTTTCATAGATATGCATTCAATCCTGCACATAGCTTCCATAGGGTTAAACCAACATGAACTCTTTGTTGTAAATTGAGAATTACCAACAGTAAATACATGCTTCATTTCATCGAGAGGCAAGTACACCCTCTGAACAGCACTACTGTAGCCCTGCATTACAATAGTGCTTAATGAAAATCTAGGTCTTTGAATTCCCTTGCATTTCGAACCAAAGGAGACTCTCGAAGCATATCCCAATTTCTAGGATGATTAACACAAATAGTAAGAAATTGGACTTTTTTCTCCCATCCTTGCTTTTAACTCTTGCATAAGCAGAACCATCATCAAGCACCTTTGTTTCCATATGCACTCCTTTAATATAGGGCTATCCAAAAATCACTACATATGAGGAATTATCTTAAACAAAGAAGTATTGCTCTTCATGTACATCACCAATCGTCACTTTTACATTAGGACATGAAGCATTAGAGCTCCCCTTGAAGAGTTATTTGCAGCCCTCATTTGCCAACCATGATCAGTGTCTACAGGCCATGCACCATTTTCATACAATCCACGCTCAATGACATTTATCTCAGACCCATGGTCAAGTAAAGTAACACAAGGAGTTTCACGCTCCCCTACTTTCACTACCGTTTCAGTGGTAGCTCTAGCCCAATGATTTCTTGTGTAGTGACTTCGAGGAATAAATCCTAGAGTCTCTTCTCCATATTGCTGCATTTGCCTTACTCCACCATGCATACTGCTACAAGACAATGCATTTTCAACCACTTTGTTCTCTTTTCCACATGTTGTCCACTAATTAGTAGCATCCTGCATAAACAATCCCGAATACCCAACAAACCAAATTCCTCTTCAAATTGATCTTAAAACTGGATACCATCAAGTATGATTTTACACATCTGACATTTTCAAAACTACATTTAGAAATCAATTAGGATATTATGAATTCCTTGTTATGCCTTTTGGTTTAACTAATGCATCAACCATATTCAGTCGTATGATGAATCACATATCTTTGAAGCATTAGCATTGCATCATTGTTTTTCTTTGATGACATATTAGTTTTCAATAAGAATGAGAACGAGCATTATGAACATTTATCTTTGGTTTTTAATTTATTGAAAGAGAATCAATTATATGCTAATCCTGAAAAGAGTGATTTTTTCCAAACACAAATTGAATACTTAGGACATATTGTTTCATTTGAAGTCGGTATTAAAGTTAATCCTAAAAAGATAGAAGCAATTTTGAATAGGCTGATACCTAAAAATGTGCATGAATTATGTTCTTTCTTAGGTCTTGCTAGCTTTTACAAAAAATTTGTGAGAAATTTTTCATTGCTTGCATTACCTTTGATAAAATTATTAAAGAAATGTATTGTGTATCATTGGTTTGAAAATCAGCAAAAGTCTTTTGATTCACTAAAACATGCTTTAACTCATGCTCTTGTATTGCAACTCCCTGACATTTACTAGACCATTTTTCCTAGTAGTCACTGACGCTAGTGGATCTGGAATAGAAGCTGTCCTTATGCAAGATTCCCATCCCATAGCCTACTCCAACTGCAAGCTTAAACCCTCTGAACTCAATTATTCTACCTATGATAAAGAATTACTAGCTATAGTACAAGCTTCATGATTAAAACTGACCAACAAAGTATTAAACATCTCCTTAGTTAGCCATAAATATTTGACCGACACATTCAATGGGCTGCTTTTATTCAAAGTTTTCTGGAGCCCCAAGAGGAACACCAAGGAAAAGGGAATTATCTTGCAAGAAAATATATCTTGTAACATCAACAAGCTTGTTTATCATGTTTCATATGATCATAATGAAGAAAAGAACACCAAGCACAACAAATCTTCATACAGCATCATGTAGATCTCCCACGGTTTTTAATAGAATCAACCATATTCTTCAATATCTTCATAAAATCCATCAATAGAACAAAGAAAGCAAAGGAATACACCATCTTTGAATGGAAATACATCACATAATATTCATCTTCAATATCTTCATAGTCTTCTCTCTCAATCTCTCATATACAATCACTCTGTTTCAGTAGAATTGGCTATCTCTGACTCTCTCTCTCTCTCTCCATCAATAATACATCATGTCCTCACTACATTCTCTCAAAAATCACTCTCAATAATCCTTCTTAGATCGTGGATACCCCTCCCGAGAGGTATGTCTGATATGAAGAGTCACCAGAGCCACTACAGTGTCCTTTCATAGCTCACTACTGTCACTTCACTCTAGTCTTTACTTGAGTCTTCAGCAGCTACTTCTTCCACTTCTTTCAGCTCTTTCGCACTTGTATTCACCTCTTTCCAAGGCTAGAAAACTTTCCCAAAGTCACACATACATTCCACAGAACACATACAGAAGCATACAGAACAGTCTACAGAACAGTACCAGAACAGCTACAGTACAGAACAGAACAGAAACAAAAGCTCTACAGAAGACCTACAGAAGGTTACAGAAGGTCATCAAAACCACATAACTCACTCTCAAATCATTCCAAACTCTCACAAACTATTCAATAAACTTTCACAAGATCTCAATCTTCATCAATCAATACTCCATCCCTCCTTACAGAAGACAATCAGAACAAAACAGACCAAAACAGAGCAAAACAGAAGGTTTACAGAACCATTCAGAACCTATCAGAACATCACAGAACCACCAACAAACATCATGAACTTCCAAAACACAATCATTATCATCCAAAACACTCTCAAACCACTTCTAAATCAATCAATCATCTCATAAAATCAACCATTCAGCTCTCAAAAACAACAAAAATCAGCCAAAAAACAAGTCATTTCAACACTCAACATATCCCCACATTTAATAAGGAAGCGTCCTCGCGACCCAGGAAAAAGGGAATACAAGTTCAGGGAAAAGCTCAACTTTAATCTTCAATATCTTCTCAAAAAGAATCCATCCACCACGACCCCAACTTATAACCTATTTCTAATATAAAAATACAAAGAAAGGAAAACCCTTTATACATTAACACTTCTTATCAAACTAAAAATCACAACAAATTTGTAAAGGATATAAGAGTTTGCTTCTTCTTCATCTGCATCTGCGTCAATTCTCCAACCACGACCCCATCACCACAATTCTCCAAAATGTAGCTCGTACACGAAATCCAATCCAATAGGAAACCACCATGCTCGTTTAACATAAATGAACTCACAACACAAACACTAATACACAACACAACCATCTGAATGACTCCTCCAAAAGAGAGATTTTCATTAAAAAGCATCCACCATACATTGGAAAGGTATCAATGAAGATGATCCCTCTTAAAAGATTGATGTTGTCGGAAACGATCCATAGATAAGGATTCATCTACAAAGTTTTTAGGAGGATTTTGAAAAAATTGGAGACAGCACATCCTTTCCAACAAGACCAGGTATCTGCTAGGCAAACAGAGGGCATGAAAATACAATATGTCCAGCTGTTGGGAATCAATGCTAACATTGACATTCATGCACAACTTTGGAATAGGCTTGGAATCATTATGAGAGTGCCTATGCATATATGCCAGGTACCAAGCAAAGTGAGCAGTTAATCTCACTGAGGGATCTGCAGACTGTGAATACTGCTGAGCAAAATGAACATAGTTTTGATAAGCTTGACTGGAAGCTGTCCATTCTCCTGGAATTACTGGCCAATTAATCTGCGGTCCTGTAAGGCAATCATCCGAAATCCATCCCCTTCTTCTGGAAATCTGATTATCAAACCCGTCACAGTCACTAACCAACTGAGGTGGTTGAGATATGGAAGTGTTAGGAGAGGGTAGTGGAATAAGGGAAAGTGGATGTAGGGAGGGATAGGAAAAATCATAAAAGGAAGAAAAAGTTAAAGAAGGAGTGGCAGAAATTTGTAAGGAATCACTAAGGAAGGGTGTTAACTGATAAATAGGAAATGTGGAGGGTACATTAATGGATGGAGAAGAACAGGGCGGAGAAGGGGAAAATACCCTATCCTCAATAAAGGAACAGTAAGTGAAAATAGGAATTTGAGGGAAAGATGAAGGTTGGAAAAGAAGGGGTAAAATAATGGTGGAATTAGATTGACAAAGGGAAAGATATATAGCATAGTGGTGAGCCATTTGTTGGTAATAGAGGAGGGCAGGAACAGAAGGTCCCAGAAGAGATCGTCGATGATAAGCATCAAAGAAGGGAGCATCAAATGGATTATGTCTTGAAAGATAGGTTAAGAGATCCATCCTCAGTTGATTAGTACTCTGGGCAAAGGTAGGAGCTGTGTTTTGTCTTTGATTTAGGACCACCGAATCAATCATGGGATGCCACGAATTATCATAACAATCAGCTACTTTGGAGGAATAACTCTGGAACATGTCAGCTATGCGCAACTCCAAATGATTGACATACAAAACAGCCTGTAAGACTACATCCCCCACATACCATGCCATATCTACCTCATCTGGAATTAACAAGTCTCCTCGTAGATACATGTACGACATCAACATGGTGTCTGGCGTGACAGAATCTTCAAAGACCATTCTGACTACCTCTGTCAACAACTCAGCAGACCAAGCCCCACTCCAGCCATCCTCTGGAAAAGTAAATCCATCATGGAAAGCTTCATATAAAAGACCAACTTCTGTAAGTGGTAGTGGACAAAGAAAGAATGGTCTGGTAAGACATATTCCTGAAACTGCTCAAAGGTAGACCATAACAAGTCCATTCTGGACTGCAATCTTTCCACTTTATCTTGAAATAGAGGGCACAAAGTAGCTTGTCTCTGAAGAGCAGCCAAGTCCTGCTGTGAAAGAGAAGGAATCAAAGGAACATTAGGGCTTGGAGGAACAGAGCGGGACTTTGCAAGTTGATCTTGCAACTACTTGATTTGGGAGGCTTGGTTGGCCACTGTGTCATTAGCAGTCTGTAAAGCAAAAAGCTTGTCATCTAAGATAGCTTGGAACTCCTTCGCTTCTCTGGACATTTTCTCCTTCTCTGCTGAAAGGCTAGTAACCTGGGATTGAACCTCGAGTAACTGGGACTTCAAAGAAGAAATCTCATCGCTTTGGGTGGCAACCAGTTGGGTTTGTTGTTCCATTTGCTTAAATAAATCTGCTAGGGTATCCTTAGCAGAAGCTAACTCAGATGTTGCCTTATGCAACTGGTCCTTAGACTGCATGAGCTCTTCATAAAAGGATGCGTACAGCTGTTGAACACAGGCTGTCACTGACAACTCAATGGAACTTTGAATATCCTTGCAGAGGAAAGGAATGGCATCTCCAGAGACTAGATTGTTCAGGGAGGGAACTGATATGTCCAAGGATCCTTCTCGATGTGCTCTGAACAGGTTATTACAAGTGAGATACCCAGGAAGTTCACTGCCAGAAGTAGCAGGGATAGGTACGGAAGGAAGTACGGAAGGAGCTTTATCCGCTACCCTTTTCAAGTGTTTGCGCTGTATGACCAGGGGAGGCAGAGAATCATCATCCTCTATGTCAATAGGGTCTGACTCTTCTGAAGGTGGAGGAGGAGGTAATGGATCTGATGGAGGAGGTGGAGGCATAGTCTTCTGTAAACCTGAATAGGTCAAGAAGGCAGACAAATATGATCCATATGTGACATTGGTAACATTACCCCTGGTGACTTTAACAAAATGCTGATCCATTTTAGTGAGGAGGTAAGTGCTCCAATCAATAGCAACTCCTTTCAACACCATCCTGGAAGCTGTAAAAAGCTCTTTGGACAAATAGTGGGATGGCGTTTTGGCAGGCATAAACCTGTCCTGAAGGAACTGACAGATCGTCTTCCATACGGGATCAGTGATCATAGAAAAGGAAACTCCTGAAGAGTTTATCACATTCTTAACATCTAGCATTTCCCTTGTCTGCTTTTGCAACAGCTTTAGAATCTCTTCATTAGAGAAGAGCTGACGAGTGGTCACAAAAGGTTCACCTTTGAATGGTAGAGACAGAGCCTTCCCTAAGCCTTGAGGCGTCAAAGTCATAGAAATGCCCTGGACTACGCCTGTCTTCTTGCTGTAAGAGGCTAGAAACTCATCACATAACGACGGGTCCTCTGGAAGCAGGGGAAAAGGAGTAGCCACAAAAGCAGCAAGGCCCGCCTTCGTGAGAGGCTCAAAAGTAAGTAGGGAAGAGTAATCCCTACTAACTAATGGGACGTACTGGATAGGGGGAGGAGCATGAGAAGGCGCCATTCAGATGGTTACACACACACCACAAACACAGACAATCAAGGAGAATGCCTGCAAAGCAACAAACAAAAACCAAGGATAAGAGAACAACCAAACAAGAAAACGTGACTCGACCAACTAACCCCAAGCAAACCACATCCTAGAAAAAATTTGACATGACCTTGAGACAAATGCGACCGAAAGCTTCATGCGATGCATCAGACAAACACCCAGAACCCCGTAACAGGCAATAAAAGAAAAAACTGCATACCGTACCC
Organism: Lygodium microphyllum; assembly: GCF_053477565.2. Classification (NCBI taxonomy): domain Eukaryota; kingdom Viridiplantae; phylum Streptophyta; class Polypodiopsida; order Schizaeales; family Lygodiaceae; genus Lygodium; species Lygodium microphyllum. The sequence continues at coordinate 135,248,446 of NC_141157.1, forward strand.
GTAACCGTATCAAAGACGGGAAACCAAAACAATACCACATCCGACACATATCAAGACGACATCGGTGATAGAACAAGACTGGACCATGGAAAATAACTCTAATGACTGCGCATACCCATCCCACGAAACGGTTCATTAAAAAGGGGAAGTAAGTGCAGTGAGGGGGGAATTAATTTAATGAAGGGTTTATTTTAATAAATTATTAAGAATGGGTGAAGTTTTATTAGGTGATAAACCTTAGCAAGAAAACGGTGGTTCCTTATTATAAATTAAATTACCAATTATTAGGTTAAAACGGTGCTTTTATTCGAATCCCGACGTCGATACCCGACTGGGTCTTTAAATGCAAGTTCATTGATTATAATTTAAGGTGATGTGGAGCGCTTTTTTGTCAGCGCGTGCTCATGTGACGGCTGGTTCATTTTAATTAAAAAAAATTAAAGTGCCTCTGTAGCGCACGTAGCACGTGCTAAGTGAACGGCGGGTTTATTTTAATTAAAAAGTATGTGTGTTTAGCGCGAATGCGCGTGCCATGGTGGTAGTTAGGTTTGATTTATGTTAAATATTGGTTTATTTTTTTGTGTTTTTTTTCTGGTTGTTTTTTTTTCTTTAGTTTTATATTAATCGTGGGTTTTGGGGTAGATTTTGGTTTTTGTTTTTGTTTTTTTTTAATTTAAAAAAAACGAATAAAAGGGAAATACCTGGTAGTGGGTGTATGAAAATGCAAAGAATGCGCTCTCTTCAATCCAAAAAGATCTGGATTTTTTTCGCTAGACGGTTAGTTGGGGTGTTGGATGAAAAATGTTGTTTTTTGTTTTAAATGTTATGGATGTGTGGGATTTAGTGTGAAAGAATTTAAGTGTGAAAGAAAATATTATGACAGCTGAGAAAAATATACCAAAAATAAATAAAATTGGGAAGGAAATGAGTAGGAAATTTTCAGAAATTAATTGGGAATGTTTTAGTATTTTTAATGAATTTTTATCATATTTTTGGGTAGTTTGAAATATTTTAGAAGTTTAAAATGGGCAAAAATAGTTTTTTCGGAAATTTACAGGTTGAGAAAAATATGGCCAGGGATTGCAAAAATAAAAGGAAAGTTTTCGAGATTTTTTGGATTTTTTCAGAATTGAAAGGAGTTTTTAATGAGTTGTTTTGTATTTTACAATGTTTTTGTGTGTTTTTTATTAGTTATTTAAATGGAAAAAGGATTGACGGGTGTGTTAATTAAAAATGTGGGAAAAATACCCAGCAACAGGCTACGTGACAGCTGCGTGGCAGCAACCAACGAATGATCGTCCGCACTCGATCTCGCACAATCACACAATCAAGCACGAACAAGCACCCACATGCGCGTGCGCATCCGTTGCGGGGGATCACGGACTGAAAATAGAGCGGCCAGTTGCTGCGTGCAATGGGTTATGGAAGGGGTTTCGATAACTCGCAGACAATGGGGGGAACAAAGGCATTAGTGGGGGTTACGGGAGGGTGGTGTGAAAGGGTGGTATAGTGGGTGTAAGTGGGTAGTGGGTTTGCAGTGGGGGGGAATGGGGGTTTAGAAGGGGGGAAAGTGAGGGAATGGTGGGAATGGGGTTAGAGAGGGTTGGGGGGTGTGAACAGGGAGCGAGGTGGGGGGTGGGGTTAGTGGGTGGGAAGGGGGGTTAGTGGGGGGGTAGTGGGGGGTGCAGGGCCACGTGGCAGGGGCACGTGGAGGAGGGCGAAGTCGGGGGGAGGTCAACGACAGAGGGTGGAGGCGACCGGCGGCGCGGGGAGCACAGGGCGAGGACGACTGGCGGCGGCGACTCGGGCGGGGGAGCTGCTGACGTGGTGGGGAGGCAGGAGAGGAGGCGGCCACAGCGGCCGGCTGACGCTGGTGGCGGGTGGCGTCTTGGCGGCAGTGATGCCAGCCACGTGGGGGCTGCTGCTGCGGCACGTGTTGTCCCGGCCCTTCCAGCTGGCGACGCCGGCGCTGGCTTTGCTGCTCGTGTTCCGAACGAACGCGCCGTACGGACGGTTCAACGAGGCACGGAAGGCGTGGGGCAGGGGAGGAGGGGAGAAAGAGGAGGAGGAGGGGCACGACAGGAAGGGAGAAGGAGAGGAAGGAAACGGTTGGGGTAGGGAGGGGTCGTGAGAGGGGAGGGAGGATAGGGAAGGGTGAGGGGTAGGGGTAGGGGTGGGGAGGGGAGAAAATGGGCGGGGTGGGGAGGATGGGCAGGGGCCCAAGGGGGGTGGGGAGTGCCCAAGGAAAGGGTAGGGCTGGGATAGGGTAGGGTAGGGTAGGGGGTACCCAAGGAAAGGGACGCGTACCCCGTCCCGCACACGTGCGCGGGGCGGGGTAAAAAAATTTGCCGTGACGGGATTGAAATGGCGCGGGGATGACGGTACAGGTCATGCGGACACGACCGGGGCGCGTGGAGACGCGTAAAATCGAAAAAGGGCGCGTTCACGCGCAAAACGGGCGCGCGAATACACGTAAAAATAAAGAAAATTTAATAACTCCCAATCCGGACATCAAAACGAAATAGCGTAAAAACAAAAAGTGGGCAGGACGACAGGGGGAAAACAAGAAAAATATATGACGGAGGTTCCGGGAGGGGTAAAGGGCGGTCACGTGCAAAAAACACAAAAAACGAACCAAAAACGCAATTAAAAATTAATATTGAAAAAATCCCTGCATCGGAATGAGGTGCAGAAAAAAGGAAAACTGTGCAAAAAGATGTGCCCGACAATCCTATCTCATCAAAACATAATTCCGACTGAGATAAGACGCGTTCACATGGGAAAAACCCAAAAAAAAACCCGAAAATAGCATCGGAAATTAATATCGGACAAACCGTTCACCGGAATGATATGCAGTAAGAAGGAAAAATGTCCGCAGGAAGGGGTGGCACAGTGTTATCACATTAAACCGCAGTTCCGGTGGAAATAGGAGGGGTTCACATGCAAAAAACACCAAAAATACTCTCGAAAACACATTTAAAAATTAATAATAATAAATCCAGAAGTCTAAAGAGGGTGGAGAAAAAAGGAAAAAGGTGGGGGAAGGAACAGGGGACAGGGCTGTCAAATCAAATTGGAATTCCGATGCAAACAGGGCAGGTTCACATGGAAAAATGTCAAAAATACGCACGAAAAAGGTGTAAAAAAACCGAAAAAGTAATATTGGACAAACCGTGTATCGAAATGATGCAGAGGAAAAAGGAAAAATGTGAGGGGAAAAGTGGTTGGCAGGGCTATGATGTCAGAGCATGGTTCCGAAGCAAGAAAAGCGCGTTCACATGGGAAAACGGGCTAATTTGCGCAAAATGCTTCAAAAATTAATAACTCAAAAACCGTGCACCGGAACAGGGGTAGGTAAAAAGGAAAAATGGTCAATTCAAAGGGAGGAATAGGGCTATAAGGCTGGTTGTGGACTTTGGGGAACGTAGGGTGCATTCACGTAGTAGGACCTCCAAATCAAGGAATAAAGGAAAACTGGAAGGAAACAGTCCCAAAGGTGGGTGGAACATAACCGGGTGGATGGGAAGGGATCCCCAGCAGGGTAAAAGCAAGTCATGGCATTCATGCATGAGCAGGGTAAGGCATATGCAAAAGGGTATGCAATGTAGACGCGCAGGGATGCGTCCCCACACTTAAGACCTTAACGGATAGGGTTAACCGAGAAACAGGGACCTAGGACCATGCCATAGACCATCCACTAACGTCCCCACACTTAAAACATGATCGTCACTGAGAAACCAAAGTGTAAGGTGAGAAAAAATTGGCCCGTTTTGTCAAGAATCAAGGTTGAGTGTCGACGGCACGTCCAGTGTGGTTGTCGGCGCTGGAGGGACCAATGCATATTCTCGACATCGTCATGGCAGGGACCACACAGCAGTACCCAGGGAGGTAGCTGATGGAAGGAATCACAGGAAATTTATCGATGATGAGGGATATTGCACTCAACTCACAGTCACTCAATTGGAATGAAAGAACAGTCACTCGCCCCATGACTAATATCACTCGAGGAATAATGATTAAAACCCATATCTCATACCCGGTTGAGGAATCAACAAGGATGAATGGTGCAGAAGGGGTATGCCAGGGTGCACAGTTGATGGTGCAGTAGTGTGTCCAACCGGTCTGGCATAGGTGCAAGAAGGAAGGCAAGGGAGCCTTACAGTGTAGTGTACAGAACAAGGTGGCGTGTCTGGGGATGACGGCAAAGACCCATTCCGTGGGTGCACAGGGAAACGGGGAACATACCTGACTCCAAGTGTCGTAACGTCCCTCAATCTCACCTCTCGGTATTTGATTGAAGAAACTCCAGTCACACTCAGCCCACCCTCTGTCTCACGCTCTGTTGATAGTTACAGAAGGGCAGCCTTTTCCTGAAACCCATTGATGTAATCCTCTCAGTCACTTGTGCAAAGGTTGTATGCCTTGTGCGCATTTGATGGCGCAGCTGTGCATCCCGCCCTGTGCCGGCATACAGTACAAGAAGGAAGGCGAGGGAGCCTTATGGTGCAGTGCACAGAAACAAATTGTGCTTTGTGCATTGAGGGGCCCATCCCTGCGTGCAACACTTCATTCACACTTCTCACCTCTCATTTGATTTGAAGGGAAAAGACTGGTCTCTCGCCCCACCCTCTGTCTCACTCTCTGTTGATAGATACAGGAGGGCAACCTTACTCACTTCCCCATTCGGTTAGGATGAAAACTCACATCACTCAATTGTTTGTTGATGAAGATCGCGTCGTCAGTTGTTGAAGAGGCGTACCCAGGGAGGTAGCCATCAAATCGAACGTTTTATTGGACAGGAATATGTTTTTTGCTAGAGGACAGTTAGTCACTTTGCAGAGAGACCCAGGACACAGCGTACCAAGGGAGGCAGCTTCGGAATTGGATCCTGGAGATATCAATTAATGAATCCACTTTCTGGACTGCTGGGTGTTACCACCTTTTCCACAGCCAGCTTCCCGCCCAAGGGTGTTGACCACCTTTGCTTGGAACGAGGCCTGCTATGACAGGGAATTGCTTCCTTTTCTCTCATAACAGATTTGTTTGTTTGTTTTTTTTTTTGCTTTTTCTTTTTTCTTTTTCTTGTTTTCTCCTATTCCCGAGGGTGTTTCCACCTTTTCTCGAAGAATAGGTCGGCATGACAGGGACCTAAGTCCTTTTCTCCCATAACCGATATGTTTTGTTTTTTTTTTTTCAAATTGAGCAAGGGAATAGTAGAACTACCATTTGTCAGAACCAACCTCGCCACTGATGCTGGTGGAAAATAGAGGATAAGAGATCAAGGCTGGAAGGGGGTTTGAGGGGACAGAGGGTTGCGTCCACTTCATCAGGAATGATTGAAGAACAATTATCAGAAGTAGCATCATAAGAATTACAGTACCGTGCCAACGAGGAAAAGGATCAAGTGTCCATAATTGTCAAGATCCCCAAGGAGGGAAGTACTTATTCAGGCGATATCCATTGATCAGAAAGGGATCATCAGAGGCATCAACGGTCTGCACTTGGACAGAACCATTAGGGTTGACGGCAAGTACCTTATAGGGGCCCATCCACCGCTGTTGGAGCTTGCCAGGAAACTTGCCAAAGCGTGAATCATAGGCTAGGACCAAATCACCTTCTTTGAACTCCTTGTGCTTGATGAAGCCATCATGGTAAGCCTTACGTCGAGCTTGCATGGCTTCCATGCACTGTAGAGCCATCCTACGAATTTCATCCAAACATTCAAAGTGCAGGAGATGACGTTGCAGTGAATTATCATCCCCCAAACGCTCTTTGATAGCCACTCTCAAAGAGGGTAGTTCCAATTCAACAGGAAAAACTGCTTCTGTACCATACACCAGCTGGAAGGGTGTCTGTCCTGTTGCTGCTTTATGGGAGGTTCTATACGCCCAGAGGGCCTCTGTAAGTCGATCGTCCTGTAACGTGTCCACTAACATCCTCTAGGACACGTCTTAGCAGTCCATCGGAAAGGTTGTCTAGAAGACTCCACCCGGCACTCCCATGGAATGTTGCGGGTTTTGTAATCTAGGACTTTCCGCGTCTGCCCCGTAACGGAAGTGTCCTGGGCGCTTTCCACTTAGGATCGAACGGAATTGTTTGGTCGTTTGCTAACAGCGACTAGCGTCAGACCTGATCGAACTACTTTACGCAGAACGCCCGGTCTGAAGCGAATTCATGCTGTACTTGGTTCAAGGAGAATGGGAAACGAGAGGGATGCAAGCTCGACCTCTCTGCCAAAAGGCATAGTCCCATTCCGTTCCCCTAAAACAGCTTGAATCGGGTAGTTGGTATTTCCAAGTCATCGTTCTCCTTTCTTGCTTTGGTGATGACGATCATCCTCTGTCCGTTGAAGTCCTTGAGAAAAGTTCCCGGCTAACCGGGACCACCCATCCATAGGACAGACCCATGGTCCATCCTCCGCACTTTCCTCGGTTTGTTTTAGTTATGTAATTACCTACCACATTAGTTTGACACATACAAACAGCTTCCTTGATTAACCCTGTTAAGCACTGGTTCCTTCACGTAATCTTATCACAGGACATAAAGAAAACAATGCCAAACAACTCCTTTATTATCATTATATCCTTTTATCTTTGAAATACAAGGAGTTCCCGCCCGTAGGCGTATTCATAATCCGCCCGAAGGCTATCCAGTAATCCTTCCTGTGATTACTATCCCAAGTTTTCGCCCGTAGACTAGTATGCGGGCCTCGAGATCCAATCCCGAGTCACGTTAGCCTCTTGTGCAGGGCCCGGAAGGCGAGGGATTTACAGCCAGAGCCCCCCCTGGCACCCAAGCGTCCTCCTGCTCCAAGCAGAACTCAACGGAGAGACCTCTCACGGCGGGTTCGGTCCACGTTCCCGGCGCGGTTCACAACCCCCTTGGTTAGGGTTAGGCAGGCAGTCGGGGGTAACTGAAGCTGCCTCTTCCTTCAGGACTTTCACCTGAAGCGTTTAAATATGTTTTCCTCCTTTAGTTCATTGAGCAAACAATGCAAACAGTGCTTTTCTAGCTGTCACAAGCACAATCAAATTCAAATGGCCGGTTGGCTGGCAAACTGTCAAGGAGTAACTCCTTATCTCCGAATGCGACCCGCATTCGATCCGGAATCCATTGCAACTTAGCAAGATTCCTAGCATTCTTGGGTTAGGGTCATACCCTTCCAATACATTAGGTTTATTGTGGCAGGATCCAGCGACCATGTCGCTTTAGTTTATTGTCGGTCATTTGCTTCAAGGCAATTTACTTAACTTTCCTTTTCCCTTGGCAACTTTCCCCAAGGAAAGTGAATAACAGGGTGATTACTCATCCTCAATAATTTAACTCCCTTCGATAACTTGTCAACCTCATTTCGAGAGATGACAATACTCTTTGCGAACAAATTCCAAGACAATGTTGCGGCTTGTGTGCAAGTAATGCATCTATTCTATGGAATCCTCCTATCCATTCCTTAGTGTTCCGACCGCGGGTTTTTAACCCTATCCGAGTAACAGGATTTTTGGGGTATCCTTCAAGTCATTACAATTAGGTTTGGGTCATGATACTAGAATGCGCAACTCCGTCGGAGTTCCATCATGATCCTTAGGTTCACAGTTTTTTGTCTTAAGCGATATCGAATTATCCTTGCACTAAATCCTAGTTATCTCTTAGGATTCCTATGTTTATACGATTCCTTGTGGTTCATATTACTTAGCCAATTCAACTATGCCTGTTTGTGACAAGGATGATCCTTCTAGGGTGATAAACCAAATCTACGGAATCGAATTCGCGTAAACAAGCGATTGATTGCCGTTTTCTTGGTGAGGTAAATTACTTACTAATATGTACGCTAACTTTCTTAATTAATCCAGCCTACTACTTTATAGTTTATCCTTTGGCATCCCATGCATTTACACCTAGTTACGACTCTTTAATGATTGATCCTTTTCTCATGAAGACTACGCAATTTCATAACATTCTCCTAGTCACTAAGTCGTGATGATACTCAAGCGAAAACTAGTGTTGCTCTATTCCATCGTATAACTATGTTGCAAGTCATACGTTCGTTTTAGTGCCCTATTAGTTCTTTCCGAATGAAATCTTATGGTGCTAGACTTTCCCTATGAAATCATAATGTGCATATACGCTTAATTCATCATATCTAGGATGGCAACTAATGCACATATAAACTTCGTTTCCTTGCTTAGATTCTTTACCTTAATAAAGTGCCAACTACTTGCATCTAACTTTCTAACCGTTCATTCTTTCATAATGTTCAAAAGATGCATCTCTTTCAAATTTTCCATATGCTTTTAATTTTTAACGAAACCATGAATTTCCATTCCTAAGCGCGCCCAATTCATTTCATGCTTTTAATCTAAACGTAACTTGAAATTTCCTTCCTAAGCGCGCCTAACCCTTTCCTTATGCGGAATTAATACGAAAGAACCTGGACTTGTGGTGACGGGGTGATGTCCACTTGCACATTTGGCGACGAACCTCCCGCGGTTGCCTCTTGGGATCTTTTAGGAGCCATCGTAGTCGTAATTTCGACTTATGATCCGCCTTTGTGCTCGTATGCGGATGGTTTCCTCTTCGGAGTAGAACCTCGACTAAGGCTTCAGATTCTCCACGAACTCGATTCGGCGCGGTAATTGGACTGCTTGCGGTTTTAACAATCTCGTCCGAAGTCTTGTTGACGGTCCTTGAGAGGTCTTTATGGCCTCACCGTCTCGTTCTTCGGAGTCCCGGTCTAAAGGGATCTTGGGGACTACGCGGTGGGAAAAGCCCTTTGGGCCAAGGGTGGAAATTTGCCCTTAAAATTGGTGGCACGGAATAGGTGGTTGGGGGGTCGTGGGAAAGGCCTTTAGGGAGGCCCCTATGGAAGCTTCTATAGAGGCTTCCAAAAGGCTTCTGGCACGTAGTGCAGCCCGTGGAGACGCGTCGACGGCTGGCGGCCCTGCAGTGTGGACAGCGCGGTGGACGGGGGGCGGGGCTGGACGGCGGCAGCTGACGGCGGCTGGGCGCAGCGTGGCGATGGGGTGGTAGCCGGTGGCGAGGCGGCAATACGGCGGCGAGGGCTGGGCACAGCACGGCCTTGCAGCCTCCCTCCCCTCTCTTCTTCCCACTCACACGTCCTCCTCTCTCGCTGTCCGCCCAGAATCCTCCTCCTCTCTCCAGTCTCTTCCTTAAGCACACCCCCCATCAAGGGGGTGTTTATATAGGCCGTGGGGGTGGGGAAGGGGTCTCCCCCCACGTGGGGGAAACTGCCCATGCAACCCCCACTTTCCCATCCCCCCCACATACTCCCTTTCCTCCAGCCATGCATCGGCTGGGGAAAAGGGATAAATACATAAAAAAAATTGCAATTAATTAATTGAATTGCCCCTCCCAAGAGGGTGTTCCCGTGCGGTTAGCGGTTTTTATTCCCCGGGTCATTTTACCACTCGCAGAGGATCCTATTTTCCTCGTGCGGTTCACACATTACGCGGCCCATAATCCAAATGCGAGAGATACCCTTTGCACAGGGTTTACACGGTATACGGAAAGTAAATATTTACGGTACGGTACGCGGAAATATTACACGTCCCAATCATGACGATGTGCGGCGATTGTTCTTGTCAGAATCGAGCAGAGGATGCGATTCGTGACTTCGACTTGGCCGTTGGCTCTGGGGTAATAAGGAGTGGACTTGCGATGGCGGATCTTATACAACTCTGTAATCAGGGAGGTCTGGATCATCCTGCTCCTCGTTTGCAGTTTGTGGGATACGCGACAGATGATCAGCCAGAACATGGGAATGACCAGGCTTAGTAATCACCTCAAAGTCAAACTCCTGGAATAAAAGGAGCCATCTCATCATTCGTCCTTTCACATCTGCTTTGTTCATCAAGAAGGACAGGGCCTCATGATCCACATAAAATTTAAAGTGGGTGGATAGGAGGTAATGGCGAAACTTTTCCAAGGCAAACACCATTGCTAAGCACTCCAGCTCTGTCACTGTATAGTTCCGTTCCCTATCAGTGACTTTTCGGCTTGTATAATAGATCGGTTGATCCAGCTTTGAGGAGCCCTTCTGGCAGAGGACAGCACCGAAGCCTTCAATTGATGCATCAGTGTGTACGTGGAACTCTTTCGTCCAATCAGGAGGTTGCAGAATGGGTGCCTCTATCAGACACTGCTTCAGAGTGTGGAAGGCTCTGTCACATTCGTCCGTCCAAGTAAACTCTGCATCTTTCCGCAGAAGCTTGTGCAAGGAGGTTGCCTTTGTTGCAAAATGGGCTATGAACCTTCTGTAGTAACCCACATGGCCTAGGAATCCCCTCAACTGTTTGAGGTTGGTGGGTGCTGTCAGAGCTGCAATCTTTTCAATCTTTGCAGGGTCTGTTGATATCCCTTGTGCAGAGACAATGTGGCCCAACAGAACTCCAGAAGAGACCCCAAAGATGCATTTGTCGGGGTTGAGGGAAATCCCATACTCCCGGCATCGGTCAAAGCATTGTTCCAGGTGTTCCCAGTGTTCACGGATCAAACTATAGACACAGAAGTCATCCAAATATACCTCAATGAAGTCGTGCAGATGATTTTGAAATGCGGCCATCATGACTCGTTGGAAAGTAGCAGGGGCATTGCAGAGCCCAAACGGCATCACTCGGTAAGCGTAGGTCCCCCATTCTGTGGTGAAGGTTGTTTTGGATTGGTCTTCTTCTGCGATTTGGACTTGGTTGTATCCGCTGAATCCATTCAGAAAAGAATAAAGCTCATGTCCTGCCACTGTGTCCAACAGTTGGTCTGTAAAAGGGATAGGAAAGTGATCCTTCTTTGTCTTGGTATTAAGCTTTCGAAAATCCACACATATTCGCAATTTGCCATTCTTCTTGGGTACAACCACGATGGGTGAAACCCATTCACTATTTGCCACTGGATAGATGAACTCGGCTTCCAGAAGCTTCAGCAGCTCCGCTTTCACCAATGTGGAATAATTCGAGTTCATTCGCCTCTGTCGTTGCCGTACTAGCTTGGCATCAGGCTCCAAGTCAATATGATGTTGACATATTGTGGGATCAATCCCCTTTAGGTCTTTGTAGGACCATGCAAACACGTCCAAATTCTCTTTCAACAAGTTATACAAGGTTGACAACTCCTCTTCTGGGAGACTGCTACCCACCTTCAAGTGGCGTTCAGTGCCTTCTGCATCCACAAAAGTTAACTTCCTTTCACCTTCTACTTCACGGATGAAGGTCCCACGGACTGCTTCTGGATACAGATCCGACTCCTTCAAGGGAGTGGTATCCTCTTCGGATGTCCCACTAGAACCAACTTCTTCTTCTGGTGGAGACTTAGGTTGCTCCTTGAGATGTTGAAATGGGATTAGAGCCGTTTCGGGTTTGGTTTCAAGAGTAATTACCTCTTGACTTGAAGACTCATCTTCTGATGACGCATCCAGGAACGTCACATAACAGGGACCCTCTGATTTCTGTTGGGTTTGTGGGACTGGTGCTTGTTGGCACGGTGCATCATCATCTTTCTTTGGCAAAGATGAGTTAGGACGGCATGAGCCACTGCTGAAAGACGGCTTGTTCTTCTTAATGCATTTCTTATAAAAATTTTGCATATGAGAAGATCCATTTACTAGACCAAATGGTACCATCACCATTCTGTCCCATAGCATGAGCTCGTCGGCTTCTGATGCTTCTGGAACTTCTTCCTCAAATGTATCCTCTTCAGGTGGGATAGATTCTTCTAGCTCACTTTCATCACCTTCTTTGTCCATATCATATCCATCCTCTTCTGTCTCTGTCTCTGCTTCTGCTTCTGTCTCTGCTTCTATTTCTGTCTCTGCTTCTGTCTCTGCTTCTGTAGGAGCTCTGTAACAGAAGAACAGATTCTCTGTTTCCTCTTCTGTCTCTGTCTCTGTCTCTGCTATGGCCATATAACAGGGAGAGCAGTACATCCAAGCTTCTATCTCACTGTCAGAAGTGATTTCAGAAGTCATTCCTGGTTCAGGCAGGAAGTATTCACCCATTGATAATGGCTTTGCATCTTTTGGAAGTCGGCTTACAGTATCCACTGTTAAGGAATGTGCCACTGTTTTCTTGGGAAGGATCTGTTTGACAGCATCTTCGTCTGCTGATGTTCCATCTGTAGCCTCATTAGGGGAGTCAGAAGATAATTCCAAGGAGGTGGATCCATGTCCTTTTTGAGAACCATACAGTTTCAGCACCACTTTGTTGGGTCCTCTGCCCAAGGTCAAGGTTCCTTTGAACCAATCCGTCCTTGCTCGGGCTTCAAAAAGCCATGGTCTGCCCACTAACAGAGGATACGATGTACCATAAGAGTTTGGCTTCACCACCAAATAGGTTAGCCAAAAATCTTTTCTAGCCACTGTAGTCTTCACCTATGGGAGAATGCCCAACGGCTTGATTCTACTCTGATCCACCAATCTGATGAGCCATTGGGTGGGTTGCACACCTTGTAGGCCTAGATCCTTCATTGTAACATCCGTCATAATGTTTACTGATGAACCACCATCAATCAGTGCATTTGAAATAAAGCAACCTTCTATCCACACGCCAGTCTCTGGAGTACCCGGATCTAGGAAAGCGTTAGCCACATCCACTTCTTTTACAGGCTCTGGAGCCTTGTTGGACTTTGTTGCTGTTGAGGGAGCAATCCTTAAACCACATCTTCTTGTCAGTATACTTTTGAACCTTTTTCGGCAACTGGGAGACAACATCAATAATTGTCGGAATGTAAGGTTTGGTCTAAAGGTATCTAGATCTCTAACTAGATCGTATTCCTTAATAGGATCCACTGGCTTCTCTAACCGGTTAGGGAATGGGGCAACACCCATTTTCATTTTCCCTCTTTCTTCCAACAGGGGCATCATGGGAACTTCTTCTGCCACCTGTGGCACTTCCTCCTCTTCTGTATCCTGGACCTCTGGTCCTGTCTCTGTAACTGTCTCTGTAACTCTCTGTGGCACTGTAGTGCTCTGTACGGCACTGTTAGACTTTGTTTTGTTCTGTTCTTCTGGTGGAAGACTGAACTTCACTGTTCTGGCAGGAGGGTTATTTTCTTTCTGGATAGGTGGTTCCTTCTGCTTTGCACGCGTGATGGCAGCAACTTCCAATTCCACCAAATTGGAGGTAGGCTCTTGGGCCTTGGAAGGACTATCAGTAGCACTGTTTTTCACTGGGGCTGGGCTTGGACAGTCCTTTGCAGTGTGGCCTTCTCCTTTGCATCGACTGCATAAGGGCTTGTAATCCACTGACCTTCGAGGATTTGGACAATTTGGTGAGATGTGTCCCTTTTCTCCGCATCTGTAACATTCCACTTCTGATCTCTGACCACCGCCAGACTGTCTTCCTCTGTAACTTTGAGAGGGAAATCTTCTGGGTCCGAAATTAGGACCAAACTCTCTAGGCTTGGGTCCAATATCTTGTGTTGTCATTTTGGATTCCAGCAAGTTAAATCTTGCGTCTTCTTCCTTCCTTCTCCTATCATGCATCTCCTTCAGAGAGCAAATGTCCTCTGTATGGTTCTTCCGCAAATAGTAGGAACAGAAGGCTCCAGGGATGGTTGGTTTTCGTGTACATTCAGTGGCTAAATGGCCTGCTTGATGACACTTACCACACCAAGTATTTGACCGCATCACATCTCTTCCTGCTCCTGCTACATTGGATACACTAGCGGTATTCACTTTCAACGTCTGTAGTTGCTCTGTGATCACATCCATCAACTCCTTTTTGATGTTTGCAACTGAGTTGGATAAATAATCCTTCAAGCTTTCTCCTCCTGAGACACTGGCAGGAGGGTTTTGAGGAGTCTCTGTAATCACTGCATAAACGGGTTGGGCTGGTACAGAGGGGTCTCTGTTCTGGTTTTGATTCAGAGCTTCTCTTTGAACTGTTGGCTGTTGGCTCCAGTTGGTAGGATTCCACTGTTGCTGCTGATTTGATAATGAGGAAATTGGTTGGGACCATTGTTGTTGTGGCTGAACCATCATTTGAGGCACGGATTGTGGCCACGGTGGATTTGGTGCACTGTACTGTGATACTGGGGGCATCTGTTGGTAGGGATAGGGAACAGTCCCTGGGACTGTATTTGGTGAATACATCATTCCTGGCATCAGAGGAGGTAGGACTCCTCTTCCTGTATTCATCGCTAGTCTAGCTTCCACTTCATCGTACAGTCTTGCACCTTCTGTTGCAGCTTGCAGTGTGGCTGGTCTTTGCAGCTCCACAAACTTACGGACTTCTGGTTGTAATCCTCTGAGAAACACCCCCTTTTGAATGCCATCATCTAGATTATGATTAGTCCATCTCTTCAGGATGGATTCCATTCGTGAGACATAAGCTTCTACTCTTTCTCCAGAGGATTGACTTAGGTTCATAAATTCCTCTCTCATCCGCTCTTCAAAACCTTCACGCCTGAATTTAGTGAGGAAGGTCAACTTCAGGTCGTCCCATGTGCCAAAAGTTCCTGCTGCTTGTCTCTCATACCACTGAAACGCCATGCCCTTGAAAGTGGCGGGGAATATTGCCAACCAATGCTCAGGGGTTCTGGCATTGTTAGCCACACATGCTACCATAAATTCTGCTATATGAAGATCGGGGTCTTCATTGTACTCTCCCTTAAAAACTGGCAATGGGACTACATTCGCTGGCCTGTCATCAATATTTTCAGGACGGATCTGGCTTGGAAGTGGACCTCCAGCAGGAGGAGGAAGGGCTTGATGTGCCATTGGGACTTCTGTAAAGAGTTCCGCAAGGGCGTCAAAGGCGGCTTCTGCTGCGAGCTTGCTCTCGGCTCTGATTCTTGCTTTCTCTCTTCTCACGTACCTCTGGACTCGTTCTAACGCTTGCCTCTTTATTGCATCATTCATTAGGGGTGTGGCTCCACTAGGTTATTAGTGCTCCACAGAGGGTTAACAGAAGACTTCAGTCTCTGGAGGACTCTCTTGCCAACATTTCTTCTACTTCTTTCTTTTCAATGTCCCTGAATTCTGCTTTCATGCCACTGCACAGGGGAAGATATTCGGTTCTGAAGGTGTCAAAATGCATATGTCTGAGCATTGTGGTGGTGCCATCATCATAGTAATGCCAGCTTCTGATGGTTTCAATAGTGTACGTTGTGAAAAACACTCTGTCTACCAACTCCAGTGGGTTGCTAATTGAACAAACAGAAGATTATTAGTACACCAAGCATCCCATGTATCTTGCTGTTGAGCGTCCACGAACAAATTCCAACTCTTTTCCTTCTTGTCCCTGTGAACCTCTACAGACCAAGACTCCTGAAGCTTCTTCACAATCTCCCACTTGATGTTGTCTGGAAACTTCTCAATGAATGCCAAATCTTCCATGGATGGTCATTCTCTCTGTTTCTGCTCTTCAGTTTCTTCCCAAACAGTTTGCCACCAAGATGCAAGTTTCTGCTGCTTCAACAGGAAGAGGAAACTGTCCACCACATAAAGCATGCATCATGATGGTGATGTGTTTCCGCCATTGTGGGATAAACTTCTTGTGGAAAGTGGCTTTGATTATGAGAAACTCCAACTCTTCAGTGGAAGAAGGAACTTTACAAACATCCATTGAATTCTTCTCTTCTTGGCAATGCCATTTCCTTCATTTTCAGCTTCTTTTGGTGCTTGTTGATGGCAAGTTTCCCCAGCTGCGCACCAAAAACATGGAGCCCCAAGAGGAACACCAAGGAAAAGGGAATTCTCTTGCAAGAAAATCTATCTTGTAACATCAACAAGCTTGTTTATCATGTTTCATATGATCATAATGAAGAAAAGAACACCAAGCATAACAAATCTTCATACAGCATCATGTAGATCTCCCACGATTTTTAATAGAATCAACCATATTCTTCAATATCTTCATAAAATCCATCAATAGAACAAAGAAAGAAAAGGAATACACCATCTTTGAATGGAAATACATCACATAATATTCATCTTCAATATCTTCATAGTCTTCTCTCTCAATCTCTCATATACAATCACTCTGTTTCAGTAGAATTGGCTATCTCTGACTCTCTCTCTCTCTCTCCATCAATAATACATCATGTCCTCACTAAAATCTCTCAAAAATCACTCTCAATAATCCTTCTTAGATCGTGGATACCCCTCCCGAGAGGTATGTCTGATATGAAGGGTCACCAGAGCCACTACAGTGTCCTTTCATAGCTCACTACTGTCACTTCACTCTAGTCTTTACTTGAGTCTTCAGCAGCTACTTCTTCCACTTCTTTCAGCTCTTTCGCACTTGTATTCACCTCTTTCCAAGGCTAGAAAACTTTCCCAAAGTCACACATACATTCCACAGAACACATACAGAAGCATACAGAACAGTCTACAGAACAGTACCAGAACAGCTACAGTACAGAACAGAACAGAAACAGAAGCTCTACAGAAGACCTACAGAAGGTTACAGAAGGTCATCAAAACCACATAACTCACTCTCAAATCATTCCAAACTCTCACAAACTATTCAATAAACTTTCACAAGATCTCAATCTTCATCAATCAATACTCCATCCCTCCTTATACAGAAGACAATCAGAACAAAACAGACCAAAACAGAGCAAAACAGAACAAAACAGAAGGTTTACAGAACCATTCAGAACCTATCAGAACATCACAGAACCACCAACAAACATCATGAACTTCCAAAACACAATCATTATCATCCAAAACACTCTCAAACCACTTCTAAATCAATCAATCATCTCATAAAATCAACCATTCAGCTCTCAAAAACAACAAAAATCAGCCAAAAAACAAGTCATTTCAACACTCAACATTTTCATCCACTTATCCAATATCAACCTGAAAAAGAAAATGTTGTTGTCAATGCCTTGATTAGAAGACCAACTATTCATAATATCTCTGTGATATCTTTTGATTCTCTTATCCCTATGAAAGATACCTATGATCGAGACCCCAGTTTTCAAGCTGATTGGAATAAATTAATTAACAATAACTAGATTCCAATTGATTCATTGTCTTATGCTGATGGATTTATGTTTTATGAGAAAAGGTTATGTGTAATTGTTCCCTTTAGATCATTTGTGTTGCACAAAATTCATTGTCCTCCATATCAAGTCCATGGAGGTATTATTTCCACATTACGTACTTTGATTGAAGATTTTTATTGTCCATAGATGGAATCTGATGTTTCTAACTTTGTATCCAAGTGTTTAATCTTTCAAAGAGTTAAGTGATACCATGGTAAGGAGTATGTTTTGTTAATGCCTTTACCAATCCTTGAAAGACCATGGGAGCATATTTCAATGGATTTTATTACTCGTTTTCCTAACAATCAAGCTAATCATGATATGATTTGGACTATTGTAGATTGATTTAGCAAATAAGAATATTTCATTCCATGTAAGAAGACATTAACTGCATTGCAAGCTGCTCAATCGTTTCTGAAAACTGTTTTCATTAACCATGGTTTACCAAAAGTTATTATTTTTTATCGTGATTCTAAATTCTACAATAATTTTTGGACTACTTTGTTTGCTAACTTAGGAACAAAGATTGATTTTTCATCTGCATTTCATCCTGAAACAAATGGATAAACAAAAGCTACAAATAGCACATTCTTGGATCTTTTACGTGCATACACAATTTCAAAACCACAAACCTGGGATACATACTTGCATTTACTTTAGTTTGCATACAATAACACACCACATACAGCTACACAAAAGCACCTTTTGAAATTATTTATGGATATAGATTGCATACACCTCTTACTTCATTGTCAAACCAAGTTAAAGCTGCTGATGATATTGCCAACATGCATGCTATTTTTTTTATAAAGTTAAAGATATGATTGTGAAAGCCCAGCAATCATATACTAAACAAGAAAACAAAAAAAGAAAAGCTATGAATCAACAATAGCAATTGAGGACAATTGCTATCCCACCCCAAGGGTATGATGCCAGGAGGCATATTCCACGGTGGATTCCGTGAGGTTTTGTGATAGATTCCGTAAAATTATATTTATTTGTCGAGGCTTGTACACAAGGTGGATTCCTTGTGCAAAAAGCTAGGAGGCATTTTCCATGGTGGATTCTGTGAGGTTTTGCGATGGATTCCGTAAAATTATATTTATTTGCCGAGGCTCGTACACAAGGTGGATTCCTTGTGCAAAAAGTCGATAGGGATGCTTATCCTTTTTGGGCGTCTCATTAATTTAATGTGCAAGTGGGTGATTCCATAGCTCTACTTCCTTCTACTTCTGATCCTTGGTGGATTTGACCTTTCGACAAAAACCCCTCCGACATTGGTGAACCCGACATGAAAGGTCGTCAGAAGAAGGAAAGACAAGATGGGAGAATCTTCAAATACAATCTCTAGTGATGTTTTGCAATAGTTGGTGCAAAATATGAATATGCTTATGTAGGTACAACAACAACAATAGGTGATGCAAGCTTCAGCTCAAACAGAAAGTGTTGTGATGAATGCTTTGCAAGTAGTTGAGCGTGAGGTGAAGTTATTCAATGGCAGGAATGTATCTGCATATGTACATACCTATCCTTAGAAGATGGAATTCTTTGGGGTGGCTCAATCTGCATGGAGATGGTATTTTGTACGTGTTACTGTTCATGAACTGAAAGCACGGATTACTAAATTATACTTGCAGGATGCTGACTAGGTAGCCTTCAAGAAGACACTTAGGGAAGAATTTTACATTGAGGACACCAGTTTGATTACGCGCAAGATTTTTCAAGAGTGGGTTTTACAACCCAATAAGGGTCTTGTGGCTACAGAATTGTTAAGAGAATTTGAAAGTTGATTTGAGCAGTTAGATCTTGTAGAACAACAAGCTCTTGCAAGTCAGAAAATTGAATTGTTTCTATCAGCACAACTGATCCTAAGCTTCAAGAGAAGTTGATGATTTGCTGGAGGATCTGACTACAGAGACAGGTTTGAAAATAGAGTGGAGACATATCAAGGAAGCTATTACTGCACTTGTGAAGAAGCATAGAAGAAGAGAAAGATTGCATGTCTCTAGCTTGCCCACTGTTACATGCAAGACAGTTGATGTATCCAGTAAGCCGCCTACTTCTATGGCTAACCCTATGGCTGTACCTGCTATTGTTCCCTCTATTAGGGAAGATTTCTTAGATGAATTGGTCAAAGTCATGCAAGATCTTCAATTGAAGGTTGCAAAATTGGATGAAAAAGGACAAGAGGAAAGGGGACGGACAGTATCCCCTAAGCTTGGAAAAAGATGTATGTGGTGTGACAGTTTGCAGTACGAGAGAAAGGGTTATGCTGCCTATCAGGAGGCCTTGACACGACAACTCATCTTTTGGAAAGATGAAAAGATCCATGCATAAGAAACGGGATTGCCTCTTACTTTGAATTTTGGAAAGGGAGGCATGCAGAAGTTGTTGGAAGACTTGGCTATCCGAAATGCTTATGCGGCGGTACATGCTTCTACTTTTGGTCTACAGTTGGATAGAATGCATGGCCAAGTGATGGTTGGTTGAAAGGCTAAAATATGGACAGGATTTACATGCAGCTGAAAAAAGAAAGGTCATTGATAGTGAGATGTCTCATGCAAGGCAAGACATTCGTGGCATAATTGGTTGGGAATCAGCGGTAGATGCATATTCAGTGTATGCATATTTAGCAAAGGTACGAAACACGAATGTACTTGTGGAAGAAAAATGAAAAATAGATGAAGATATTGCAAGGACATTTAAAAGAATGACAAGAAGAAGTGTGGATCAACCTAAAGCTGCAAATCAGTCACCTCCCGAGCATGTTATGGAAGAGGTCAGTCAGGAGCAAAAATAGGATAACAAAGAAGAGGGCAAAAAGAAGGGCAAGCAGCCAGGATATAAGTTGCAATCTGACATTGAGACAACCACATATCTTAAGAAGGTTCTTGAAGAACAAATCTTAAGTAGTCGGGTGGAAATTACCTTGGAAGAGGTGCTTGGCATTGCCAAGCGAGGGAGCGCCAGTTTCTTGGTGATACCACTAGTGCATTGCCTAAAATAATGTCACTAGATTGCAGAGGCACAACTAAGAAATTTATATGTTCAACATAATCACCAATTTTAATTTCTAAGTCATGCACTTCTTGTGTTCCATTGTATCTAGTGCCCAAGAATGCAGCCTTGATGCGATAATGAGTAGAAACAGTATGTAATTTTAATTCTTTGATCAATTTTGTAGAAATAAAATCATGTACTCCCATCATCATGTAAAATAGTCTTTTCTTTACCATGCACAAGACATTTCATCGTTAGTAAAGAATGGAGATTTGGTATACCTGGTAAAGTATCTGAAATAGTGTCGTTATCATCATCGTCTTGTGTCAAATCTGGCATTTCTTCATGGTCTTCATCTTCAGTCGCTCCCAAATAGTTGTTGTGAAAAGTTGGCTTTTTGGATTGACAATTAGATGTCCAGGTTGATGGCGTTTATAACAGACTATGGATTTGGCTTTAGACACATTATTGGTAATAGCGAAAAGTTTAAGAATGTTGGGATTTGGCTGAAGAGATGGCTTAGAATCTAGATTTGTGTTTGATGGTAAAGCAGGGGGTCGTGTTCAAGATTTATAGAATGAAGATGGAAGAAAGAGGCTTTCATTGAATCTTCAAAAATTAGAATTGAAGTGTTTTGTACGGAAGTTACTATTGTTTGAGAATTGTTTTGGACGCTTCTCTCGTCCTTGAATTTTGTCTTTAGCATCATGGACAAAGGAAATTGCATCTTCGAGAGTCATTGACTTGAACATATTCACTTTCTCATAGAAGTGACCAAGTAAACCAGACATAAACTTGCACTTATGGGTCACCTCAGGTACATCTTCGAGCATTCGAAGTTGCATTAAAGCATTCTAAAAACGCTCGATATATTGGAAAATAGGCTCGTGATCTCTTTGTTGCAAAAGATCCCACTGTTTGATTGCTTTTTTGTGGAATTGGGGTGGAAGAAAATTCTGCAAAAATTCCTTTTGGAAAGTCTCCCAAGTAGTAGGACAATCAATGCTTTTGTGGATAGCAGTCCACCATAGGGATGCTCTGTCCACTAAATGATTAGTAACACACTTAATTTTGTCTTTTTCGGCATATTGTTCTTCATGGAAATAATCATCAAACTGAATGATAAAAGTAAATACATAATTTCCATCGTGTAACCCATTAAAAGTACGAAATTTGAAATTTCTTTTACTTATCTTGGTTTCTTTCCGAATAGATTGTGCTTCAAGTGTCGCATCCATCATACGTCATTTAATATCTTCGGATTGCGATCCATCTTGATCTGCAGTAGTTCGTTGAAGACTAGCCAATTGAGCTTGCAAAGTTTGACATGCTCTTCATTCCTCTTGAAGCTGCATCATAATTAGGTCCAGTTTTTGCTCCATCGTTTGTTCTAGTAAATCACCTTCGACCATAAAATCTTCCATATTTTAATCGGTCATCCTGCAAAATTTCAAACAACCTCACACACTCAAAATCCTGTTAGGGGGATGAGCGTAGCTCAAGGTTGGGTTTACAAGGCTTGCTTTTTAAATTTTAGTGGCTTTTTATGATCTTTCTTCTTCACGGCTACAGAAATTAATGTCGGCCTTCTTCCAAGTAAATATGTCTTCCTATAATTTGTGTGTGATTCTCTACTTGCTAGAGTTTGTCTCTGTCACAATGTAGGTGTGAGAAGAGGGGCTTGCTAAAAGGTTGAAACGAATCGGGATTGTCCAGTGTGAACATCGGCTTAAGAAAATATTGAAACTTGAATGTTTGTAACCTTAGTAGCTTTGGGAAAGAGTTAAGCTTTAATTAAAAAGCTTTAACTAATCAATTTCTATCAACCAGGACAACAACATGTCCTCGACGAATTCAGCGGTGATCAGAACATGCTGGCGCTGTAGTCGACGAATTTTTAATGGCTAAAGCTTTCTTTAAGCTTTTTAGGCCTAATGAATTTTTAAAATTATTGAAACTTCTTCTTTCTATCTGAAAACTTAGAAAAAAAACATGTTGATAAGGGAGCTTCCTGGGTGGTCTTCCACCTCCATAGATGGTCCCTTGCGATCTGACAACGTAGCAAGGGGTTCTTCACCGCCAGAAATGCGTTGGTATTGACGGATTGTTGCAAGACTAACTGTAGAGCCTGTTCCTTCCAGGAGCTTTACCTTTGCACGAGATGGTAAGAGATTGGAAGCCCTCGATCTCAGCTTTACTCTAATACCACTGGTGCATAAATTGGATGCCGTATGTGTACGTAGCGAGCGTGAGAAGGTCCCCAAGAACAAAGAGCTCTACTTTTTGCTCGAAATCCAAGAGAGAAGACTTGCATGACATGAAGCAAGAAGACCAATTGGGTACAATCTTCCCCCATGCCTTGTGTGAGTGCTCCACAAAGCATGTATTAATATATTATTCATCTCCAAGCTAAAAAATAACCCAAATTTACAATTAGGACGTTTTTGCTTTTGTCCAAATAAAGAATAAAGTGGTTGGGCGCCCCAAGAGTCGGGCTGTGCCCAAATACGATGACCAATAATGAATATTTGAATTGTGCACCCATGCGCATACAAAATAATAAATATATGTCAAGTGCTTCAATAAATAAGCACGTAAAAATAAATATTGGCTCCACGCTAAAGATGTGCACCCATCAAAAATGATAATTTCTTCTAAATACTTGAATACACGGTATCACCCAGTGCTTTCCCCAGTGCCACCACCACCTACTCTACACATCAACTAAAGCATTCACAATTGTTAGAAAATAATAAAATTAAACCAAAAAAAAGTGAATACCTAGTAGTCTTTAGCTACAAAATAAATAAATAGGTTGGAACTCTATCCTAACCTTTAATTTAATGTGAGTGCGCACTCTAAACTCATAAACGTCCATTAATTTAAATGTGTATTTTGTGGAATTACGCGCTATGGAATCACCCACTTGCACATTTAATTAACAAGATGCCTGAAAAGGACAGGCATCCCTATCGACTTTTCACATAAGGAATCCACCTTGTGTACAAGTCTCGACAAATAAATATAATTTTATGAAATCCACCACAAAACCTCATGGAATCCACCATGGAATATGCCTGCTGGCATCATTGACACAATTCTTATGACCCCCAGATCCAGATCTCCTTTGGCCTTCTGCCACATCCAGCATCTGAGAAGGGGTATTAGCAATCATCTGTTTCTAGTGTGGTCATCTCTTGCCTATGGCTGTCTCATGAGGACATTAGGAGCTCTGACATTGTCTTTGTCTATCATTTTATGTAATCTAGACACTTTAGATGGAGGGTACATTAGTGAATTTCTTTTTGTGCACTTTTGACTATTTTCTAGGGATTACGCCACATCTAGGGTTTTTTCTCCTTTTTGTCTATATATAGGCAATGTGCCTCGCCACTATCATTATCCATTATGCATTATCCATTATTGATCCTTCGTGAGTTCAACCAACCCTCCTCACTCTCTCATCCCTCTACTACCATTTGGTACCCACATTAACACATAGAGTTGTATATTGGGGCTAATTGTTGCAACCTTGTACCTTTAGCTAGTTAATCACATTGTTCCTTCTCTCCCGTTTCTTCTCTTTGTCTCCTTCTTCTCTGTGTGTTTATTGGCCTCTTTCTATTGCACACTCTCATGCTAGGAGCATCATCATCTCATCTTGTCTTCTCCTCAATAAGTACCTTGGTTGCTTGGGTCTTTTCTAAGTATGGATAAATAGAGTAAGTGTCCACCCATACATCCCATCTAGTCTTTCTATGTATGCCTAACAGATACTAGACAACTATGATTGTTGCATTTTACCCCTATGACCTATATCCAATGCAAAAGTCCATATTTCCAACTTACTTTGTGATCCCCTCTCAATGTGCATACCATAGGTAGAAGCATTGCCTCTAGCCACATATGAACTCCATGCAACTCTACTTTGTCCCTTATTTGCCAAAATTTATCTTTATAGGCAAAAAAAATTCTATTAAGCATATTTTATTTTCAAGTCCCCAAAATACCCAATTTTTTCTCTTGGCATCCTTCAAAAAATCACAATCCTTCCACTAATGCTCAAGATTATCACACCAAATACACCTCCTAACATTGTTCTTTCTTGAAGATTCTTGTGATGGCTCTACTCTTTCAAGTATAGTATTGACCCTACATGAATACAACCCTCCCACAATATAAAAAAAACACAAAATCAAGGAAAAATCACACAAAATATATGTGTATTGCTTCACCATTGATCTCATAATATGAAAAAACCACAAATTTTGATCTTAATAGTAATAGAATCACCATCTTCACCATCATTCTCTAAAGCTTTAAATGAACAAAAGGAAAGAGGAAAGGGAAAATAGAAAAATATAACTTTTTACACAAAGGAGAGAGAAGAGAGAGAGAGAGAAAATTTTACCTCACAAAAGACAATGTTGGAATATTGAGAGAAGGGAGAGAAATAGACACCAAATTCACTTTTGCAATCCACCCCATCTTTTCCCCAAAATACACCAATACCCCTTTATATTTTTATTATTTTTTTAACTTTTTATGCATTTGAGTTTTCTAAGGCTTGGCTTTTACATTTTAATTAAGCACATACTCTCTTATTGAAACATTTATTTTGATGGATGTGGATGTGGCCCCCTCACATAGAGTGTATTTTAGTGATTTTGCAATAAATAAATATTACTCCCTCTACAAAAACTAGAATTTGATATATGCCTAGACATTTTTGTGCATTGTTTTTGTGCTTCTTTTGGTGCCATCATTCTCACACACTAAAATATTATGTGTTCTCATGAACCAAGTCAAAGAAGTTCTAGTGTCTAACATAGAGCACTTCAAATATTATTAGTGAAAAAATCATCAATGATGATGATGAGGAGGCCTAGCTATGTTAGGATATGGGGACTCAAAAACCATGACCACCATAGTAAGGGAACTCCTTCCTCATTCATACTCCCATACAAATACTTGCATAGTCTTCAAAATATAGGGTCTTATCTTCAACAATGATCATAAGCACAACTCCTCCATTCCAAATTCTTATGAAGTGTCATAAGGTTATGAATAGGTTCTATTTTTGGAGTGTTAAAGTTATTTCCAAACGGCTCTTTGTATATCCTCTTGCATTGGACTTTTGACTCCATCATGTAAAAGCTAAGGAAAGCTCTCCCGAGGGGTGTAGTTATGAAAAGACATCTATATAACATGCATTCAAAAGGTATTAAGGAATACCCTTTCTTTACATACTATAAGGCCATAAATTGACCCCTTTTAAACTTACGATTTTTATTTCAAATTATAATGGAAACACCATTTTGTAAATATAATCTTATAAATTTTTACTGAATAAAATACCCTTTCCTTTGAACTCACGTGGTATCTTACATTTTCTATAAGGTGGACTCCCCAAGGAAGCTCTCAATAGGATAAGGAAAAGCATAGAAACCACCTCTTGCTCAAGGCTCTCTAATGGAAAATGTTTTTATTATGGTAGATCTTTGTTTGTCACTTGTTTGGAGAGGATAATAATATGGGAATAGAACCTTGCAAAAAGAAATTGTTACCACAAACATTATTATTTGTATGTTCTTAAAGCTTACATATCATTTTAGTTTAGGATTATTAAACCTTATATTAGGAGAAGATGGGGCTGTGGATGTGTTGCAATAATATTTTGGAGAGAGAAGAATGTTTTCCTAATAAATAAAAAGATAGAAGAGGGAAGTACATTGCCGACAAATATGACTTAATGAAAAGGGAAATAGGAGAAGGAGGAAGCATAATTGATGGTGGTGATGAAAGGAATAGGAGATTGATGTTTGCGACATGTGAAAGTATCCATTTCAATTGAAAGAGGAAGGAGAAAATGTTGCTATCAAAGGATAGGAGTTTGAAGGGGTTAGAAGGAGAGATGAAAAATGATAGGAATTTATTGGAAGCAAATGAGGAAGGGAAATAGAAATAAAATTTTTATAGGAAAGGTGATTCATTTACTTTAAAATTTTATATTAATGTGCTTCATGAAAATGTTAAGGTGAAAGTTGTAAGGGTTGGGGATAAGGAAAGGAAGAGATGATGAAGATGCCATGTGGAAGATAAAGGAGCTCAAGCCACTTGGAGGATGAGGATGCAAAGGGGCATTGTTGACATAACCATTACTACAAGATGTATGTAGCTGCCATGGCAGATATGCAAGAAACATTGTTGTAAGACATGCTACTATCATGGTCTCTCCTTTGTTATCTTCAATTAAAAAACTATAATCTTCAACCTCTTCTTTAGTTTCTTTGTCATCTAGCCAAGTGACTTGCTTCTCTCAATGATACATGTAATCCTAGGACTAGCATGGATGTGAGGATTGTCTACTCCTATCTTCACACCTCCATTCTCTTCCCCTATTTTATGTTCTTCTTCTTCTTTTTCTTTGAATTGTCACTTGTTTCTTCTCCAAAAGGAATCTCCCTCCCTTCATCATTTCTTCTTCTTCTTCTTCTTCTTCTTATGGATTCCATGTGGATGATGAGGGAAAGCATGCATTCGAAGGACAAAGAACACTCTATGACCTATACCAATACTCTTGGCCATGATGATGGCTCTACTCTTTTAGGTGTAGTATTGGCCCTACATGAAGGCAACCCTTCCTCAAAACAAGAAACACAAAACCAAGGAAACAACACAAAAATCTATGTGTATGGCTTTACCATTGATCTCACAACATGAACTAAAAAATTTTCTCTTAACAATGAATAGATTCATCATCATCATCATCTCATCATCCATAGCTTTCAATGTACAGAAGGAAATAGAAAATGGAAAAGAGAACCTTTTGCATACGAGAGAGAGAGAGAGAGAGAGAGAGAGAGAGAGAGAGAGAGAGAGAGAGAGAGAGATTTTTGCACCACACAAAAGAGAATGTTGGAATGTTGAGAGAAGGGAGAGGAAGAGGCACCAAAAATTATTATGAAATCCACCCCATGTTCTCCGCAAGAGACCAATACCCCTTTGTATTTTTACTATTTCTTTGAATTTTGATACATTTGAATATTCTAAGGACTAGCCTTTACATTTTAATCAAGCGCATATACTCTTATTCGTACAATTTATTTTGATGGATGTTGATTTGACCCCTTGACGTAAAGTGCATTTTAGTGATTTTGAAACTAAATTTTCTCCAAAAAACTAAAAATGTGATAGATGTAAGCATGAACATTTATGTGCATGTTCTTGTGTTGCTTATGGTTTCATCATTGTTGCAAGTCCATTCAAATGAAGCCTTAGATCTTTTAAACTCTTAATTACCTCATCCATACCATCATTCCTATGTGGTAAAGCCATAAAAGCTGGTGGCATAGCCATAGATACTAGCACTAGCATAGGCATAAGCATATAGATGAGTGTAGGTATAAAATTAGGAGCATGCAAAAAAGGTATAGGCATACACATGCAGGATAGAGATATGAGTCAAGGTTGGGGTACTAGAAGGCTTACAAATAGGAAACTTTGTAGGAGATACAATACCATTCTATAGTTTAGACTTTCCACTTTACCAAAGTGGTGGTAGTTTCCTTTTTGTCTTGCCAATTGCTCATCAAACCATAGCCTACAACCTATCATCATAAAACTCTCCTAGCTGCCCTTGAATCAGTAGATCTACAACTTGTCAAAATAACTCAACCTTCTCAGGCTCTAGGGTTTCTTCACATGCAACATCCATCTCATTAAACCTAGATTAAAACTCTTGTAGATACTCTATCACCACCAAGCCCTTGTTTGGCTTGTGTATCTTCTCATGGAATCTACATCTCAATGTCTTCCATGAAGTACTCTTTCTTCAAGTCTCTCTTAAAGGCATGCCCAATAGGACTTAGAGTATAGAACTTATTAATATGTGGCTTAACAAAATAAGTGACCATCTGCACAAAGTATTTGCTCATCATATGCACATGCACACCAAAGAATCCATCTTTGACTCATAAAGCTTCAAATAGCTAAAAATTTTGAGATCATCAAAGAGATTCTTCTAGATTTCTATTTTCTCCATGGCCTTCATAGTTGCAACTTCATATTACACATGGGCTCAAAGCTACATGCTCTATAGCATCTGCTACTACTACGGATGGTGTTGTTATTGTTGCTCTATATATGCAATGAATGTTAGAATATAAGACTAGCAATATGGGAAAGTGTGTATAAGAGGGAGAAGAGAGCTCAAAGTACAAGAACAAAATAATGCTTAGTAAGTTAAGTACAAATGGGATACTCTCTTGCACAATGAGAATGACCCTTAGGGCTATTTAAATAGCCTCTCTATGGCTATGGGTTAGGGTTTCCCATGCCCTCTAGTCCATTCACACTCATCAATCCTTATCCACCCTTGGATGCAATGGGTTCACATGCCTCTCTCTCAACACCCTCCCTCCCTAATGTAAGCGTGGCATTGGATTAAAAGGCATATTAATGTCCCCCCCTTCCCATAATAACATGTAATGAATTTATAAATCAAGTTAGAAGAGTTCTTATAGGTAGAGAATTCCAATTCTTCTCGTACTTTAAGGGTGGTAGGTCATTTACGGGTGAGATACCCTGTCTTCTTACATTTGATGCACTTAATTTTGTCAATATATTTTATTCAAGAGATGCTTATTATAATATGTCCCTTTTTATTTCAAAAGGAGAATTTGGTGGAAATGGTATGAATCAAGAGTTGCTCATAGGCTATAGAAGTAGATGCTTGACTAGTACTACCTTCTTTCTTATTTCTTTTCTTCTCGTCCAAGTAAGATTGGATGGTCTTTCCAAGGTCTGATTAGGGATATTTGTAAGAGTTCTTACAAGGGTTGGGAACACCTTCTTTATAGCTTTCAAGAGAATGGCAATGGCATCTTCATCATGAATTGGAGCTTAACCTAAGGATAGATGTGCCATGAGCCCCTTCATAACTTGAACACTATAACTCCAAATCGAGCACTCTAGAGCTCAATAAATTCCATTTTCCAAGCACTTTCCAATGATAGGTCACATCATATGGTTTTGAGAAACGTATGGGCATGTTATCTAGGTGCCACCTTTTTAGTATTCAAAAACTAGGAATTGGCAGATTCCCAAACTCACTAATATTGTGTTTACATGCATTTTTTTTGTAGTTCAAGGTGGCCTATGACATTAACTTTTCAATCCAAATCTACAACAAGAAACTAAATGGTACAATCAAAAGACACCATCATCCATCAGCGTACATAGACCACATGATCAAATTCATGGTAGAAAAGGAAGTTTACAATTTTCTTAATGGTTTCTTGGGCTTGAAATAAGTGCAAGTGCAAGCTAGATCTAGGATCACCTTTGTGCCTAAATGGGGGTATACACCTACATTGTGGTTTAACAAATGCACTGAACACCTTCCTCAGACTCATGTGAATTGTTTTCAAGGATATATCGAGGCATTAGCTTGAAGTATTTTTTTACAATCTTTGTGTCTACTAGTCCAACTAAGAGGAACAACTCAAAAAGCTTCAATTAGACTTTCAAAAATGCCAATAATACCACATATCCTTGAATCGATTAAAGTGAATATTTTAGGTTACAAATGATATCATCTTGGGCCATGTGGTATCTAGAAATGGCATTGCAATGGATATAACCAAGATTAAGGTGATAATGGATCTCCCACTATCCATTAGCCCCACAAAGGCATCCGATGTTTCCTCAAATATATCGACTACAATTGTATTTTTTAGCTAAAAAACAATTCCATATCATGGCCTCTCTACAAGTTACTAATTTTATGGGAATGGAAAAAGGAACACAAAGTTTTGAAAAAGGATCTCATGACCATAAAATACCATATTGGAGAATTTGGGAATCTCCCAAGTTCCACTTTCAAATAAGGAGTAAACATTTGACCAAGTGGCTAAATCTTAACCCCAGATTTGAGAGTGGGAGTTGGGGGGATTGCTTATATAGTATCTAGGGAAATTTTCATATTCAAATAAGGGCATAAGATTTGACCATGTCCTAATATTAATCACATTAGGAATTCCCAAACTTTATGAAAATTCCCAAATTCCTAAACACATACGTGGTTACACCCATTTTATGAGCCCTAGATTCAATACTCATGCTTCATACATATGTCAATGCATCCAAAACAGTTAAAGCCATGTTGTGCTAATGCAGTCTGTAATATGGATTCCTTCATAAGTTTTGGTAGTAGATAAATCATCACAACAAAAATAAATTACTCGAAAACAAAATAGGAGATATCATTGATGTGTTTCGATACCTTTTGGCCATCCCATTCACATTCTTTGTAAAGCATCTAACACTTATTTATTTAGTGAATAAGCCATGTGCTACATGAAACATTGCTTGATGGATTCCACTTCTACTAGAATTCTATTTTTGCTTGGTTAAAAACAAATGAAAATGAATTTTATTATTGAGAACACGATTGATATCACCAATGGAGTGGAAGGAATGGGGAATTGACAATAATCTTAATTGAACGAGGAAAGAGGTAAGAAAAGATTGCAAGAAAAATAGATATTATAGTATCAATAAGCACATGACCAATGAAAGACTATCTATGTCGGGTTGTGGGAAGAAATCTTTGATAGCCTCGTAGGAGCTATTGGCTAAGTTGAAAATGAAATATAATGGCTATACAAAACATATCTGATGAAGCTCTTCAATAATATAGCTGCAACTTTATTTAGTGAAAGCTAGCACAAAGTGCAATTGGAGACTTATAAGTCTATAATGGATAATAAATAAGATATCTTTAAAGAAGTAGCATTAACGGTCCATATCCCACACATAGATGACCCAAAAGAAATCAAGGCTTAGTTAGGGTTCATCTCAAGCATTTTGGAAAGAATGGAGAAAATAAAGAAGATTATCCTAATGCATGAGGATCAAGATCTATGTTGTTAAGTGATAAATAAAAGTTATGAGGAGTATGAGCTAAAAGCCATAGTTCTCGTATAGCTAGACATACCTGTGTCAACTTGTCCCCTCGTCCTAGAGTTACTCCTATCATGATGTTGTCCATGGACATGACTGAGATACGAGAATTTGATACAAGGGAGTTAGAAGAGTGCTCTACCAAAGAAGAGGATGATTGAAAACTAAAGGAGGTGTACTCAACCATGATACAAACATTGAGAGCTCAATTCTTATAAAAGGTAATAAAACTTCACATTTACCTTGAGCTTCTACTACATGAATAGAAACATAGCCGAGAAGATACTTTGCAAAGATGCAATGAGAAGTAGAAGACTAGTCCTTCTAGAGTATTCAATCTCAGATTTAATGAAGAGAGAAAGTTCAAAAGGCTACTTCCCTTGTGCACAATGTTGTTCCTTATAGGAACTACAAAAAATATTGTAATGAATTAGTTAGATCCCTTAGATGTTGTAGCCTATTAAAGATCTTGGAGAGCTCAAGGAAACAAGGATGATACTTGAAGATGAAGCTGAGATATTTATGGCATAGCCTACCAAAAAGATGCTACCCCATTCTAGAAAACAACAAGAGATTTGATTGGGAAGCCTTAATTCACTCACAGAAGAAGAGTGAGTAGATACACTCTACTACCCATACCTAGAGAGACATGTCAAGGAGTAACAACAGGAGAACAAACATGGTAGGTATAACCTTTCAAAGATTCCCAATATCAAAATGATCCGTGCCGACAGAACCTACCTATTGTAGCTTATTACACTAGTCTCATTGTTTTTTATTATGAAAAATATTTAACACTTGCATTGATCCTTCCTTCATCACATGAGTAATTACCTCACACTCCTCCTCAAGCTCTTACAAAAACTAGTAACACCTTATGAAGACAAACTACCACCACTATTTTTTGATGTTAACATACAAATTGATTGAGTGGCAATGGTTTACCTTCACCTTCGAGCCTTATTACTATTGTCAAAATTATGTATCTAGGTGTTGGAAGATATGGTGAATAACTAATTATCAATGTGTACCTATCCCTCCTACTCAAATTCATCATTACATTTACAAGAATTGGTCATAGAATATCTTCTCAATAGAAGGGATGTCTTCAAGGCTCACTCAAGCTAGTACTTGAGAGTGAGTTTTCTCTTCTCATTGAATCACTTGTACTTTGTTAAATTTTCTTTTTAAAATGAAAATTAAAAAAAAAACAAAAACAAAGAGAAAAATAAGTAAAAGAAATAAAAATAGAAAAGCACATTACATTATCACTACACCTAAGAAAACACCCTAGTACACTCCCCTATATTACGATCATATTAAGGTTAGAATACCCTAGATATGATGGAATGACTTATCACCCTAATAATAGTACAACACTGCAACCTCTCACCAATTGGGTTCTCAAGTGTGGGAAAACATTCCAAGCTTACATAATTCACCTCAACTCCCGATTTCACTTGTATACACACAAACCATTGTACAAGTAAGGTACACAAAACCTATAGGTAGAGCATGAGTTTTTTAATAGGTCTAAGGAAGCTCCTCAAGGCTTATCAACATCAATGGGGTACAACCATCATGATTCTTGAGCATTGGCCATCATTATTCCTACCGTCCTTAAGACAACCAACCTAGCATCGAGTTCTTTGGCACCACCAATTGGAGTCTACTTCTCAGTTCTTCTATAACAACACACCATCCTTGGTGCACAGATCGAACGTCGTATGTGTGCGTAGTGAGCGTCAGAAGGTCCCCAAGAACAAAAGAACTCTACTTTTGCACAAAAAACAAGGAAAAAAGCTTGCACGACATGAAGCAAGAGACTAATTGGGTACAATTTCCCCCCATGCCTTGTGTAAGCGCTCCACAAAGCATGTATTTTATATATTATTGATCTTCAAGCTCAAAAAAATAGCCCAATTTACAATTACCATGCTTTAGCTTTTGTGTTTGCTTTTGTGCCACTAAAAAATTAAAGCTATTGGGCGCCCAAGGAGTCAGGCAGAACCCAAATACAATGTCCAATACAAATATTTAAATCGTGCGTCCATGCGCATACAAAAGTAATAAATAAATATCAAGCGCTTTAATAAATACGCGTGTCAAAATATAGGCGCCATGCCTAAGATACGCACCCATAAAAAATTGATGATAATTTGAATATACGCTATCCTCTAACGCTTCCCAATGCCATCGCTGCTTGCTCTACACATCAACTGAAGCATTCACAATTGTTAGAAAAATAATACAATTAAACTAACAAAAGTGAATACGTAGCAGTCTTCAGGTACAAAATAAATAAATTGGTTAGAACTCAATCCTAACCTTAATTTATTACGAGTGCGCACTCTAAACTCATAAACGTTTATTAATTTAAATATGTATTTTGCAAAATCACCCACTATGGAATCACCCACTTACACATTAAATTAACAAGACGCCCCGAAAAGGATAGGCGTCCCCATCGACTTTTCGCACAAAGAATCCACCTTGTGTATGAGCCCCGGTAATAAAATTTTACGGAATCCACCGTAAAACCTCATGGAATCCACCGTGGAATATGCCTCCTGGCATCATACCCCTGGGGTGGGATAGCAATTGTCCTCAATTGCTATTAGCTCAATGTTGAGCTAACAGTGTGGGAAAAACACTTAGGTCTCTAGCGTGCATCCATTGGGCCTCTTCAACAGGATGATTTTTAAACTTAACCAAATATCTAGAATATCTACGGCCAGTTCTACTGGTCATAAAGTCAGTATCTATAATAGTTTCAGGCTCAAGAATTTCAGTTTCTTTGTCTAACAAAGGAGGGTTTTCATAGACAGGGTGTACAAGTAGTTGTCCTCTAAAAGGTCATAATAAACTAATATGGAAGGTGTTGTGGATTTTCCAATGTTGTGGTAATTCTTGTTTAAATGCATTGTCATTGATTTTGTGTATGATCTTGAATGGTCCATAAAATCTAGGTGCTAATTTTACAACGGGGTGTTTATCTACACTTTGTAATCTTCGCTTTTCAATTCGTAACTAAACATAATCATAAACTTTAAAACTCATAGCTTTTCTTTTCTTGTTTGCTTGTTTTGTGTATGATTGCTGGGCTTTGGCAATCATATCTTTAACTTCATAAAAAATAGTAGCATGAATGTTAGCAATATCATCCGCAGTTTGAATTTTGTTTGATAATGATGTAATAGGTGTAGGCAATCAATATCCATAAATAATTTCAAATGGTGCTTTCTTTGTAGCTGTATGTGGTGTGTTATTATATGCAAACTAAAGTAAATGTAGATATGTATCCCATGTGTGTGGTTTTGAAATTGTGTAGGCACACAAAAGATCTAAAATGGTACTGTTAGTAGCTTCTGTTTGACCATTTGTTTCAGGATGAAATGCAGATGAAAAATCAATCTTTGTTCCTAAGTTAGCAAAGAAAGTAATCCAAAAATTATTGCAGAATCTAGAATCACGATCAGAAATAATGACTTTTGGTAAACCATGGTTAGTGAAAACAGTTTTCAAAAATAATTGAGCAGCTTGAGATGCAGTTAAGGTTTTCTTGCATGGAATAAAATATTCTTGTTTGCTAAACCTATCTACAATAGTCCAAATCATATCATGATTAGCTTTAGTGTTAGGTAGACCAGTGATAAAATCCATTGAAATCTGTTCCCATGGTCGTGATGGAATGGATAATGGCATTAGTAAACCATATTGTTTACCATGGTGTCTTTTAACGTGTTGACAAATTAGGCATTCAGATACAAAATTAGATACATCAGTGTCCATGTGTGGCCAATAAAAATCTTCAGTCAATGTACGCAAAGTAGATATAATTCCTCTATGACCTTGATATGGGGGACAATGAATTTCATGTAGAACAAATGATCGAAATGGAATAGTCACACGTAATCTTTTTTCATAAAACATAAATCCATTAATGTAAGACAATGAATCAATAGGAATCCAATTATTTGCAACTAGTTTATTCCAATCAACTTGAAAAGTAGGATCTTGGTGATAAGTATCTTTCATAGGGATAAGGGAATCAAATGATATCACATAAATATTTTGAATTGACGGTCTTCTACTCAAAGCATCAGCAACAACATTCTCTTTTCCAGGTTGACATTGTATAAGGGGATGAAAACTTTGGATAAAAGCAGCCCATTTAATGTGCCAGTCAGATATTTGTGGTTGACTAAGGAGATGTCTAATGCTTTGTTGGTCAGTTTTGATCATGAATTCAGATCCCATTAAATAATGTTTCCATTGACATAAGGCTTGTACTACGGCTAGCAATTCCTTGTCATAGGTAAAATACTTAAGTTCAGTTGGTTTGAGTTTGTAGCTAGAGTAGGCTATGGGATGAGAATCTTGCATAAGGACTGCTCCTATTCTAGATCCACTAGCATTAGTAACTACTAAGAAAAATGGTCTATTGAAGTCAGGTAATTGTAATACAGGAGCATGAGTTAAAGCATGTTTCAGCAAATCAAAGGACTTTTGTTGATTGTCAGACCAATTATACACAATACCCTTCTTTAAGATTTTTGTCAAAGGTAATGCAAGTAATGAGAAATTCCTCACAAATTTTCTATAAAAGCTAGCAAGACCTAGGAAAGAACGTAATTCATGCACATTTTTGGGTAAAGGCCAATTTAAAATTGCTTCTATTTTTTTAGGGTTGACTTTAATACCTTCTGATGAAATAATATTTCCTAAATATTCAATTTTTGTTTGGAAAAATTCACTCTTTTCTGGATTAGCATATAATTGATTGTCTTTTAATAATTTAAAAACTAAAGATAAATGTTCATAATGCTCATTCTCATTTTTACTGGAAACTAATATGTCATCAAAGAAAACAATGACACAATGCTGATGTTTCAAAAATATGCGATTCATCATACGACTGAATGTGACTGGTGCATTAGTTAAACTGAAAGGCATAACGAGGAATTCATAATGTCCAAATTGTGTTCGAAATGCAGTTTTGAATATATCAGATTTGTCCAATCTTACTTGATGATATCCAGATTTAAGATCTATCTTGCTGAATATGGCAGATCCTTGTAGCTTGTCCATAAGATCATCTACCCTAGGAATCGGGTATCTATTCTTAACATTAATTTTATTTAGGGCACGATAACCCTTAAGCTCAGAATGAGCTTGCAAAGGTAATACTCCAAGTGCACTCCTAAAATACTAAAACTTATCTTTACCTAATGCTTTGGTAAAGATATTAGCAACTTTATCATTTGTTTTGACATGGACCAAGTCAACCTCTCCATCAATGACCTTCTCTCTAATGAAGTGATAATGCACTTCAATGTGTTTTGTTGTGGCATGGTAGAACGAGTTCTTTTCCAACATAATACTACTAATGTTTTCACAATACATAATGACTCCACCATCAATTTTAATCCCCATGTCACATAAAACCAATCTCAGCCATGTTTGATCACATGTTGTCAATGCAATACCTCAGTACTTAGCTTCTTCTATACTTGATAAAGTAGCTCTAGGTTGCTTTTTGTTATTCCAATTTACCATGGCTAATCCAAATGAAAATGCATGACCAGTGGTAGATCTCCTATCCATAATATTACCTACCCAGTCTACATCAGTATACCCAAAAAAGGTAGGCTTCATTTCCTTCTCATAGAATAAGGCATGTTCAATTGTTTTCTTCACATACCTTAGAAATATCCTCACTACATCCAAATGTGATTTACATGGTCTTTACATAAATTGGCTGATCAATCCAACAACATAACTCAAATCTAGCCTTATAATGGTTAAGTAGATAAGTCTCCCAACCATCTTCCTAAACATAGTCATATCTTCCACATATTGTCCATCATCAATCATTTTGATGTTCTGATCCAAGGGAATATCCACTAGCTTACATCTTGTCATGCCATACTATCCCAAAATCTCCAAGGAATATTGTCTTTGTACCAACCAAATAGCATGAAGCATATCAATGACCTCAATGCCCAAAAAATATCTCAACAAACCAAGATCCTTTATGTCAAATTCTTTATGAAGACCATGCTTAACTTCAACAATCTCTTTCTCAAGTGTAGCTATAATAATGACATCATCAACATAGATGAAAACCACAACCATGCCAATATCCTCCGTATGTCTCACATAGAGTGAGTAATCAGCCATACTTTGCTGAAATCCCATGCTGCACAAGGATTTGCTAATCCTCTCACACCAAGCTCTTGGTGCTTGCTTCAGCCCATACAATGTCTTGTTCAACTTGCATACATAATGCAAGTATTTAGGATTCACATACTCTTCAGGTTGATCCATGTACACTTCCTCTTCTAAATTCCCATTCAAGAGTGCATTTTTCACATCCATTTGATACAATTTCCAACCATATATAGAAGCCAAAGCAATCACTGATCTCAGTGTAGTCATCTTTACTAATGGACTGAATGTCTCCTCATAATCCAATCCATATGTTTGTGCATAACCCTTTGCAACAATCCTTGCTTTATACCTTTTTGCAGAACCATCCAAACCTATTTGCAACCTATTCCCAAGGATTCCATGGTATACCCACCAGTGCAAATAATCTTTATAAACTCTTTAGGCACTCCGAGATACAAATTGATCAAGTGTAGGAGGTTTAAATCTAGCTTAACTTTGCAAAGAGGAATCACTAATGAAATTCATGCCAGTTTGGCAAGGGCTCTCTTTTCTCACCATGCCATTCTCTCCTTTGGTCTTTGAATAAGTTTTGGTGCTTTCTTCTTGGCTTTTTCCTTCTTCTTTGGCAATTCCTCATCCTTCTCAATGTAGCTTTACTATCAATGGATTTTAGAGGTCTACCTTCCATATCGAGATTAAGGACTTGTGTCCCCTTATCATCTTGCTTAGGGTTTTTCTTAATAGGTTTTACCTTGTCATTCCCAATGTCTTTACCCTTTTAACCTATTGTAATGACCCGTATATTAGAAGCTTCAGTGCCATTGACACAAATAGGTTCCCAAGGATTCCATGGTATACCCAGCAGTGCAAATAATCTTTATAAACTCTTTAGGCAGACTTCACTACCACTAGGCAGCTCCTCTACCATAGCTTTCCCTCTTTGTAGTATTTGTTTCGGTCCCTCACCTTGCTCGATATTATTTCCTTGTGCTCAATGGTTGACTCAACTTGGCTATTTATCTCCTTTTGAGAGAACTAATCTTGCTCCAACAGATACTAGCTAAGTGGCCAAACTTCCTTATATGTCACATTTAACATTTGGACATTTTCTACAAAAATGTCGGTCGTCACACCACTTACAACTAAATCTTGAGGGGACACCCTGTTCAAGGCATCAACTCCTTATAAATTTTTGCTGCTTCTTAATAAAATTGACATCTATAGCTATTTGTCTATATTTTTTGGTGATCATGTTAGTATAGTGCTTTATCATATTCTTAACTTCACCAAGGACATTGAAGGCACTTAACTCATAGCCACGATGTCAAAGGGTTTCGAAAGCAATGTCGCGACTTCAGAAGTCCTTGTTAAATTTCAGGATAGAAGATCAATCGAGTGTGACATTTACAACCTTAATCAACATCAACAACTTCAGCTTCACAAAGGAATCAAATCTGATTTATAAACTGGTTATTCAAAAACTGAAGTTCTTCACGTCCCTTCTTGCTATTTCAAAAAGAAATCCGCTGGTTGGTACTGTATAAGAAACACCAAGATAATTTGTATGCAGAAGACTGGACTCTTGATATTTTAGAGAGAAATAGCATTCCTATTCAGATAGGATAGCATTCCAATTCTGTAATCAAATTTTCTTCAAGTTTTCTATATGTTTGCAAGTAGCTCCAGAATTTTACAAAAGATTCGTGATTCATAATTCAGCATCAATCAAGTTAGGCATTGGGTCATTGATCTTTAGTCAATGGAGAAGTTTACAAAGAAGAGCTCAATGGATTTCTGAAAGCCCATCTTTCCCTGCCTAATAAACATTTGAAAGCTCATATTTTCAATTCTGCACAGCTGAATTCTGTACACCAGGGTCTCTGTTTAATCCTTTGTCATCATCAGCAAACGCACATCCGATTCAAAACTTCGAATTCAGCAGGATGCACAGGTCCTCTCAGGACAGGAAATCTTTTTCATCCCTGTTTTTTTTTTTGAGACAGTGGGAACTATCATGTGTTGTGAATCAAAAAGGAAATGATAATGAAAACATCTAGTTGATGGTGGAACTGAAAATGAACAGCTGTGGAAAGAACAATCTTGCAGAAAAAAAGAAGTGATCACCAAGGGATTGTGAAGCTCTTTGTATGCATCCTAACACAGCCATTAAAAATCCAGTGCATTATCTGAATTGGCATCAATTCAACTTTCAGAACCCAAGTCACATCAATGCCCATACTAGACCATGTTGAATGTCCATGTAAGGCAAAACCATATATCCAGGTGGTAGGCATTATCTCCTGCTCTCTCTCTTTCCCCCCCCAAAGGAACTCTCCTTTGAATTTACCTTAGCTATGAAAGGTAAAGAAGTTACAAGAGAATCCGCTCCAAAGCTCTTTGATGACAGGGAAAGATGAGTCTCCCCAGCTGGCCACACTCAAGGGAGAAAAGTCTTGCATCATGGCCTCAAGAAAATCCGGTTAGGAATGTCTGTGATATCCCAGGTGATGTAAGGATTAGCCTGAGAACAATAGCGAGTCGCCAAAAAAAATTGCCTCCAGTCTCCCTCTGTCTACTGTCAGAATCTTCTTCAGCCAATAAGACAATCAAGAGTGACTTTTCTTCTTTTTGAGAAAGAATATCACATCACTGAACGCTTCAGAGAACTATGTAAGTGCATTGATGCTGCTTTCCATGGTTACACAAGGATAATAGGCTTTAATACTGGGGCCTGATTATGCATCATCTTTGATGTTATAGTTCCGTACTTTTGGCCTGGTTGATTGCAGTTCCTCATGCCTTTTGAAAAGGGACCTTAGGTGTGCTTGCTGGCTTGAAGTCCCCTTGTGTGTAGCATCTTCAACTACGTTGGGTCGTCCATGATACTTGGCTGCAGCTCCTTCCACGCAAAGCTTTCTTTTTAATGCAATGACATTATGACCTTGATTACATCATCCTTTACAACTGCTCATTTCACCACCACTTGTCCATCCAGAACAGCATTTTGGGAATGTGGAACTCATCCCTGAAGATACAATCTGGCTTCCTGGTTGATCTCTGTTGCATATTTAGGCGAACTCATAAAACTAGGCATGTTCTCCCAAGACATACACATGAAGAAATAGTCTGACACCATAAGCTTCTTGTCGCCATCTCAATCAAGTTCCAGGCCATCCATGTGACTACAATCGTCTTCCCGTTGCTGCATAAGCACAGTCGTCCTTTTCTGACGCTATGGCTGTAGTCCTGTTGAGACGGTCTTTTAGCTGCTTCTTTGATTGTCACAAACGTTTCAGCAGACGAACCCCTTCTCCTCTCCAATAGTGCAAGTTATCTCCTTCCTCCACAGCAGGCAACCGGTAGGCATCGAGGTCTTCATGTCGTCTCCTCATGCCTTCGTTTCCTTTTTTCCGTTGGGCCTCTCCAATACTTTTTTATATGTTCCCCCAAATTAGATTCCCTTTCCCCCCAGTCCAGATTTTTCCCCAATCATTTTGGGTACTTTTCGCCATAATCCATCCTATAAAAAACCACCTTTGTTTTTAGCATATTCTATATAGAGAGTATTAACCGCAGCATACTCTATACAAAGAGTTTTACCAATACTCTGCATGTGGTGTTTTGCACCCAACTAAAAAGGAGTAGGCTTAATGTTGTTCCCACTTGCCAAGCCAAAATCCTAGTAAGTCCACCATAGCAACATAGTGCTTCTCCTTAGAAATAGTGCCATATACCCTCGTCATGGACACAAATAGTTGAATTCCCTTATCAACATAGCCAAGGATAAGGAAACTCCAAAAAATACTCATTACG
This sequence comes from Lygodium microphyllum, assembly GCF_053477565.2. NCBI lineage: Eukaryota > Viridiplantae > Streptophyta > Polypodiopsida > Schizaeales > Lygodiaceae > Lygodium > Lygodium microphyllum. The sequence continues at coordinate 135,289,399 of NC_141157.1, forward strand.
TTGTGGCATGCAGTCAAACATGTGCTGAACATCAAGCAAGCTCCCACATTTGGCATATTTATCCTTCAATGTACTTTGATTTGCATCCCTTGGAAATAGTTTAGTACTTCCTCTCAAAACCCATAATCGGCATATCTTGAAATAAGTGTAGCCCATGAGATTGCATCTCAAGTTACCAGTCTACCAAAAACTCCCTGTTCTTCTCCGTCTTCAGCATAGAATGAAAGAGCAAACATAACAACTAAGTATGTACAAAGTATCAAATCACATGCACAACTTTTGGGTGGTTTTCACACCTCGAATGCGCAGCAATACGACAACGATCATCTATCTATCATTCCATTGGCCTAACCATTTGAGTAGGAATAGGTTCTTGATTCCCTAGAACAACATTAGAATTTATTATTTGACCATGTTGCCAACACTAGGAGGAGTTGGCAACATGGGCACATTCAGAATCATGCTTCCTCTCCTATGGGGAGTACTCATGGGCACCCCTTGATCTCCATTCGTCAATGCCAAATTATTTCCAACACCTCGACTTGGATTCCACTTTGCCCTAGAGGTATATACTGGTTGTAATTTCAACTCAACCTTCTTTGCTTGTGTAATAGTCATATCCATGTCAACAAGAGAAATTCTACTTAATTGCACCAAAATGTTAAAGTATAGCCCGTGCAAAAAGGTATTGCAACTAAGTAGTAGCTAGAATAAGAATATAGGTCTGCAACTTATGAAATACTTCCTTTAATTTCTTGGCATAACCTCAAACATTCTTGTGAGGTTCTTGACGTGTTACATTGAGAACACATAGCCAATACTACTAACCTCCCCTTTTAGGGGAAAACTCTCTTTGGAAGGCCGCATAGAATACATCAATCATTGTTATGGTTCCAGTCTCCAAGCTATGATACCATATTGTAATGCATCCTTTCAAAATCATATTAAAGAACATCATCAAGTGTCCATCTTGAATTCGATAGTTGAACATTAACTTTTGGAATTCATTGATATGAAGTTCTACATCTTTATCTACTAACCCATAAAAAATGGGTAGAAGAAATCCTAAGGCTGGCAAGTTCAACATTCTTGCTAGGATTGAAATGGGTTGTGCCATGGTGACAATTGGATTCACTAAACGGGTTTGAACAATGGTAACTATTACTCCACTCGAAGTGGGCTAACTAACTGGAAGAGGGAAAGTACTAGAACTTCCTTTTCCTCCTAATGGACTATGCACAGAGCTTGGGTTACTAAGACTTCTCCCTTGTAGGTATATCATATCACTCCTTTGAGGAGAATATCTCCTAATAATCTCAACCCACCATCTAGCCCTTTCATATCTTTCTTGCTTCTAAAGCTTGGCTTCACGGTCTTTTGCATCTATCTCATTGGTTTTTGGCATACACTAATAAAATGGTCCCTATCGATCAAGATTCTAAAACCACCACTTATTAATGGCTTCTAGAAAATGAACCACTTTTTGGGACCTACCGACTCTCTCATGGGGTTGCTCCATCGTCATTAGAATCCTCTTGTAGAGACTTCTCATGTGAGTGACATAGCCTTAGATTTTCTCCTTGTCTTTTTGGATGACATTTGTTAACCTGACAATGAGGTTGTTTGATTATTTAGCTTCAGAAAATCTCTTAATGAAAATATCATTTAGGTTATTGAAGTTGTTGTGCTTAGCATTGTTTAGGATAATAAGCCAAGTTTGTCCCTTGTCTCCTAGGCAAAGTCCAAAAGCTTATGCATGTTGAATAGGATCCATGAGGTTGTTTGCCTCATACACCTACTCAAACTGCTCAACAAATATCTAAGGATTGTTACCTTCTTGATACTTCTCAAGTTTCTTTACAACTATAGGCATCTTGGTCTATCTTTTAGTGTTTGGGCGGTTCCCAGTCGTCCAACTAGCAACAAAGTTACTAGGGATACTGAGTTTTGATGTGCAATTTTGTCATCTAATAGTTGCTTCATGAAAGTTCACCCAATGTAAGATGTACTTCTAATACTCTCTCCCTATTAGCATTTCCTCTCAGTCTTTTTCTGCCTACGATAGCTAGGACTCTTTGGACCTCATTGAGACTTATCTCATAGTGTGGCCTTTGAGTAGGTTTCTCCTTATTGTGGTTGGGTATGTGTTGCAAGGAAACTCTTTCTAGCCTCCTCTCCTCCTTGAGATCAACTATGTTTTCATCTGTGGATCTCCTATGGTATGTTTTTTTTTTTTGAAGGTCATATCATGATATGACTTGTTACAAGTCAATTGGAAAATCTCCTAGATCAAGGACTTGGTTGCCTATGTTTAGGCTAGTACATGCTATGTTGGTGGTCTCTTGAACCACTAAGGTGTCAATGAGGGTGATTAGGTTGGCTAAGGATGCGTCTCTAGTTATGGTTCATTTCTTTCTTTACTTAGTTATATCAAGTGGTTTGAGGTTGTTCACTTTTCAATTTGGATTTCTTTGTTTGTTTCCATGGTCTTAGGAGTTTTTCAAGTCTAATTATTGGGTTCATTTCTTAGCTTAATAACCCTTTAGTGTGCTCTTTGTTAAGTACATCAATTCACAAGTTTATGCTTACTCACACACTTGGATGGCGCAATGCAAGGTGAGTTGCGCACAATTAGGCTTTCAACTTTTCTCATGCACCTAAGTGCTTACAATGCAATGTGTAATATTGAATGAAATCATTCACACACACTCCTTGCTAGTTAGTTCTATAGGGTTGTTGCAATCATATCTAGTAGTCAATTTTGATCCTTTATGAGGTCCTGATGGGTGGTCTTCCTAGACAGCCAAATAGTGTCTCTATTGAGAAGTAAACTGAAAGTGATCCATTGTATTTTTCAATTCTTGGGCTTATCAGGGTAAATTTTGGTATTGGTCAACTCTATGGTTACACTTGTAGATTTGAAATCTATCTAGGGTCATCTGGTAATTAACTCACATCCATCGGTATTTTTAGGGGGTCTAGATGTTCCCAAAAAATGTGTTCTAGTTCACATTGGTCTGCAAATTTGGATATGTGAGTTGTAGATTTTTGTATATCTGAGTCTTTGTTTTGCCATTTAAGTGGTCCCACTGTCCAAGTAGTTGATTTGGACTCTCCAAGTGGCAAGGTCTAACTCAAACAAGGGTGCCCATTTGAGTCCGAGAGGGTGCTTCCAATTATACAATTCGATCCTCTGAGGCCATCCGAGTGCGAGTTGTCTGAGGGGACCTCTAGGTGTTTGAGTGAACTAACTGAGTCATCCGATTAGGACCGTCTAAGTCCCAAGGCAAGAGTTATTTGAGGGGAAAAAAGTTATTTAGGTGTTTGAGGGGTTGGTTATGTTATGGAAGCACTAGACTTTGCTTGAGAGACTACATTAGATGCATGATTTGTCACAAGCATTATGACCATAAGATAATCTCACGTAGGGGCACAAGGTAAGACACCTTCAGTCTCTCACTTTGGCACATTTAGCTGCATTGCTTATATTCATGTGCCCAAGGACACTCGACATAAGTTGGATCCTCTAGGTTTGAATGTTATTTTTCTTGGTTATTCAGCTCATTCCAAAGGTTACAAATTTTATGATCCTTCTACTCAAAAGGTTATCATTAGTCGTGATGCTATATTTGATGAGAAGAATATGGGTGGCACATGGCCGTGAAATGTTTTAGATGATACACAGTCTTTGCTTAGTGCATTTCCTTACTTGCTTTGTGAGTCTACTAATTCTGATGATCATAAACCTACTTCACCTCCAAAGAAGATTGATGAAAATTTGGAGATATATGTCGATCTTCCTATTGAGATAGAGCATGGATTCTATTCTATTGAATATGATGTCTTTGATGATGCTATGTTTGTCCAAGAGGATCCAATATCATATATGGAAGTTATCAATTCGTCTCAAAGGGATCAATGGCAAGAAGCTATGCAAGCTGAGTACGATTCTTTAATCTCCAAAGGTACATGGATTCTTACTGAACTCCCCCCAAACCGTGTTCCTATCAAATGTAAATGGGTTTATAAAACCAAGACCAAAGTTGATGGCTCATTTGATAAGTTCAAAGCACGACTTGTTGCAAAAGATTACTTGCAGATTGTAGGAGTAGATTATCAAGAAACATTTTCTCCCGTTGTGCGCTCTACAACTGTTCGTATGCTTTTGGCTTTTGCAACACTATTTGATCTAGAAATTCACCACATGGATGTTAAAACGGCTTTTCTCAATGGAGATCTTGAAGAAGAAATCTATATGGAGCAATCTAAAGGTTTTATGATTGCAGGAAAGGAGCATCTTGTATGCCAGCTTCATCGTGCATTATATGGATTGAAGTAAGCCTCTCGTGCTTGGTATATTAAGATTGATCAGTTCCTCACATCTAAAGGTTTTGTTGCATGTTTTGCTGACCCAAATCTTTACATCAAAAGGGAGGACAAATGTTTTATTATTCTTGCTCTATATGTTGATGATACTATTCTTGTGTCAAATAATATTGCTTTCTTGGATGCTATGAAGAAGCTTTTATCGACTGCATTTGAAACGGTGGATCTTGGTGAGATACATTCTTGTTTGGGTATTCAAGTTCAACGACACCGACAACAAGGCATTCTTCTTCTTTGCCAGACAAAGTTTATTAATGATATTGTTAAGAAGTTTGGGTTGACAAATGCGCACTCTTCCAACACTCCCATTCTTTCGAGCTCTACGAAGGGTACATCTACAACACGCAATGAAGAATCAGCCATTCATCAACCTTTTGTTAATCTTGTTGGTTGTCTTCAATTTATTGGTTTAAACACAAGACCAGATATTTTATTTGCAGCTAACTTTTTGGGACAGTATCTTTCTTCCCCTTCCACTATTCATTGGAGTGCTGCAAAACGTATTCTTAAGTACCTCAAGGGTACTAAGGAGTTTGGTCTTATTTGTCGTCGTCGAGAGGGTTCTTCTTTATCTTCTTCAACTTCTCTTGACTTTATTGGATATACAGATGCTGATTGGGCAAGTTCACATTTATCCATGCGATCTACAAGTGGGAATTGTTTCTTTGTAAATGGATGTTTGGTTTCTTGGTCCAGCAAGAAACAACGATGTGTTGCGGTTTCTACACATTGAGGCCAAATATGTTGCTGCATCATTAGCAGCTCGCGATCTAGTTTGGCTTCGACAACTACTTACAGATTTGGGACATCCTTCATCATCTAGTACACCTCTTCAATGCAACAACCAAAGTGCTATTAGTCTTACCAAAGACTATATACAACATAGTAAATCAAAGCATATTGCTATTCATTATCATTATGTTCGACATGAAGTCAAGAAAGGTACCATTATGGTGGAGCATTGTCCCAGTGATCAAATGCTTGCAGACATCTTCACAAAATCTCTTAATGAAGCTTGCTTTAGTTCATTAAGACATGCACTTGGTATTGTTCCAAGTTCTTGTCTCACTGATTGAGGCATGTATCATTGTATTCAAGAAAACTTTATAGTAAATCATTGTTGTATCGTAGGTATGTGTAGGGGCTCGGGTTTTTCCCTTGTTCTCCCCAAGGGTTTTTTCACTTGCAGCCAGAGACCTTTGTTTGAGTGGGGATGTTATAGCTATATATATCATCTCTCACTTGACTTGGGTCTCACATATATATACTAACTCTACATCAATATGAGTCATTCTTTGGGAGCATGTCTTGTGTATCTCTCTCATACTCTCTCTCTCTCAACATAACAAAGATATAGGTCTGAGCTAAGGCTAAACCTCATGCTTCAGCTCTCAATCTAAAGTATCTAAAACACATAAAATGATAGAGCTCAAAATGTCCTTGTTTTATTCAAAATGAGGCTCACATGTAGGAGATAACCACACAAGACACACATGAGTGCTAGTACCTAGTGCATCAAAGAAGACTAGAGGAGGTGAGTCACTTATGCACAAAAAACAAAGAAGAATCAAGATGAGTGACCCAAGAATGCTATGGATTTCAAGAGGGCACTTGAAGATTAGATTTGAAGTAGTAAAGTGGAGTTCACTCTTGGCAAGAACTTAGGAATCGCTAAAAGGGAATTTCATGAAAAGATCATCAATATTATAAAGATGAAGAGGTAGATAGTGTAGATTACATAGGGACACAGTATCTAGATTGAGGATTTATCTAGATGGAGTAAGGAGAAGGCTCATAAGGAGAATTCTATCATATGTTTGGATGTTGTTCAAAAATCACATCCATTACATTATGTGGATAATGACACACCTATTTTGGTACCTCATAGTCACTTTTCTGGGCCTCATTGGGCTCATGGTAATATAGAGATAGTGATCAAAATAGGTGAGAAGGATACTCCATGTATTACTTTGATTGACCACATATCTAAGACTAATGTGATTGATGTGGATCACATGAGTTAGTGATTGAGAGAAACCAACAATACAACAAGGGATTTGTATGTTGCATGCTTGAATATCAAGCTATTCATAGGTAATGTATATGAGGGTTGTCTTTTCTTTGTGTAAGACACTTGCTGATATGATATCATCTTGAGATAGCCATTTACTATAGAAACATGCATGGATACAAAGGTGAGGGATGATAACTCCACTTATGTATAGGTTTGAGGTAGAGATGGGATAAGAATATGGTGAAGAGTCAATCTAGGTGGAGTAAAAGCCGAGTAATGCTCAAAATTAGTTAAGGTGATCAATTCAAGTGACTAGACTAGTTCCTTTAGCCTCAAAAGGGTTTTGTATGTAGTTGTGCATAAAGGTCTTACAGTGAGACCTGTTGAGATGGCAAGCTCAACACGTGCGGACATTGATGATAGACCACATGTCTAGATAGGTCTGCATGTTTATATTTAGCATGTCAATGGTCATTATGATTCTCACATGGCCACTCACTTATCACTTATTATATCTATTTTGTTGCACCTACCTATATCTAATATAGTTATAGTGCCAATCAATTAGTATAGAAGCTGGGTTAAGAGACTTTTCATGTAATTCAGATGTGTTGCAAGAGATTTGTTAGGTCTCATGTCCACTCTGAAAATTTCAATTAATAAACCATACTTTGAAGACTTTGACTATGCACCAAAGAGAGTATCCAATCTTTTCCAAGTGTTATGGGATGTGTCATAGGTATCCCCATGGTAGATATAATTGTCATTCAATTGAAGCTTTATGATGGCTTGAGCCTTATCATCACTTTTCTACCAGGCAACTACAAGTGTTGCATCCTGGGGCTTCTTCTCTTGTGCACTAGTGATGGTCCATAGGCCCTTCTTCATCAAGATGAGCTTTATGCATGTTTGCGAAGTATGAAACCCAACTCCTTTGAAGTGACATGTCACAGAGTTTTTGGTGCATAGTCAAAGTCATGATAACATTAACTCATGATAACATTAACTTAGAGACAATGATTGTCACACAAGTGAATTAGGTTCGAAGATGGAAGCTTGGACTCATAAACACAATATTTTGTGTAGATAGTCACATTAACTAAAAGGAAAAAAAGTACAACGACATTACATTCAAATGATAGGCAAGTACACTGCTTTATAGTCTTTCAGGTAGGTAGCACTTTTCACCATTGTGCTTATGGGATTCAGTCCCTTCTTCTGGATTGCTTGCATTTTCCTTGGCCCAACTACTCCATTCAAAGAGGCTACACTAGATGTGAGTGCCTAATTCTCAACAAAAGACTTGGGCATGACATTATGCACTACCAATTGCCAAGACAATTGCTACACCAACAACCTTATGCTCAACCATACTATCTGGCTTGGGTAAGTTACTCATAAATATATGTGTGCATCACGTGGGTTCAAAATAAGGTATTTTTAAAATACAATTTTTATACATTTTTTACATATAGAAAGGTGCAATATAAAGGGGTTATTTACAGATTGAATAAAAAAGGGTTATGTTTTATTCAAAAAAACTCACAAATAATTATATTTATAAATAGACCTTGAACACACATGATGTAGAGGATATACATATAGTAACTTCCCCAAGCTATCTAGGAGTTAGGCAACCTAACTTTGGAAGAGGAGCCCCTTTTGCTCTACCTGCATCTAATAATTCAAAGCGAGGCACTCTAAGGACTGACATCAACCCCAAGAACACGACAAAGAACAAGGCAAAGAGCATATGCTATTTTCTATTTGTTCGTCAAGTATGCTAAGGTCCAAGTGTTCATAGCTTCTAACAAATAGCATGAAAGTTGAGTCTAATCATCTGATACATGTCACTAAGTCTCACCTTTTACGAAAAGTAAAGGATCCCCTTAGAGTGATCATGTGTAATGTGCATATCAAGAATATGCAAGGCATGTCCCATATCCACTATCTCAAAGCTCTTCTTGAGTTGAGTTTTCAAGGCATTCAACTCATCATCAGCTCTCCCATCAATAAGTATATCATCCCCATAGAGCACCAAATCATAAGGTTGCCATCATGAGCCTTCTTCTGTATAAATCCAGATCCATAGCACTATGCCTACATCCCTGTAAATGCATAAAAGCATCAAACTTATGGTACCATTCCCTAGGTGTTTGCTTAAGGCCAAAAATGTTCTTTCTCAACTTGCACACTAGGTATTCCTCGCCTTTTTTCTCAAAGCCCTTAGGTCGCTATATATAAATCTCACATCTTGTTGAGATAGAAAGCTCAACACGTGCCAATATTGATGATGGACCACTTGGCTAGATGGATCTACATGTTTACACTTAACACATTGGTAGTCATTGTAATCCTCACATGCCTAGTAACTTATCACTTATTATATTTTGTCTATTGCACCTACCTACATGTGGCATAGTTATAGAGCTAGTCAATTAGTATAATTAGATTTGAATTAGTAGACCACTTTCATTTATGTTGTATCTTATCTATATTTTATATTGTATTGTGTGAAAAAAAAGTAGAAACTATTAAGAAAACATATTGGTCTCCATCTCTTTTCTTTTTTTCTTGAGTGATCTTCCTCTTGTGTATATGGTGTGTATTTAGCACATGACGAATGATTTTTGATGCTGAGAAGTGCTTAAAAATAGCCAAAATTTCTAAATTTTAGGGAAAAAATAGACTTTGTCGAAGGTGGCGGTTGCAGACCCATTGGACGACAGTTGGTGAATTTTCATAAATTTTTGGCATGTCAGACGAGACCCTGGGAGATGCTCAGCGCAGTGCGGGACTTCAAGTTGGACGCCCAAGATTTTTCAAACTTAAAATCAGACACCGGACACGAGAATGGGAGTGCCTAGGAGGCAAGGCCAAATGTCAAGTGGAAAAGGACTCTAAGGGGGCCCAAGAGACATGAATTTTGGGGGCTCCCTTTGGAGCCCCAACCAAATTGGAAATCGTGGAGGGGGGGTGGCATTTTTTTCGGTGCAGGCAGATGAAGGAGCCATTTTTTGCCACACTTGATGGAGGAGGCTATGGGGACCCTAAACAACCCCCCCAATTGATCTCATGGATGGTCTACATTCTATCTACACTCCCTATCGCTTACTTTTGCTCGTCAAATGGCTGCCTAGTTGTGGAGACCAAAAGCCAGTCTTTCTCTCTCTCCTTAAGAGGCACTTCATGTGGCAAGAATCAAGAAGAGGATCAGGTGATGGATGCTTGTCCGGGAGGCACTGGATTGTTCTAAGAGGCTGAGGAGGCTGAAGACTGAAGATCTATGCTGAAATTCATGGCTGGTTGGTCGATACACAATCCCAATTAATTATTCAAAAAACTTGAAACACGCAAAAAGGCAGTATGCTCTATTTTATGAAAGAATTTTGCTTGTTTTTTATCGTTCATGGTCTAAATGGTGTGCGCATGGACTGAAATTTTATTTGAATGTTCCTTGCATTATGTCTAAGGGCTGCAAGCATTGTTATGTAGTACTTGTATTGATTTACAATAATTATAAATTTTTAAAACTAAAAAAAACACTAAATTTGATGAAAATTGATAGTTTCTTGGATTTTGAGTGGGAAAAAATGAGTGGACATGGGATAAAATAAGGAAAAATACTGAATTCTAATTCCAATGATCAATCATCAGAAAAAAACTAGTAAATATCTATTTTTATTAAAAATAAATAGGAAAAATAGGAAAAAAATGGATTTCTTGCATTTGAAAAATGTGAAAAAATAAGATTTGTGTATGTGAATGTTTGACGAGGCTGAAGCATGAGGTTAAGCCTATTTTTGGCCTTTTTCTTTGTGTTAAAGTGCATATTTATTGCTTTTACATACATAAAATGACATAAAAAACCCCCTACACTTATGCATTGCAGCAAAATTTAAATGATCAGGGGAAGGATGATGTTATACCATAGTTTAAGTGCTGGAATAATACAAAATCTGATTGTTTTCTTTACGCATAACATTTAGAATGCGGTTTATTTGAAAATAATGGATTTAGCAGCACGAGGTTAGCCTTGGTGCTAGGTCCCTACAACACAGCATTGCATATTAGCGAAAATTCATTAAAAGGGTTGTTTTTGTACGACACATAGGCTGATTTTAAACCATAATTGTTTGTGCACAATAAATCATACACTATTGCATGAATCATATACACATGGTATCTATTCATGGCATATATGGCAATTGGTTGAAGTATAAATGGCCCAGAGAGCAAGGCACCCAAGCTATAGGTCTAAAGGGTGGGTCCAAGGGAACAACTAAGTGAGGACTGGTACATTCCTGGAATGATATAACATTGGTACCAAGAGTGGAATCTGTTTCGTATGTGTTATATGTGTTAGCGACGCATCAAGGGGCCAATCCCCAAGGTGTAGGAGGGTTGGAGGGGGCCATGACAATCGTCGAGGGGTGCCTCATATGTTTTTTTACATGGTGAATTAAACCAAAATGTGTAGGGTCTCCCTCTGAGGATTCTAAGAAGGTTAAGGGTTGGACTACAAAATACGATACAAATGCAAAATGTATGTAGGATGCAGGGCGATGTATCTTGTAGACACTCCTGACCGCGAGGCCGTGGGATTTTCTTGTGCATGTTAGAGGTCCGATTAGTGCTATAGCCAGTGCTAGCCCATTTTAGGTCCCATCAGCACAATAGCTCACGCAAGTCCCCCGACCATGCGATTCATGATATGGTATCAGAGCAGTGCCACCCACTAAAAGACACTAGTTTTCAAGGTTTAAGTGCATAGGTTATAGATTTCAAATCTATAATTTCTAAGATATTTTTCAAGAAGCGAACATAAGTTTATCAGTAAATAGGCTGCATAGTACATGTATTATGTTGAGAAGTTAATAAAAAAGGCTACTTGGCATATTCCATTGCACTTGTTGTAAAAGATTAGAGAAGACTTTCTTGTTGTTTTGTAATAATTTTGTAACAATTTTGTAAGAATGGCAAAGAATAGCGGAAACCCCATCATAGAGAAGATAAAAATGAATAACTCCCTATCCTGGAAGTTTCATATGACAAAATTTCTTATTAAAATAGGCTTTTACAAGTTCAATTTAGTTGAAGAAAAGGAGCCAAAGCTGAGTGAACCTACAAATTGAAAAAATGAATTAAAGTAGTGAAAAGAATGGAATGCAGAGAACAAAAATGTGACTTATTGGCTATCTTCAATCATTGATAATAGTATGCTGGAGTATATAAAAACTGCAAAAAGTTCATATGTAGCATGGACTACATTTGAAATTATGTTTTCTCTAAATACAAGGATACGAAAGGTTCAGCTTAAGCAAGTTCTGAATACTTTGAAGAAAATGAAATATTTGGCAATGAGTATGTTTTGAAGGTGAAGAAAATTGCAAATGCTTTGTGAGTGATTGATGCAATGCCTCATGATGATGATTTGATATCATCTACTTTAGGTGGTCTTAACAATGAAAATGCTTGGAAATATTTTGTTACTTTTTGTATATACAAAAGCCCTTTCCATATTTTGATGTGTTAGTCTCTATCGCGATCACTAAAGAGATCAATATCATAATGAATCATCTCAAAGAAGTGGTGAATAGGTCCAAGAATTTTATTGAAGTTCAAGAATGGGACATGGAAAGTCCTCTTTAAGAGACTCTGGTATGGGACATTACTGAGGAGTTGCACCCTTGATCACTGGAAGAAGCAGAATCTCATGAAGAGAGTAAAGAAGAGTTGGAACCTGTGACAAAGAAGAAGAAAAAACTAGAAAAAAACTAGAGTAGATGCCTTGTTAGATTTGTGTGAGCAACTTAATACACATCAAACATGTTAAAAATTGCATGGTGGGAAGACTTGTTTGAGTTACGCCAAACACAAATCATACACATAAGAAGAAGCTCACTCAAGAACACAAGAAGAGAGATGGAGGGAAAAACATTTTTATGCTAGTTTCTTCTTCTTCTTCTATCCACAATACAATGTACACAATGTATAGATAAGATACAACGTAAAGAAAAGTGGACTACTAAGTCAAATAGTGCACAACTGACTATACTAGTCAACTGATGCTATAACCATGCTAGCTGTAGATAGATGCAACAAACTAATATAATAAGTGACAAGTCAGTGACTATGTGAGAATCATAATGACCACTCACATTCTAAGTATAGACATTCAGATACATCTAGCTAGGCCATCCATTAGCAATGTCTGCACATATTGAGCTTGCCATCTCAACACTCCCCCTCAAGCTCAATTATATCCCTATAACTCCAAGTAAGCGTAGAAACTTTCAAAGATCCTCTACACCCAATTCCTTTGTGAAAATATTAGCTATCTCATTCTTTCTACTGACATATACCAAGTTAATCTCTCTTGCAAGAATATTTTCTCTCACAAAGTAGTAGCGTACCTCAATGTATAGCCTCAAATGATAACACAACCCATGAATGTTAGAGTAGTAGCTATCATAAGCATAGAGGATGAGGATAAAGAAATAGTAGGATCTGCCTACTTGTGCCTCTATAATGGTAATTACACTAAAGGCATACATATTCAATGCATTAATAAACAAGGGAGTTGACAACAATATCCTCAAATATGATCATTGGCCCTCATTGTTCATCCCCAAGTGCAATTGAATAATACCAAATTTAGCTCCTTTGCGGAGCACTCCTATCTAGTACCAGGAAAGTGCAAAGTAATGGCTTCTATTGAGACTAAGAGCCTTGCAATCATCTTTTATGTGCTGCCTCACAAGAAAGGTGTTGGCAAAGAATCCCTTTTGGGTTGTGCTTTTATGAAATGGACTCACTAAAACCTTGACTATGACTCTCAATGCAGACATCTTGCCACAGGCAAGGTGGATGCATTGAGATTCCTAACATTTCCATAGGTAATGTTAGCATGGTCACAACTTTTAAAAAGGGTACTATAGCCTCACCAAATCCTACATCGCCATTGGTAGTTAAGTCGAATGTCAACCTAAGGAGGGGGTAGCAAACTCGCAAAGACATCTAGTGTGAAATACTCACAACACTTAGAAACCCCTACCAAAGCTACAGTCCAAAGAATCAAGTGGGTTCCCAAATGTAAATCATAGGCTACCAAGGGTACATCCACAAGATCTCATAGCTCTTGTGTCCCATACACTAGACGTAAAAGAAGAAGTTGTCATTACACAAATATAGAAAGGACCAAACCAAAATGGGTGCCAAAAGCTCTATTGTGCACCTAAGGCTTCTATGATAGCAATACCCTAGTGTAGTTTCTTAAACTCACAAATGGCACACGTTGTCGTAGATTTCGTGTAAGAGCTGCTGAACACGGAGTTCAAGTTGTAACAAGGAAAGAGACTAACAAGAAAAAATCGAATTTTTGATGCCAAAGTTCACTATATTCGAAGTTCAAGTTGCAGCAAGGAAAGAGACTAACAAGAAGAAATCGAATTTTTGATGCCAAAGTTCACTATATTCCTTGTCAAGTAAATTACATGAGGTCCATGTTTAGAAAAACCTATAGTATCTCATAACCAGCTTTGCATTCAGGTGTTCAAAGACAGTTCTGCCATTGGCACATAGGCTTGATGAGTTTTGCTGGGCAGCAATCCTTGTGAACAATTCTCAGAAATCCATACAATGCCAATACAATGAAGTTCAGTGGGCAGCAATTCTGAGTCTTTTCTCGATCTAATCATTTGAGCAATCAACCCATAAGTCTACCCAACATTCAGCACCAGTTCAAGGCTGTTCTCAGCATTCAAATTTTAGCAAGAGATTGCCACTGGAGAAGACAATAGCAGTGGACAGCAGGCTTTTTGAGAGCAACCCTGTCTGTCTGTGGTTAGCAACACCTCGTGTTTGGATTTGTCTACCGCAGCAACCATTCCCTGTTTGCATTTGTCTAAATCCTTCAGCTATGTGTTGGAGAGGAAATCCAGAACTCCTCTTCAGCCTAGGAAATCTGCCATCTTTGAGCTTTGGAGAGAGTTAGGAGATAACCTCCTCATCAATGTATATTCCAATTACTGTGAACTTAATAAACTTCCCATTGATCTCAAGGCCTCTAGCTCCTGAAGAAAAGTTCTCGTCCTAATTACTCGCACTTAAAAAAATAAATAGCTGTACACTCATTGTATCATCACCCAAATTGTGAGCAACCACTTATCCATATCTCCAAACAAATGTAATACAATGTCCATATGATGAATTCCTGCTCTTCCGAGTACCAAGGACTTGGAACATCCAGGTGGGACAATGGAAGCAGAGAAGGGAACACCTTCAACCTCCAAGGCATCAAATACAGCAACCATGTTGTTTTAGGCTGGAGGGGACTTTGAAGGCAGAAAAATGATACATTTGAATTGATGAATTCAGGGATCTGTGCAGGAGTACAGCTCGTCTGTAAAGGCTAACATACGGAATTGAAACTGAAGAGGAAACTGGGTTAAGGTTATATATCTCTGTGGAGACGATGATGATGGCGCTTGGTGGAGACTTAGAGTTAGCCATGTCCTGCCATGGGCGAATTGCAGCTCCCAAGTCACAGCTTGCCTTGCTTGAACTTCAACTTGGTGTCATTCCAGGTGCTGGAGGCACTCAACGTCTACCCTGATTAGCTGGTTTGTTAAAAGCCATGGATATGATCCTGACATCAAAGTCTATCTCTGCTGAAGAGGCTCTTGAATTGGGCCTTATCGATGCCATTGTGCCATCAGAAGAGCTCCTTGACGTAGTTATCATCTTCATCTAGAGATTGATTCCCCTCGACTTCGGCTCCTTGAACTTCTTTGCTACTAATCTTCAATCACCTCCAAGTCGGAGAGCTCGCCCTTCATCGTCAGCTTGCAGTGCTTCATTTGCCTCCTTCCAGAACGCAGGAATGTACAAAGGGGAGGATGGGTGAGGGAGCGAATAGAATTCGATGAATTAAACTTTTCAGAAAACCAGAGATATGCCCTGGAATGGAAAATTCCCTATAGTTTGCCAGATTTCCCACAATTTAGGATCAAGAGGTTCCCAGTAAAGGCGATGGCGAAGTTTCCCCCCCAATTCACTCAGAACCTCCAGTCATCTTTCTCTAGATTGCATGACATCAGTAGAATTGCGCTAGTCCATGGTGAACAGTAAGCTGGCTTGTAAGATAATTGATCATGCTTGCACTAACAACAGGGTCCTTCAGAACCCTCTTGGAGACCTGCGCCTTCATGATCCTTCCCTTCCGTGTACCCGCCAAGTCGGCCGCTTTTTTTTCTTCCACTGTACCGTATTCCCTTTTGAATTTTTAGCGCCCCCAATCTCAACATAGCGTCGGTAAGGCTATTTTGAGGATGCAAAGCTTTTGATCTTTCCCTCCAACTTTCGAAACAGGAAGCCTAACCCAGCTCTTACATTTGTTCTAGACACTTGTCTCTTATCTCCCCCAAGATTTTTTTGACAGAGAGAACAGAACCAATCTCCCTCCGGTATGCAGGATAGACAAGCACATTCTATGTGATATGCTCCTAGGCATCCATCACAGAGAACAAGATCTCCCCCATCACCACATTCTGCACAAATGTCATCATTATCATTGGGCTTATACCAGCAGCTCTATCCTGTCTCTTCACTGAAAGAGCTACTGCAACCTCATGTAGTGACTGCCCATCTAATAGAAATATACTCAAATACGGATTTCGTTGAGAACCCCAACCAGCATGAGCTTCAAATGATGAACAACTAATCACTTCATTGCAGCATCCACAGTGAATTCCTAGTAGCCACTGAGGCATGCAAGGAGGCTCCTTGGTTAGGCCATCTTGTGGCAGACCTTGGTATTAATGATGTGGTCCCTACACTATATTTGGATTCTATGAGTGTTATTCAGTTGCCCAAGAATCCTATCTTCCATATGAAGACAAACCACATTGATGTGTGTTATCACTTCATGAAAGAGATAGTTGAGGAAGGTCTATTGAGCTTGTCATGATCTCAAAATTGACTAAAATCCTGTAGATCTTCTCGTGGAAAGTCTCCCAATAGAGCATTTTGCCTTCCTCAGGCATTGGATGAGATGACGTCTTGTCTCATCTTACTGTACTTATGTATATTTGTACTTTGTCACTTTTCTTGTTCTCTCCTCAACGAGGAGGACATTTTCCTTTAAGTGGGAGGTATTTGGAAAAAAGATGAATGTGTCTAGATACCTTTGTATTAATTACACTTATAGTATCTATACACCTATCTATTGCATATGGTGAGTGTCCATCAATATCACTTCATTCTTTATTCTTTTAATAATCTGAATAAGGAAAGACCAATCATACATTGTGACTTTTGGAGTTTCCACATCTTATGTCTCTCTCTCTCTTGCTCTTGCTCCTTCCACCATAGCTATTTCTTCCACTTTCTTCAACACTAATCTCACTCCCTTCACTTAGTGCCTTCTCTCATCTAATTCTACTTTTTCTTTCTCTTGGTCTACCTCAATTTTGGCCTTTATGAGCTAGTGGTTGATTACTATTATCTATGTACTTAACATAGCTATTTCAATTCTATAGCTTGTAAGTGATTGACCATGCTCCCTGACTTGATCTTGAAGCTTACTCATGGTAGTCTGCTACTCTTTTAGCCAACCTTGAAGCTTCTTAAGTATTGTATCATGCTCGTCTAGTTGATCTAAAGCTCTTGGGAGTACAATGTCATGCTCTTTTAGTTGGGCCTAAAGAACTACACAAGTAAGGAGTCATACCTCTTCCACTGGAATCGAAACTCCTGCTCTTGCTTTTTCTTATAAATGGAAAAACATTGGAGCTATTAGAAAAGGTTACAAAACATAGCGTGAGAAAAAAATACTTGTAAAATGTGATTGATATTTTCATACATTTAGAGCTATATGACTATATTCTAAAGATGGTGTCATGGAATGGAATCTATTACTACAATTCTTGTGTTCTCTAACTATAATAAGGAGGGTTTTCTTTTAACTTCTCTTTTCTTTTCTCTTGATATAGGAAACATAGTGAGTGTAGTTCTTTATTCGAGATGTTGTTCTTAGCAAGAGACACATCAAGAAGGCTATTCCACTTTGGGTTGTTCGTAGTGCATGCCACATGTCAGGGGTTTCTCATCAGTGAGAAAACAAAAATAAGAATTTCAGTGTTTTAGGGATTGATATCATGCAAAGGCTTTGTATAGTTTTTAAAGGCTAAATATTCTACTGAAGTTGATTGAGGATCGAAGAATTTATAGTAGTGTAGGAATGGAAAGAATTTCTTACATGTCCATGTTTAATACTTGCATAATTTGAAATTTTGTAGCTCTTGAAGTTATAAAAATTTGAAATCTTTGTAATGCTTCATCAAGGAAGAGTATGCTAAAATATATGCAATTTCGAACTGGGATACCAATCTGGAGGTAAAAGTGATAGTATGCTACCCACAACTTGTAGTTTTCTCAATGATACTTGCAACTTCATAGCGGTAATTTCCGTGACAAACTCCAAAAGATTTGTAGTGTTTGATAAGAGCAAAATAAAATTTCACCCTAGAATATAGGTGTAGAGTTAAAAGAGGTAGTGTACTACTTGCAATAGTGTAGCCTTTATAGTAGTACTCGCAACTCTACAACAATAATTTCCATAATAGATTTACAATTTCTAAAAATAAAAAATATGTAAATATGAAAATTTGAATTGTTAAAGGTTGGAATAATCTCTCAATGGAAAGAAAGTGATATATGAAACCTTGTTTTTCTCTTTATTGTGTTGATTCAAACACTTTTGTTAAGAGAGATTCTAGGCTTTTATTCTATGGTGTTGTCTTGGAAGTCCATAGAGGCCGAACCTATACACAAAATCAAGAATGGTTTGATTGGGTCTGAACCTTTTTTAGGTACTGAAAAGGAGGATACAAATAAGTTTATAAAAAAATGGGAATGGATGGCCTACAAGAATTCAAGGGACAAATGATGGTAATAAGCTTCAAATGTGTGTAGACAATGACACTGATTGAAAGGATAAAAATTACAATGACAATGCATTAACATGTTAGGCAAATACAATGTTTTATAGTCTTTTGGGTAGGTAGCACTTTTCACCACTGTGTTGATGGGATTCAATCCCTTCTCCTAGATTGCTCCATACAAAGAGGCTACACTTAGTGTGATTGCCTAATTCTTAACACCCCTCCTCAATCATAACCTGAAAGGCACAAAGTGTGTAGAGGCTCTAGTGAGCAACCACCTACAAAGTGTGGGCACACCACCTTATATGTGGTTTTGAACATGTAATTTTCTATCCAAACCCCTAACAACCTCGACGATGGTATGTTATAACTTCAGTTCCCAAAGTGCAAGAGTATATGATCAAAGCAATGTTCCCAGTGTAGATGAGAACAATATGTAAATAGAGGGGTCGATATTGCAAGGGGTGGAGACCGCCGAAAGCTTGGAGCATGTAGATGAGCCAGAATCAGGTAACAATGATGGAAATACAGTAGTCCATTAATTATTTGAGAACGAGGTGGACTCATCCTTTTGTGGTGACCTGTTTATCAACCTTCCATTGTCAAGAGATTCACATGGGACCATGAGTACTTGAAGCATCCACCTACTCAATTCGTTGACGATTCGCTTATAAGGGTACATAAGATATGTGTTTTTAAGCAAGATCATTTTTTTAATATTTATATTACCATGCTTTGCTTGATTTATATTGATTATGCTCACATCAATTTTTTATATGTAGGTGACCTTTGTGGATATTTAGATCAGCATGATCAGTCGAGGGATGAGCGATGAGGAGCTAGAAGAGATCTTCATACATATGTCTCCAGATCAGATGGCTCGATTCAAAGATATGGCAGCCCGCGAGTTGTCTCAGACACCATCAGGCCGTTTTGTTAGATCTACTTTGGTGCGCTTTGATGCTTCAGTTTCCAGTAGACAAGGTCGATGCTCCAGACTTGGGCCAGATATAGGGAGAGGTTCTGGGGGATGCTACAAAGACATGGATAGAGTGATCCCATAGTTGGTGGCTCAGGATACAAGTGCTACTCCTCACTCTTGTGGCGGTTCAAGAGAGCATGGCTCAAGTGGTTGTTGTGGAGGTACCGATGCAGTGTCTCCGTCTCATCGTTTTGCTGGAGTTGCGTCACCTATGGGATTTGTCACACCTGTGGGGACGTCTACTCCAGTCACTCTAGCTTTTGCTCAGCCGTCCGGAGATGGCACCCCTATGGGTGCTACTCTGAGAGATACTATCCCCATAGATACACCAGATGTACAAGGGTCTCCTGGATATGCCCAGGAGCATGGTCGCAGGTGGGAGATGACACATCTTAGGCATACCCCAGAGGGGTATGGATACCTTGTAGATGATAAGACAGGAGCCATCATCATGAATGATGAGGGAAGGAGGGTGATGGCTCGTATGAGAGAGTTGTGCCAACAAGTATTTCAGCACAACATATTGGATCATTGGAAGAACAAATCGGAGGGGAGAAAGGAATATATAATAACATCCTTGCATGAGGAGTTTTCGATATCGGCTAGAGCAGATAGGTTTTTCATAGGCTGGATGACGGGGTGCATGCATGTGTACATGTCACACAAACGATCGGATGCACACAAGGCACTTAAGAGTGGGGCCTAAAAGCCCAAGTGGCTAGATGTGGATGACTGGTACCGACTAAGAGAGGAGACTATAGATTCTCCAGGATGTTGGAGACAGCAGCGCAAGGCGGTGAGGGTATGCCTGGAGGCAGAAGTGGTCCTCCCCGATTTTGGAAGTGGCAACCACAGGACATATATGGAGGACTTTATAAGTTTTTTTTTTTGTTATGCTTGCTTATTTTTTTACAATCGTGTTTCTAACAAGTGTATTTTGTTTTCTTTGTAGCACTCCATTACAAACCGTGTTCCCACCAGCCTAGAGACTTGATATGCAAAGAGACACGGTCTAACTACATTGATCGACCGATTGTATAGACGCAACGGCCGTGTAAGTCACTTATCTTTCTTGTCCATAATTACTAGTTTTAATTAAAATGCTCGATACTCCTTTGCAATGCGATGAGCTTTTGGATGGCGAGGATTTATAGCTTGCCCTTGGATCCGTGCAACAAACATGCTCTTCTTTTTTGGTCATGTGATTTATGTAGGCATTTTCTATGCACTATGTTATTATCATCCTTTTTATCTTGCCATGATTGTATTGTCGCTTTCATTATGCAATGTTGTATTTATTTTATGTATCAATCTTATGGATTCAAGTACACTTTTCTTTCATTCACATGAGCATTGTACACATTATTGAAGCTCTTTTGTATTGCCCAAATAAAGCACATAGTGCTATTTGTGCTGCCACAATTTTTTTTCCCTGTTACCGTCGCTATTAGCATTGCAAATAAACAACACGTGTCGCTATCAGTGTTGTTATTTTCGTCACTATCATATGTGACACTGATCGCGATGCAAATAGCGACGCTAATAGTGATTGTTCTATGGTATCGGTAATACCGACGTTTTTTGTGATGACGGGGGAAATTTTCTTTATGAACATTTTCGTTGCTTTGAACGTCAGTATAAGGCCTGTATCTTGTAGTGTCTAATTGAAACTCTATTTAGATAGACCTACGTACTATAAGAGCATGATTTTTTATATGAAATCAGGGTTCGTCATTCAAGGTAGACATGAAAGTAATGATGAAAGAGATGAGACTAGTGATTCAAAACATATTGGCAATGATAAAGAAGATACAGAATGGAAATCCAATTTATTTTCTAGAGACTTTAACCTTTGTGGATTGTCAATTCAAGGTCCAAAAGAAGGATAGAAGGTAGTAGATCTGCAATAATAGAAAATGCATAACCTATAGTAGGAAATGCATAACTAGCAAACACAATATTTGTGAGTTTGGGAATCTCCCAATTCCCATTTTTTGAATACTAAAAAGGTGGCACCTAGATAACATTCCTATAAGTTTCTCAAAACTATATGATGTGACCTATCATTGGAAAGTGCTTCAAAAATGGAATCTATTGAGCTATAGACTGCTTGATTTGGAGTTATAGTGTTCAAGTTATGAAAAATTCAAAGATTTGACCACATGTCCCAAACTTATGGGAAATTCCCATATTCCCCAATATGGTGTTAGCACTAGAAAATCAATGTTAGGTTACTTAAGCTGATGAACATGCAAGGAAATGACTTGACTAATGTTAAAAGGGCTAAATATTCAACCATCTTTCAAAAATACCCAAAGCATTGTGCATCACATCAAATTGAAAGAATGATGTAAACCAATTATTTAAAAGCTAAGACAACTTGGGTATGATTCAAGAAAATATACTTGGAGTTGAAGGTCAAAAACTATTGGATGCAAGCTTTATGTATCCCGTGGATGTTACAGAATGGGTATCTCTTATTATAATTAGACTAAAGAAGAATGGAAAAGGGAGAGTATATGTTGATTTTAAGCCTCTTAATCGTGTGATCAACTGAGATTACTAGCCTCTTCTATTTATGGATGAGATTTTGGATTAGTTAACGGATTGCTAGGTATTCCTAGATAATTCCAAGTTAGAATAGGAGAGGAGGATCAAAGAAATAAAAAATTCATTATTCCTTGGGGATGTTTCTATTATAGGGTAATGCCTTTTGGTTTGATGAATTCATATACCAACTTTCAAAGATGGGTTGATTAGGTATTGTGTCCTTTCATTGTGGGAAATCATTTTGAGTACTTATGAATGACTTTTGCATATATAGCTCCAAGGGTTTGCATGCTAAAAGGATAGATGAGGTTTTTTGCAAACTAAATTAAGATAGGGGACAACTAAATCCTTATAAATGAAAGATAGCAAGAGGTAAAGTGATACTCTTGGGTCATGAAGTACTTCCTAATGGCATTTTACTTGAAGCTTGTAAAATGGAAACTTTTCTTCTTATGGATTCTCCAAAATTGTAAAATAGTTGATGAGCTTTGTTAAGAAATTTATGTATTTTTTAATATATTTTCATATGCTAGTTGAATATGTATATGCTTTATACAAATTAGTTTAAAAATATCCTTTATTTTGGACAAAAATTGAAGAGGATGCACTTTTACAAATAAAGGAGAAGTTGAGTACTTTTTGAGTTCGTATGCCTCCAAATTGGGATGAACCTTTTTTAATTAGCATCAATGTTGAAAAGAATGTTGGCAAAGCTATTTTGATGTGGAAAGGGAAGGGAATGTCTTGTATGCAACCTTTGTTTTACATAAGCAACTCTATTGGAGCAATAGAAAAGGCTTGGATGGAAAAAGAGCCGTTAATATGGGGGTTGGTACATGGAACTAAAAGATAGAAATCATATTTGATTCACAAACCATTTGTGGTACTAACTAGTTCTCAATTACTACTGTAGGTTTTGCAGTCTACTGAAAATGCCCCAAGAGTAACTAAATGGCTATTGATTCTACAATAACTTGAATTTACTTGTCTAAAAGAGGATACTATAAGAGCTAATTTAGTTGATGTTTTGAATTATAAATTGCCTTTACTTGTCTAAAAGTGGATACTATCAAAGCTAATTTAGTTGAC
This sequence comes from Lygodium microphyllum, assembly GCF_053477565.2. Taxonomy (NCBI): domain Eukaryota; kingdom Viridiplantae; phylum Streptophyta; class Polypodiopsida; order Schizaeales; family Lygodiaceae; genus Lygodium; species Lygodium microphyllum. The sequence continues at coordinate 135,312,365 of NC_141157.1, forward strand.
ATTTTGACTTATAAAGAGCCTACCAAAAGTGTAGCTATTATAAAACAAAAGTTGATCCTACATCCTTAAATTCATTAAGAAATGAAGGATAAAGATGCCACTTTGTTTTTTTATGGAAGAATGATAAAAAATGAAGATTTGGGATTTTCGATTTTGGATATTGAAGGTTAAGGAGTCTTTTCAAAAAGTTAGAAAAGCAAGGAAGTACAAAGAAATAGTGATGCTAAATATACAAGCTTACATGCTAGTTTAAAATAGTGCATTCAATTGGGATATAGAAAGATAGCAGCAAAGGGGGGATGCTATGTTTGTTGTTATGCAAGTTCAAAATGTTTGGGAAGCTAACAAATAAGATCTAAGAAACTAGTTCTTCAAGATAAAGAAGCTAGTCAAGAAGCTACTGAAATTTGAAGTTTGGCATGTTAATAGGGAGTTAAAACTAGAGTTCATGAGTTGGAAAAAAATATTGTTTTAAATTATATTGTTGTCATGAGAGTAGATAGTTCTAGATATGAAGAAAGGTAAGGCCTTCATTTGATTGCAAAGTTCCTAAAAACTAGCAAGTTGAAATATTTGGCTAATAAGTGTAAAGTTATGCAATTGTAATTCTACAACAACACTTCTTACTATGGACTCTAACGCTTTGTAGTGTTTGATTAAGGAAAAATGTGCTAAATCTATGTTTTTCACACTCAAATACTAGTTTAGAATTAAAAGAGATAGTTTGCTACAACAGTTGTGCACTCTTTGTAGCAGTGCTCAGAACTTCATAGAGTGAAAGTTACCTATAGTGGGTTTGAAGCTCCTAAAAATAAGAAAATTCATAAGTTTGAACATTTGAATTATTAAATGGCTATATTAAGCTCTCAATGGAAAGAAAATGATATAGAGGACCTTGTTTTGATCTCGGTGATATTGATTTGAATACTTTTGTTAAGAGAGATTCTTGGCTTTTATCTTATAGTGCTATCTTGGGAGTCAATAATAGGCCATTTTCCCCTCCACAACCCAATTCCAACCTAGTAGGATGGAAAAATAATGGGAAGCGAGGTAAGAAGAGAAACACCTTGTGTGTTGTAGGGTGTGTGTTACTAGTTGCACATCATGCATCCACACCATACACAAGTGCACTCACTATCTTTATGCGTGGTAACATGTAGTGCATCCAACATTGCACTATGCATCCAAAAAGTACTTCTAACCCTTGTGGTGCAAAGACTGCTACACCAGGCATCCATCTCCATACACACTTGTATCCTCTTTGACTGAGAACATTACTCTACCTATATAGTTGCGTAAGAGATCCCTCACCATGTGGTGTGCATCAAGGCACCTAATCTCTATCTCTGCAACCCAAGTTCAACCTAGTAGGATGGAAGAACAATGGGAAGCAAGCTAGGAAAAGGAAAAGTAGGTACCTACCACTCTATGTATAGTTGACTACACACTATGTGTCGCCGATGGCACATTGAGTGTAGCCAACCACACATAGGAAGCTTCCATCTCATCCAATTATACATAGTGCATCCATACTCTTTTAATCCCTTCACCTCCACACACATCCATATATAGAGCATCCACCACTGTGCTGCATTCATTGCCTTGCATCCATCCTTGCTACAGTGCATTGTGTTTCCACCACACAATGAGAAGCGTGCAACACTTAGTCTACCCTAGGCAACATTATTGCACTCATTCACTTTGTTCATCGACACATGTGTATCCACTCAAGGACTATGTAGACTAGACAATTGCATTCACTCCATTATAAGTAGCATCAAAACCATTGTGTACACCAAGCCATTTGAACACACCACTTCTGAGTGCATGTAGCCATGTATTTGCCACATCCTAGGATGCATTTTACACTAAGAGCATCCATGATAAGCATTCACTAAAAATTGAGCCTCTCCCTTAGAGGACCCTATGATATTGCAAATTTCATATAAGCCTCCACAATAAAAGCACATGAACCAAGCACAATAGGCATCTTGCACATCACAATTAACAACATATTAGAGAATTTGGTAATCTCCTAAGTCCCACTTTCAAATAAGGGGTAAAGATTTAGCCATGTGACTAAACCTTAACCCATGCTTTAAATTGGGACTTTGAAAGACAACCTATATAGTAATTAGGATAGACTCCACTTTCAAGTAAGGGGACAAGATTTGGTCGTGTGACCACGTATTAACAATATTGGGAGTTCTCAAACTATATGAGAACTCCCAAATTTCCCAATATAGTGTTAATTGGATGTTAAAAACCTTGTGCACTTGATAACAGCTAGAGATAAGACCTAAGAACTTGCCACAGAAGAGGGAGTGAGTAGGAAAATCACCTAAGATTGATCAACCCTTGACTTAGATCCAAGGCCTAGGCCTAAGCTGCATGCACCTAAGGAGTGGCCATGAGCTTCACACTTTAACTATCAAAAGGAACCTAAGCCCCACCCATAGTTTTGTACTCAAAACTGCATCCATACATGATCTTAGCAAGTTCATTATTGATCTAGTCAATTATAATACCCTAGAAATAATGACCAACATGATGGATTGGTCAAGACACATAAGATGAAGTTCAAATGACTTTCAAGCCATAGTAGATAGTTTTGAGAGAGTCACAAGCTTTGATATTTTGAATATGAGTCTTGAGATTATGCAACCAAGGACACCAAGATGTAGCTTGCCACCATGCAAGCAAAAATGGATGATATTTATAGAATGTTGTTCAATGTGGGAGCAACAAGCTCTTCACAAGGCTCAGCTTCAGATCTTGTGCAATGTTGATTATTTGACCATACTAACATCCTTCAAGTAGGGTCACACAGTGCACAAACCATCCTGACAGGGATGGAAAATAATCCAACATAGAGAGACCAATAAATTTTTTTACTAGTGGCAAAATAACTAGATAACTATAGAGAGCGGACGATGATCCTATAACTTCTTAGAGCAATTAGAGTAAGTCTATGATATAAACAACTTCACAAGTGATGCAAAGAGGGCACAAGTCTTTGATCTTTCTGTAGGAGAGAAATGACACACCTGGTTTTGTGGCATAAATACTATGATAAAGGTTTCTTTTATTCTATTAAAAGATGTTTTCATCAAATTCTTCACCGAGGTTGGCTATAGGGACAATCTTTTTGTTTGACTAATGAACATAGAACAATAAGACAAAAAAGCATGAGGAAACACATCTCCAAAGTCAAATGTGTTTTTAATTGCATTCTAGTTTTCTTAAAGACCTACACAAAAAGTAGTCTCAAAGGCCTTCCTCAAGGGTATTTGAAATGAAATGATATATGAGGCTTTCATTGGAAATGTTGAATTAAATCACTCTATCATAAGAGATGTCTTAGACGAGACTATCCATGTGGATGACCACCATAACGAGTCCAGCAGAGACAAGTGTCCTATGGGCTCCCAATAAGAGAATCACATAGGACATTCCTCTATAAAAATAAGGAGACTTTAGAATTGCTTGCTGATGTCAAGAAGCAATATCAAGAACTATATAAGATGGTTGAGTCCCTTAAAGTTTCATAACCATATTACCAAAACATGCAATGCAAAGAGTGTGGGGGAGATCACATGCCTTTAGAATGTCCAAGGCCACCACACATGTGGGGGAAATCACATTCTTTTAGAGTGTGGATGTGTCCATGAGGTAGCATATTGTAGAACTCCTCAAAGGCTCCTAGACCAAAATTTTCCTACCCACAATACAATATATGTATAACTACCCAAGACCTTACCAATGGTACAACCGTTGGCACTTCTAACTCCACCAAATCCTTGAGAAGTTGCTCAATGAGCAAAAATTAATCCTTCAGGGATACATTGATCCCAAATCATCACACACCCACCCAATGATGCTCCAATCCACTTCATAGAGGAACCAACCAAAGAAGAGGAGTCCATAAAACCCTTTGTCTGTTATGATAAAGAAGGGCATCTAGTTCTTATGGATTATCTATCAATTCCTATTATGATGCTAAGACAAGGCTACAAGCAAGGGATAACCCCCCACTAAGAGATCCTATTGCAAACTAGAATTGCGGACAAGTAGGCCATGAGTCATCATAGTGTCCACAAAGGCAAGAGCAAGAAAAAGGGAATGAGGTAGACCAATGCTACCAGAAATGTGGAATTTCACATATGTATTCCAACAATCCATAGCATAAGGTCAATGGCAGCAAGGCCATTATGCCCTTTTTCCCTCTAAGCTTACTTGCTGTAGAGACGATTAAGGATGAAGACTCTATTCCCATTTCTATCCATTCCATCACTCTTGTTCAAAGATAAGCATGAGGACTTAAAGTTAAGGAGCCAACAACCTTGAATGAATCAATTATTGGCAAGAAAATTGTGAGGAAGCAGAAAAGACAAGCTCAACTCAAATTTAAAAATGAAGGCTTCTCATCACTCCCTTCTACTATTACTATCTCTTGCACAGAGAGTGCCACCATGGCACAACCTACTACTGAAAATGAGACATTAGCAAAAGACCATGCTTATCTATTTTAATGAGCTGGTTGCATTGCTTATACATGAGGAGGTTAAACTTGGCTTGGCTACAGGGTCAAGCAATTCAAAAAATAAGGATGTAGTTTCTTATTCGAATGAGCGCGGTCATGGCAGCTGAGGTAGAGGCTATGGATCTAGTAGAGGAGGCCAACAGAATGCATCTTATGGCAATAACAACCAGCAGGTATCGAATGCAAGAGGTGGTGGAAACTTTAGAGGCAGGGGGAGATCTAGCCCTAGAGGCAGAGGCTCCTGGCAACAGCAACGTCCATCTGACAATCCAAATAAGGATAAGGATTGTCATTACTGCGGGAAGTATAGGCATATTTCCAAGGACTGCTGGAAGAAGCAGGGCAATCAGAAAGGCAAACAACATGGACATTTTTCTATGTCTAGTTAGGCAAATGATACTTTAAGAGATAGATTGTTTGCCATGCAGTATGTAAAAGAGAGAGTTGCTAAAAAAAGCATTGATGATGCAGTTTGGTACATTGATTCAGGGGCATCGAACCACATGACTCCTCACGGTGATTGGTGTACTAATATGGTGGCTGAAAAACATGGCTATGTCTGTATAGGTGATGACCCGCAGTATAGCATTGAGCATAAATGCAAAGTGCCTCTTGTGGTTCATGATGGTAGAAAGAAAAATTTTGCATGATGTATTGCATGTTCCTTCAATTACGAAGAACTTACTATCTGTTGATCAGATGACGGAGAAAAACTTGTAGGTTAGATTCAACAAGCATGGTTGCTTTATTGAAGAGTTTGGCAATGGATGCAAGTTGATAGCTCGCGGTCATAGGAATGGCAGAATGTTTACTCTTGATGCTACCTTGCCAGAGCTGAATTCAGCTATGTTTGCCCATGGTTCTGGCATTATTAGAGATTTGGAAATTTGGCACAAGAGAGTAGGGCATGTGAATTTGCAAAGGCTGCAAATTATGCAGAAAAAACAGCTTGTTACAGGTTTACCCAAGTTCCAATATTCAGATATTGGTCATGTCTGCGATGCTTGCCAATTTGGTAAGCAATCAAGGTTGCCATTTGTTAGGCATGTAAGGCAGAGTACACGTCCATTGCAATTAGTGCACTTTGATGTTTGGGGCCCAGCCCATAATGCATCCATGGGAGGCTCAAAGTATTATGTGACATTCATTGATGATTACAGTCGCTATACTTGGGTTTACATTTTGAAGACAAAGGATGAGGTGTTTGCTATTTTTCAGCAGTTTAAAAATCAAATTGAAAAGAAATTTGGTTGTTATATCTCTTCTTGAGGTCAGATAGCAGTGGGGAGTATGTGTCAAATGAGTTTGACAACTTTTTGGCTGAAAATGGCATATGCAGGCAGCTTACCTGCAGTTACACACCTCAGCAAAATGGGATAGCCAAAAGAAACAAGAGGGTCTTGATGGAAGCTACTCATGCCATGATGAATGAGAAGAAGATGCCACTCTATTATTGGGCTAAGGCTGTTATGATAGCCATGTATATCTTGAGTCAAACTCCCACTGCAGGTATTCATGAGATGACACCATTTGAGAAGTTGTATGGCTATAAGCCGGATGTAAGTCACATGAAATTTTTTGGTTGTATTGCTTATGTGTATATTCCAGATGAAAAAAGGAAGAAGCTGGATACAAAAGTGCATGTGTGTTTTCATTGGATATTCGCAAGAGAAGAAGGCATACAAATGCTATGATCCCTCTACCAGGGAGACCTTGGTGAGCAGGGATGTTATTTTTTATGAGATGGGTTCTTGGTATGTATCACCGGCTACAGTGCTATCGGATATTCCTTCCACTCATGTATCTACAGTTGATTTGCAGCAGAGCACTGCTATGACAGGACCTAGTAGTTAGACAGTATCCCCATGGACAAGGAGATTGAGGAGCTCATTGTCCCCATTGACACCAGTATGTCAGTGAGGGGGAGATATGATGTCTTGGATAGCAAAGGAAAAGAGAAAGTTACTGAGGATGCATCTAGTATGATGACACCTGGTAGAATGACTTCTGGATATGAGTCTGCTGACACTTTAGACAGTGAACTTGGTATTCCGACTCTCTATACACCTGGCGCAAGGCAGAGCAGGTACATTCCGCCTCACGAGAGAGGGGAATTGAGCAGTGCACCACAGCCTAGACGCTCACAGAGGGTCCGATACCTTGTTGACAAGTTGACATATAGTGCCTACACTGCAAAGCATTATTCTTACATGACAAAAGTGATGGAGATCAAAGAACTAGGTACATATGCTAAAGCAGTGGAAGATGAGAACTGGTGTGCAGCTATGAATGAAGAAATGAATGCCTTGGCTGAAAATAAGACATGGGATCTTGTGCCACTGCTTGAAGGAAAAAAGACCATTGGCTGCAAATGGGTCTAAAAAATCAAATGCAAATCGGATGGCAGTGTGGAAAGGTACAAAGCGAGGCTAGTTGCTAAGGGGTATGCCCAACAGTATGGACTTGATTATGAGGATACATTCAGCCCTGTTGCCAAGATGGAAACCATACGCACTGTGATTGCTTTGGCTACTACTAGAGGCTAGAAATTAGAGAAAATGGGCATGAAGAATGCCTTTCTTAATGGTGACTTAGCAGAGGATGTCTATATGGTTCAGCCAAAAGGGTATGTTCACCCTGATTTTCAAGATTATGTATGCAAGCTGAAAAAGGCACTATATAGGCTAAATCAGGCTCCGAGAGCTTGGCATGCTAGGATCGGTAACTACTTGCAGAGGTTGGGATTTACTATTGGTAGGGCTAAACACAGCCTATTTACAAAGAAGACTGACAGTGGCTTGGTAGTGCTGGTCATATAGGTTGATGATTTGATAATCACTGGTGATGATGACTTGGGCATACAGCATGTAATGAAGATGTTGAAATCTAAATTTGACATGAAAGATCTCGGTGAATTGAAGTACTTTTTGGGTATTGAGGTAATCAAGGCTGAAAATGGTTTATGGTTGATGTAGAAACATTATGCCATGGAAATGCTGAAAAAGTATGGCATGGCTAAATGCAAACCATTGGATACACCCCTTGATCAGATTGTCAAGCTCGACATTAGCACTAGAGCTAAAATTCAGGATGTGACTATGTACATGCAGATGGTTGGAAGTTTAAACTACTTGACCATCACTAGGACAGATTTGAGTTATGCAGTTGGGCTCATAAGTCAGTTTATGCAGAAGCCCGGAAAGCCACATTTGGATGCTATTAGGCGGATTATGAGATATGTTGAGCCCACTGTAGATTATGGGTTGTTCTATATGAGAGATAAGCCCTTGAAACTGGTTGGATACACAGATGCGGATTGAGCAGGATGCTCATATGATCACAGATCTACGAGTGGCTATGCTTTTGGCTTTGGAAATGGCATGATCAACTGAAGCAGCAAGAAGCAACCAACGGTTGTATTGTCTAGTACTGAGGTAGAGTACATGAGTGCTACATTGGCAGCATGTGATATTTCATGACTGCTCAAGCTTATGGGCTGATTTGGATATTCAGGTGGATGCTCTAGTGACCTTATTATGCGACAATATCAGTAGTGTACTCCTGGCAACAAATCCAGTATACCATGCCAGGACAAAACACATAGAGGTACACTACCATTTTATCAGAGAGATGGTTTTTTCAGTGAGAGTAGATCTTATGCATGTGAAGACTGATGAACAGGTTGTAGATATCTTTACCGAGTCTTTGGGTAAAGATAAGTTTAGTAATTTTAGACAGCTACTTGGAGTTCATCAAGTGATTTGAGCTTGAGGGGGAGTGTGAGAATATCAAGCTCCTATTATTCTCCTATCAGTTTGTATGACCGACATTAGCTGTGTTCAGTTGTATCAGCAAGTGTGGGACATTAAATAAGTCAGTGGTATTAGACCCAGTGTGAATGGTACTACAGACCTTAGTAATATTGTATACACTTATCTTATGTGTGTGGTCTATTAGATAACGAAAGAAGAAAGAGAGAGCACTTAGCTCTTTACTCTTGTCTCTGTCTCTGAATCTCAATAGATCTAGGCTATGATAATGAAAGGCCCAAATATTTGGTTGTCTAGCTTGGCGAAGGGCTTTTTTTTTTGGATGTGTGAGATATCGAGCTCCACTCGTGATATGCCAGGGTGACCATTGTGCATTTATGTCACCAATGTGTCAGTTGCAGATGCGGTTGGTACACCGCCCATGAATAATAGCTACATGACAGCTATCCTTATCTACTCTAGTTCGTGGCTCAGTTAGTATGCCACCTTAGTTAGTTGAGTTTGGTTTGAGACCCATATATAGGGTTCTTCTATTTCTTTGTATTAGACTTCTTTTGGCTTACACAACTAAGAAGAGAAAAACTGTTTTCAGCCTCCACCCTTGTGTGTATCCCCCCATTGTGCAAGCAAGAAAGCTACAAGTGAGACTCCTTCCTTCTCTCCCATAGTCTTGACATGGTATCAGAGCCTTGTTCGTGGTAAGGAGCTGAAGAAAGCAAGCCAAGCTCGCGGTGTTCTGGTAAGAGGACCAGTGTTGCTTTCATTTTCTGTTTTGGGAGCAAGTCTCTGCAGGCAGCACAGCCGAAGAGTGTAGGAGTACATTGTCTCAGGTTGAGACGCCCTTCGCAGTGAAGCAAGAGGGCAGTATATGCCATTTCGGGGCCTGTTTTGGAGGCGGAAGTTTTCTGCACGCACTCAGGAAAAGGCCCAATTTTATGCTGTGCAGCCACTATTCTACAGGTCGGTGAAAAGTTACTGTAGAAATTGCATCGTATGCTTGTGCGCAGAGACATTGGGAGTTACAGAATCATCCTTGTTGCCTGTTGATGCAAAATCGTCACTAGAAAGTGACTGTGTGGTCAAATACCACTTTCGTCAGTTTTGCCGATTTGCCCTTGTGAGGCTGAAGCTGTGTTCTTTGCAGTGACAGAATTTTTTGCAGTGTTCTTAATGGCGTCTGATTCTCTTTCACAGATTGTCACTGAAAAGCTTGACAAGAACAACTTCCAAGCATGGAAGTTTAGAATGACGAATTTCCTTATGGGAAAAGGATATTGGGAATTTGTTGCAGGAAATGACGAAGAACCAATTCTTCCTGATGTTCCCAATCAACAGCAAATACAGGCATTTAAAGCATGGCATGAGAGAGCCAGGAAAGTTATGTACTGGCTGTCTATCAGCATTTCAGACTCTATGATTGTGCATATTCAGGATGCAAGTACGCCAAAGGAGGCATGGGATACTTTGTCAAAAATGTATAGCACAAATACGCAAGCCAGGAAAATGCAGCTTAAGCAAGAGTTGCATAATGTGCAAAGAGAAAATATGAGCATCAATGACTACCACATGAAGGTGAAGAAGATTGCAGATGCACTTGCTTCCATTGGGTCGCCAGTGGAAGATGATGATTTAGTTTCTGTGACCTTGAATGGTCTAGGAAAGGATTATGCACAGTTCTTAACATCCATTTCCGTCCGTGAAAGATTTTCTGATTTTGAGGAGTTGATTGCTCTTCTAATTTCTGAGGAGCAGAGAAATGGTGGTGCATCTTCTTCAGGAGGAACTTCAAAAGAAGCTGTCTTCTACTCAAATGCTGGAAGAGGTAGAGGTAGAGGTAGAGGAGGCCGATTTGGAGGCCGTGGTAGAAATCAGAATATGCAACAAACTCAAGAAAACCAGTCCTATGGAGGAGGATGTGGTAGCTCTAGAGGCAGGGGGAGCCAAAGAGGTCATGGTGGATGGCAAAGAGGCCAAAATGCAAACAGTAATGTTGAATGCTACTACTGTGGTAAAATGGGTCATATGACTAAAGACTGCTATAAAAAGCAGAATGACATCATGAATGGAAAACTGCAACAAGGGAATTATGCATCTTCTAGTAGACAAGGTGATGACAGAAATGAGCATTTGTTTATGATGCAGCACATGAACAATTCAGTGACAAGTGCAGAAGAAAGCAATGATGTATGGTATGTTGACTTAGGTGCATCAAACCACATGACAGGTCATGCAGAATGGATGGAGGATACAAGGAAAATGGAAAAACCAGGATTTGTGGAGACTGGTGATGATACTGCACATCCTATTATGCAGATTGAAAAAATTCCTTTGTCTATGCAGGATGGGAAAAAGAAATACCTGTCTGATGTATTTCATGTCCCGAATATCACCAAGAATCTGGTTTCTGTTGGTCAAATGGTTGAGCAGGGCTTGCAGGTCAGATTTAATCATCATGGATGCTTTGTTGAGGATATGAAAAATAAAGGTCACTTGATAGCAAAAGGAAAGAAGAAGGGCAAAATGTTTACGTTGGATGCAGACATGTCTGATTTGAGTGCAGCAATGTTTGCACATGGGACCGGTGTAGTTGCAGATATTGATATCTGGCATAAACGCATTGGTCATGTTAATGTACAGCGACTTAAATCAATGCAGGCCCAAAATATTGTTGCAGGATTGCCTAAATTCAAGGTTGCAGAAATGCATAAGGTATATGAAGCCTGTCAATTTGGAAAACAGGCAAGGAAACCATTTCCTAGACATGTTCAAGAGAGTGAGAAGCCGTTGGAATTAATCCACTCTGATGTGTAGACTACTAAAGCTGCATCTCTTGGAGGCTGTCATTATTTTGTCAGTTTTATTGATGACTATAGCAGAAAAGTTTGGGTGTATTTTATGAAAAAGAAAAGTGAAGTTTTTGGGCATTTCAAAACTCTTAAAGCTATGGTTGAAAAAGAAACAGGCCTGCAAATAAAATGCCTAAGGTCAGATGGAGGGGGAGAGTACCTCTCAAATGAGTTTGCAAGGTTCCTGCAGGAGCATGGCATAAAGCAGCAATATTCATGCAGTCATACCCCACAACAAAATGGAATCGCAGAAAGGAAAAACAGGCATATTGGAGAGGTATCTCGTGCCATGCTCAATGAAAAAGACCTGCCAGATTTTTATTGGGCTGAAGCAGTTGCTACAACAGTCTACATAATGAACAGGACTCCCACTGCAGCAATACATGGGATGACTCCAAAGGAGAGGTATACTGGTAGGAAACCAGATATTTCTCATTTGAAAATTTTTGGTTGCATTGCCTATGTACATGTGCCAGATGAGTTGAGATCCAAGTTGGATCCAAAAGCTGAGAAGTGCATCTTTATTGGTTACTCTCTGCAGCAAAAAGGGTATAGATGCTATAACACTTCTACTCGTAAGTTTACAGTGAGCAGAGATGTTGTTTTTTATGAGATGAGTAGCTGGTATAAACCAGTAAATGTGATAGATGATGTAGATGCACAAAATGGTAATGCTGCACAGAATTCTCAACAGCAGTCACAAGATATTAGTGGACTGGAGCGTCCTCTAGCAACGGTTCACATTCTTCGCCATGGACAGGCAGATTGAGATCAGGAGAATCTTCTCAAGGCAGTGCAAATAGTGGTATGCAGGTGTCACGAAAAGGAAAAGAGAAGGTAGATCAGCCCATGGTTGATGTGAATGCAGGTCACTCTTATGTGGATGGTGAATCCAGTGGCTCAGAACAGAGCATTGATGATGAGTTAGGTATTCCTTCTATTGTTACACCTGGAGTAAGGAAGACCAGGGATGTTTTGAGAGCATCTAGGAGTGAACCTACTTTGCGCAGGTCAACCAGAGTTAGGTATCCTGTGGATAGGCTGAAATATGATGGATTTACAGCCATTCACTATGCATATATGGTCAAAGTGATACAGGAACCAGAACCCACTTCTTTTGAGCAAGCCATGGGAAAAGAAAAATGGGAGAAAGCCATGGATGAAGAAATGGATGCCTTGGAAGCAAATGCTACATGGGAATTGGTACCTTTGCCTAAAGGTAAGAATGCAATTGGCTGTAAGTGGGTTTATAAGGTAAAGCACAATGCAGATGGTTCTGTGAACAGATACAAGGCAAGATTAGTAGTCAAGGGGTATGCACAAACATATGGCATTGACTATGAAGAAACATTCAGTCCGGTTGCAAGGATGACAACCGTAAGAGCAGTCATTGCTATGGCTACATCAAAGGAATGGTCTTTACATCAGATGGATGTAAAGAATGCCTTCTTGCATGGTGATTTGCAAGAAGAGGTATATATGGAGCAGCCACCAGGTTATGTGCATGCTGTTCATCCTGAGTTTGTTTGCAGGTTGAAGAAAGCCTTGTATGGCTTGAAGCAAGCACCTAGAGCATGGTCTGACAAGATAGGACAGTATCTTGTCAATATTGGCTTTCAGATTTCCAAGGCAGATTTCTCACTTTATGTGAGAAAAACAGAGAAAGGTATAATGCTACTTGTCATTTATGTTGATGATTTGATTATGACAGGTGACAGTGATGAAGGTATCCTTCATGTGAAAATGCTATTGAAGTAGAAGTTTGAGATGAAGGATTTGGGAGAGCTGCGTTATTTCTTGGGCATTGAGGTGATTAGATCACCAAGTGTGATACAGCTCTTGCAGAGGCAGTATGGATTGGACATGCTGTCCAAATATGGGATGACAGGCTGTAAGCCTATTTCAGTTCCTTTGGAGCAGAATGTGAAGCTGAGCGCAGATGCAGGTGAGCTTCTGGAAGACCCTACTATGTACAGACGCATAGTAGGAAGCTTGATTTATATGACTATTACCAGGCCAGATTTGAGCTATGCTGTTGGATTGGTAAGTCAGTTTATGTAGGCTCCAAGGAAACCGCATTTGGATGCGGCTAGACGCATACTCAGGTATGTGAAGTCCACATTGCAGTATGGACTATTTTATGAGACTGGGGTTCAGATACAGTTGCATGGATACACTGATGTTGATTGGGCTGGTAGTATTTCTGATAGACGATCTACCAGTGGATATGTGTTCTCTTTTGGAAGTGCTGCAGTCACTTGGAGCAGCAAGAAACAGCCTACAGTTGCCTTGTCGAGTACAGAGGCCGAGTACAGGGGTGCAGCAATGGCTGCATGTGAGGTAGCTTGGTTGCATAAGCTACTTTATGATATGCATCAGCCTACAGATGGGCCAGTTGTCATTTATTGTGACAACACGAGTAGTATACACTTGGCAAATAACCCAGTCTATTATGCTAGAACAAAGCACATTGAGGTGCATTATCACTATGTGCGGGAGAGGGTTTTACTAGGTCTTATTGATCTAGTTTATGTCAGCACAGAGGATCAGGTAGCTGACATATTCACGAAGGCATTGGGCCCAGAGAAGCTGCGCAAGTTCAGAGACCTGCTTGGTGTGTAGGAATTGGGATTGAGCTCAAGGGGGAGTGTGAGATATCGAGCTCCACTCGTGATATGCTAGGGTGACCGTTGTGCATTTATGTCACCGACGTGTCAGTTGCAGATGCGGTTGGTACACCGCCCGTGAATAATAGCTACATGACAGCTATCCTTATCTACTCTAGTTCGTGGCTCAGTTAGTATGCCACCTTAGTTAGTTGAGTTTGGTTTGAGACCCATATATAGGGTTCTTCTATTTATTTGTATTAGACTTCTTTTGGCTTACACAACTAAGAAGAGAAAAACTGTTTTCAGCCTCTACCCTTGTGTGTATCCCCCCATTGTGCAAGCAAGAAAGCTACAAGTGAGACTCCTTCCTTCTCTCCCATAGTCTTGACAGGATGTTATGCTTTAGTAACCATAATTTATGAGTAACTTTGTATGCTAGATGTTGGAGATGATGCTAGTCTGCATAATGCTTGTATTGATTCTGAACCTTTTGGATTTGTTGCTTGAGTTCTTAGTTTATATCTACTATAGGTGTTGAGATTTATCTTGGGTGATAGGGTTATTTACTTGATTGGAGATATGTACATCCATCCTTAGATGCTAGCCATATTTTGCAAAGAAAGGAATTTTCTTGATAGATGCATGGATACTATTAGTATAAGAAAACTTTACAAAGCGAGGAAGAGTTTAGCAGTAGCTACACTCATGATGGTCTTGGCGGTAGAGATCAAATGTGCCATTTTTGTGAACATATCTATCACAACAAGAATAGATTCATATTCGTGTTATTTGAAAAGATCTATTATGAAACCCATGGATTGAGAAGACCAAGGTCATGTTGGAATGGGTAAGGTTTGCAAGGGACCATGTAGTTTGTGATGAGGTACCTTAACCACCCTATTGAGGGCATCACATGATTTTATATAGTCCTTAACTTCTTTCCACATCTAGGGCCACCAAAAACTTGTTAAGATAAGCTTCGAGGTCTTATTAGCTCCAAAGTGTCTTGTTGTTGGGGTGTCATGGAGTTTTTGGAGTACTAAGACTCGACTTTCACGAAGGGATGTAAAGTAGATCCTTATAGTATAACAATCCATTAGTTTTGTGAAACTCACACTCTTCATTTCCTGGATTAACTAGATCAAGGTAGGGTCATCTTGGTAACAATTGGAGATAGTTGCTAGCTAGAGGTACTCTGGCTTGGATTGTACTGCTCGTTGTTGATCAAAATATTCTTCTCCCTTATTAGGTGCTAGGTAGGATCTCCTTGATAAAGTAACGGATTAGCATTGTTCGCATCTTGGGCGATAGGTGATGACAAAGTCAAACCTAGATAAGAAGTGACTCCATCGAGTTTCAATTGAAAGTGATGTAGATTTTTTTATCTGTATAGATGATAAATTTATAGATTGTACCCTATAGATTATGATTTCAAGCATCAAAGGCATCTACAATGGCAAGGAGTCCTTTGTCATGGTTCTCATAGTTTATCTCTAGAGGGGAGAACTTCCTTGAGTGGAATGCCATTAGACGCATATGACCATCATCTCCATGTTGGGACAAGATGGCTCCTAAGGCATAGTATAATGCATTGTTCTCCAACAAAAATGACTTGATAATATCTAGATCAACTAGGATTGGGGTAGTGTTGAAAGCACTCTCCAAGGTCTAGAAGGTCTTCTCGGTTTTTGGGGTCCATGAGAATTTTAAGTTTCTTGTGATTTTGGTGAGTGATATGACTATCTTTGAGTAATCTTGGATAAATATCCTATAGAAGTTGGCAAAGACAAGGAGACATTGGACATCACAAACACATACGAGTGTTTGCCAATCAAGAATATTCTCAATCTTCTTGAGGTCCATGAATATTCCTCTTTAGGGACATTCTAGGAGACAAAAAGAAGAAAATTCAAAATAGGGAGCAAGGCAAAGAAGTGCAGCCCAAAAATGAATAAGAGAGGAAAGGCCAAAAGCACAAAAAAAAGTCAAGTCGAAGGTAAAGGTGTGTTTTAAAATGCAAAGGCATCACCAAAATTTTGTAAAAGAGCACCAAGCTCCCTCTTATGCAAATTTTAAAATCTAGACAAGCATAGGTGAAGGGATAAGGCAACTAGAAGGGAATAGGGGAAGAGAACCTTGGCAAGATGCTTGGTCATGTAAAAAAGGCAATGGGTACCTAAGAGATTAAGGGCTTGTATATAAACTCAAAAAGTGAATGAGAAGCTCATTCTTTGTGTGTGGCTAAAGTGGCTTCTTCTTCTTCTTCTCTTCTCTCCTCTCCTTCTTGCTTATATGTGCTTCTATTGAGAGAGGGTGTGTGAGAGTGTGAGGGAGTGAGAGTATGAGGGTGAGGCACTTGAGAGGAGAAGCTCTCTATCTTCTCCTCTTTTCTTCTCTTCTCTTCTCTTGTCTCATGCGCGACTATGGAGGATGGATCTTAAGGAAGGAGGCCTAAGGTTTCTTGATCTTGCATCTAGAATCATGGAGCTATTGGACGGCTTGAGAGAGGAGGCCACTCATTGGGGCATCAAGCTGATATGCTCACTACACTTGTAGGATCAGAAGTGTGTCAGCAAGGTGAGGGATATCCATTAGAGCTCACTTGAAATGCTTGAACAATAAGCAGTCCATGGGTATTGGTGGTCAAGCATGAGCTCCCACTACATTTTGGTTCCATTGCGAAGATCAACAGATTCAAACTTAAGCACTTGCATGCTTCAAATAGAGCATTGAAGTAGGGTTTCATCCCCAAATCAGTGCTTGATATAGGTAGGAGATTTTGGAGTTTAATCTTCAATGCAAGTAAGTTTTTGGGTTTTGATGATTTGGCAAGTAGGATAAATCATTTCAATACCTGAGTTTTGATCTTTGTTGCATTTAGAGTAGGATAAGATCAAGAGATTGAAGAGAATCACTTTAGGGTTATTGCTATAAATAGGCCCAACATGGAAAAAATAGGATTGAAATCCATTGACAAGGCATGAGCACTAATGGGACAACACTCGAGTATTGGAATGAAGAGTTTAGACCCAAGGAAGGGAGGTTGAAGGCTCATTTATAGCTTTAGTAGTGAGAGAGAGAGAGAGAGAGAGAGACAGAGACAGAGAGAGAGAGCTTGGGAGAGAAGAGAGATACCTAGGGCTCGCAATGGATTGATCAACTTTGGTGGGAGTTTTCTAACCGTTCTTGCTTTGTGGAGGTGTATGTGACCTTATGTGCATTAGATTGGCACCACAAATCAAAATCTTGCCATCGTAGTTGTTGCATCGTCGGAACCAAACCAGGTCATTAGAGTCCGATTCCCAAAATCAAACTCAATCATCCAAATTTTTTGGATCATTGGATTCTTGACAATCAGAGACTCGGACACTATTCAAAATGTCGGATTGGATGCATCCAAAAATTGGATTTGTACCCCCTGTGACTAGTCCGATCAGATTCATAATTGGTTCAATTTGGACTGTTAGCCATGGGACACTCAAACTCGTAAAAATTGGATTGCTTAGAAATTGGACACATCAAAGTTGGAAAAACGAAAATCTGATCATCCATGCATCCGATTTAGAGAATGGAACACTAAGAATATGACCTTATCAAATTAGACCGAAAGCTAGAAGTGAAAATTGACGAATACAGTGCATCTTGGGCAAAGCAGAGCATGAGAAGGAAACCTTCTAGTTGCCTTCTAGATGCATTGGATAGCTCATGGACCTCCTGATAGTGCATAGAGTGACCTACAAACCTAAAAGAAATACTAGGTGAATTGCTAGCTGTCAAGTCTGCTTAGAGCCACAAATCAACCCATAGACCCCGATTATAAGTTCATTGAGCTAAAACACATAATAGAGGCCCTAGAGACCACTGAGAGACTGAGCTTAGAGCCAAACTTGGGTGAGGACATAGAAAGGGAGTGCAAGAACTACATCTGCCATCATGCATTCGTATAACACACTCTTTTTCTCACTTGAAATGTGCTTAAAAAGACTGAAAGCCTGATTTTATACAATGCATGGAAAGAACACCATGCACACTCTAAGTGTACATAAGTTGAGGATGGATTGCAATAAAGAAAAAAACATACTCCACATAATAAATAAGCAAACCCACCAATAGGAGAGGACCCTTAAATTGAGACATGCTATCAAGATTCTTGATCCGTATGACCAAGAGAGAGACCTGACATGAAAGGCCAGACACGTAGACGGATCAACACCATTGGAAATGCAACACTGCTTGACTTGATTGACCTCATCAACAACTTGATTGAGCAACAAGCCGTAGACATGGCAAGAACTAGAACCATGAAAGCAACAACCTCAACATGGGAGATTTCCCAGTCGAAATCTAGTAAATGGTGAGTAAATACAATCTACAGACCCGAATGGACCACCATGGTAGGCCACAGAATTGGTCATGTGCTGCACCATAAACAAATGCTCATTTCTGTGTCTACTAGAATATGCATAATGCCCTTGTTGCAATTTACCATTCATGATATCATTCTGTTTTTAATAGTAGTCTTTAGCCATATGACCCATTTTACCACAATAGTAGCATTCAACATTGATGTTTGCATTTTGCCCTCTTTGGCTCCCCCTACCTCTAGAGTTACCATGTCCTCCTCCATAGGACTGGTTTTCTTGAGTTTGCTGCATATTTTGATTTCTACCACGGCCTCCAGATCGGCCTCCTCTACCTCTACCTCTACCTCTTCCAGCATTTGAGTAGAAGACAGCTTCTTTTGAAGTTCCTCCTGAAGAAGATGCACCACCATTTCTTTGCTCCTCAGAAATTAAAAGAGCAATCAACTCCTCAAAATCAAGAAATCTTTCACAAACAGAAATGGATGTTCAGAACTGTGCATAATCCTTTCTTAGACCATTCAAGGTCACAGAAACTAGATCATCATCTTCCACTGGCGACCCAATGGAAGCAAGTACATCGGCAATATTCTTCACCTTCATGTGGTAATCATTTATCCTCATACTTTCTCTTTCCACATTGTACAACTCTTGCTTGAGCTGCATTTTCATGGCTTGCGTATTTGTGCTATACATTTTTGACAAAGTATCCCATGCCTCCTTTGGCGTACTTGCATCCTGAATATGCACAATCATAGAGTCTGAAATACTGATAGACAGCCAGTACATAACTTTTCTGGATCTCTCATGCCATCCTTTAAATGCCTGCATTTGCTGTTGATTGGGAAACATCAAGAAGAACTGGTTCTTCTTCATTTCCTGTAACAAATTCCCAATATCTTTTTCCCATAAGAAAATTTGTCATTCTAAACTTCCATGCTTGGAAGTTGTTCTTGTCAAGATTTTTAGTGACAATCTGTGAAAGAGAATCAGA
The DNA here is from genome assembly GCF_053477565.2 of Lygodium microphyllum. NCBI lineage: Eukaryota > Viridiplantae > Streptophyta > Polypodiopsida > Schizaeales > Lygodiaceae > Lygodium > Lygodium microphyllum. Next base: position 135,331,488 of record NC_141157.1, read on the forward strand.
AGCCATTATAGAACATTGCAAAAAATTCTGTCACTGCAAAAAATACAACTTCAGCCTCACAAGGGCAAATCTGCAAAACTGACGAAAGTGGTATTTGACCACACAGTCACTTCCTAGTGACAATTTTGCATCAACAGGCAACAAGGATGATTATGTAACTCCCAATGTCTCTACGCACAGGCATACGATGCAATTTCTATGGTAACTTTTCACCGACCTATAGAACAGTGGTCGCACAGTAAAAAATAGGGCCTTTTTCTGAGTGCGTGTAGAAAACTTCTGTCTTCAAAACAGGCCCCAAAATGACCTGAATCAAAAAAACAGGGCAACCGTGGGGTAAAGCCCTTGCCTGCTACACTGCGAAGGGCGTCTCAATCTGAGACAATGCACTCTTGCACCTTTCGGCTGTGCTACTTGCAGAGACTTGCTCCTAAACTCGAAAAATGAAAGCAACACTGGTCCTCTTACCAGAACACCGCGAACTTGGTTTGCTTTCTTGAGCTCCTTACCATGAACCAAGCTCTGATACCATGTCAAGATTGTGGGAGAGAAGGAAGGAGTCTCACTTGTAGCTTTCTCACTTACACAATGGGGGAATACACACAAAGGTGGAGGCTGAAAACAGTTTTCCTCTTCTTAGTTGTGTAAGCCAAAAAAAACTCTAGTACAGAGAAATAGAAGAACCCTATATATGGGTCTCAAACCAAACTCAACTAACTAAGGTGGTATACTAACTGAGCCATGAACTAGAGTAGATAAGGATAGCTTTCATCTAGCTATTATTCATGGGCGGTGTACCAACCGCATCTGCAGCTAACAAGTCGGTGACATAAATGCATAACGGTCACCCTGGTATATCACGAGTGGAGCTCGATATCTCAACACACAACCAAATACCTTCAAGTGCGATACATTAGGCTTCTTGCCAATAAAGCATTATTCAGGAGTTATCCCATGAATTGCAGCTGTGGGAGTCCTGTGTGTTCATAATATAAACAACAGTATGAATAGCCGCAGACCAAAAATGCTTAGGCATATTCTTTTTAGCCAATCAAGGTGCGTGAAACTTCGGCAATATGCCTGTTTTTCCTTTCTACAACCCCATTTTGTTGTGGGGTATACCTGCATGTGAACTGTCTCTTTATCCTATGAGACCTTAGAAAATCACTGAACTCATTCAAGAGGTACTCTCCCCCTCCATCTGACCTCAAGCACTTTACTTTCAAGCCTATTTCTCTTTCAACTGCATCCTTGAAAGTTCTAGAGTGCTCAAACGTTTCACTCTTTTCTTTCATAAAATATACCCACAGCTTTCTAGAACAATCATCAATGAATGTGAAAAGTATGAATTGCCTCCAAGAGATACATTTTGTGTCGGCCCCCAAATATCTGTATGCACAACATCAAGGATATTTCTGCTTACATCTCTGTCATGTGGAAAGGGTTGTCTTTCCTGCTTACCAAACTGACATGCTTCGCATACCTTATGAAATTCTGCAACTCTAAATGTAGGCAAACCTGTAACCAACCCTTTGGACTGCATTAATTTCAGCCTTTGTACATTTGCATGTCCAATGCGTTTGTGCCAAATTTCAATATCTGCAACAACACCTTTTCCTTTAGCATGCATAGCAGCATTCGTAGTAGGAATTCCAGCATCCAGAGTAAACATACGTCCAACTCTACTTCCCTTTGCAACCAACCTGCACTTGTCATTGAAGTCTTCTACAAAGCAGCCCTTTGCATTAAATATGACTTGCAGTCCTTGCTCTACCATTTGGCCGACTGACACCAAGTTCTTTGTAATAGATGGCACATGTAATACATCTGAAAGACTCTTTGTCTTACCATCATGCAAGGACAAGGAAACTTTTCCAATGTGTGAAATTGAGTGGCATGAATCATCACCCGTCTGCACATAACCTGTATTTTGTAAATCGTGCATCTCTCCAAACCATTCTGCATGGCTGGTCATATGATTGGATGCACTTGAATCAACATACCAAACATCATCATGTGTTCCCTTTCCTGTAACAGCATTCAGCATATGCTACATAACAAAACAGACGTTCATTTTTTTCTTCATTCTGTCGTGAAGACAATGTATAGTTTCCTTGCTGCAACTTATCACTGCGAATATCATCTTTCTTAGCATAACATTGGGCTGCAATATGACCTGTTTTGCCACAGTAGTGACACACAATACCAAAGTTGTTAGAACCTCTATTTTGCCATCCACCTCTTCCTCTAAAGCTCCCCTTGCCTCTAAAGTTACCACGACCTCCTGAAACCTGCATATCACCAAATTGTTAATTCATTCTATTTTGTTGGTTGTCACTACCACGGCCTCTTGAAGAGAACCTGCCACGTCCCCTTCCTAAACTGGAGTAGAAAGCTTGGACCTGTTCACCACTTTTTTCAGATGTCCCACTCTGCATGTTGATCTCTTTAGTGATCATAAGGGAGACCAACTCATCGAAATCTGGAAATGGCTTTCTGACATATACAGAAGTTACAAAAGACTTCCAAGCCTTTTCATTGTTAAGTCCACCCAAGGTAGATGACACCAAATCATTATCATCGGGCATTGCACCAATCACTGCCAAGGCATCTGCAATGCTCCTTACCTTCAGTGCATACTCATTGATAGGCATCTTCTGTTTCTTCAATGTATTCAACTCTTGCTTGAGTTGAATCTTTCGTACCTTTGTATTTACAGAAAATATACTTTCAAGTATGGTCCAAGTTGCATATGAATTCTCTGCATTTCTAATATGTCCTAGCATATTATTTTCAATTACTGCAGACAACCAATACATGACCTTTTTGTCTTTTTCATTCCATTCCTTCCCTGCCTTTGTCTCTTCTGCAGTTGGAGGATCACTCACCTCTGGCTCCTTTTCTTCACCTGAAACAAACTCGTAGAGGCCTTTTCCAATAAGGAAGTTCATGACACGGAACTTCCATGAAGGGTAGTTGTTCTTGTCAAGCTTCTCAATTATGGGGTTTCCACTATTCTCTAGCATTATCACAAATCTAATACCAAACTGCAAGTAAATCTTCTGCAACCCTCGACCTGTAGTGCACAGCAATACACCAAACAGCCTTTTTCATTGTCTGCTCAACAATACATGTAATCTGCAAATAGTTTGTAGACAAACCTTGTGTTTTTTCACTAATAAACACCTTTGAACTCACAGATCTAAAAATCTGTAACCTGTGCACCTGTATACGGCCAGCAGACACAGTTGAAATTGCAGGATACCTCGAGCTGCTGTCCGCAACCTTGCGAGTCCAAAATGGGGCCTGAAATGACCTTGGATGGCCAAAATAGCAGAGCAGAAAAGCTCTAAAGGACCCATCTGCAGAATATACAGCACTCTTCACGCACACCAAATCTCACTGCAATCTGAGATTTCTGCTCTGCCCTGCTTCCAGTGCCTCCACAGGCACTATCCAAGAGAGAGAGTAGAAGAATGGGAGAGCTTCTTACCCGTTGCTTACTTGCTCGAACCTTGCTTCTTATCCTTCACTTTAGCCTTCGAAATCAGCCTCTCTCAATGGTGCGGCTCTGATACCATGTCAAGAATCTGGAGCCCTGAGAGGAACACCAATGAAAAGGGAATTCTCTTGCAAGAAAATCTATCTTGTAACACCAACAAGCTTGTTTATCATGTTTCATATGATTACAATGAAGAAAAGAATACCAGGCATAACAAATCTTCATGCAGCATCATGTAGACCTCCCACGGATTTTATAGAATCAACCATATTCTTCAATATCTTCACAAAATCCATCAATAGAACAAAGAAAGCAAAGGAATACACCATCTTTGAATGGAAATACATCACATAGTATTCATCTTCAATATCTTCATAGTCTTCTCTCTCACTCTCATATACAATCACTCTGTTTTAATAGAATTGGCTATCTCTAACTCTCTCTCTCTCTCTCCATCAATAATACATCATATCCTCACTACAATCTCTCAAAATCACTCTCAATAATCCTTCTTAGGTCGTGGATACCCCTCCCAAGAGGTATGTCTGATATGAAGAGTCACCAGAGCCACTACAGTGTCCTTTCATAGCTCACTACTGTCACTTCACTCTAGTCTTCACTTGAGTCTTCAGCAGCTACTTCTTTCACTTCTTTCAGCTCTTTTGCACTTGTATTCACCTCTTTCCAAGGCTAGAAAACTTTCCCAAGCTACACTCTCATCCATCAGAACACATACAGAAGCATACAGAACAGTCACAGAACAGTACCAGAACAGCTACAGTACAGAACAAAGACAGAACAGTACAGAGACAGAACAGTACAGAGACAGAAGTTCTACAGAAGACTTACAGAAAGTTTCAGAAGGTCATTAAAACCTCATAACTCATTCTCAAACCATTCCAAACTCTCACAAACCATTCAATAAGCTTTCACAAGATCTCAATCTTCATCAATCAATACTCCATCCCTCTTTACAGAAGACAATCAGAACAAAACAGACCAAAACAGAGCAAAACCGAAGGTATACAGAACCAATCAAAACCTATCAGAACATCACAGAACCACCAATAATCATCATGATCTTCCAAAACCCAATCAATATCATCCAAAACACTCTCAAACCACTTCCAAACCAATCAATCATCTCATAAAATCAACCATTCAGCTCTCAAAAACAACAAAAATCAGCCAAAAAACAAGTCATTTCAACACTCAACATATCCCCACACTTAATAAGGAAGCGTCCTCGCGACCCAAGAAAAAGGGAATACAAGTTCAAGGAAAAGCTCAACTTTGATCTTTCAATATCGCTTCTCAAAAAGAATCCATCCACCACGACCCCAACTTATAACCTGTTTCTGATATAAAAATACAAAGAAAGGAAAACTCTTTATACATTAACTCCACTTAGTAAACAAGAAAATCACAACAAATTTGTAAAGGATATAAGAGTTTTCTTCTTCGTCATCAGCATCAGCTTCAATTCTACGACCCCATCACCACAATTCTCCAAAATGTAGCTCGCACACGAAATCCAATCCAATAGGAAACCACCACGTTCGTATAACATAAATGAACTCACAACACAAACACTAATACACAACACAACCATCTGAATGACTCCTCCAAAAAGAGAGTTTTTCATTAGAAAGCATCCACCGTACATTGGAAAGGTATCAATGAAGATGATCCCTTTTGAAAGATTGATGTTGTCGGAAACGATCCATAGACAGGGATTCATCTACAAAGTTTTTGGGAGGATTTTGAAAAAATTGGAGACAGCACATCCTTTCCAACAGGACCAAGTATCTGCTAGGCAAACAAAGGGCATGAAAATACAATATCTCCAGCTGCTGGGAATCAATACTCACATTGACATTCATGCACAACTTTGGAATAGGCTTGGAATCATTATGAGAGTGCCTATGCATATATGCTAGGTACCAAGCAAAGTGAGCAGTTAATCTCACTGAGGGATTTGCAAACTGTGAATACTGTTGAGCAAAATGAACATAGTTCTGATAAGCTTGACTGGAAGCTGTCCATTCTCCTGGAATTACTGGCCAATTGATCTGAGGTCCTGTAAGGCAATCATCCGAACTCCATCCCCTTCTTCTGGAAATCTGATTATCAAACCCATCACAGTCACTAACCAACTGAGGTGGTTGAGATATAGAAGTGTTAGAAGAGGGTAGTGGAATAAGGAAGAGTGGATGAAGGGAGGGATAGGAAAAATCATAAAAAGAAGAAAAGGTTAAAGAAGTAGTGGCAGAAATTTGGAGGGAATCACTAAGGAAGGGTGTTAACTGATAGATAGGAAATGTGGAGGGTACTTGAATGGATAGAGAAGAACAGGGTGGAGAAGGGGAAAATACCCTATCCTCAATAAAGGAACAATATGTAAAAATAGGAATTTGAGGGAAAGATGAAGGTTGGAAAACAAGGGGTAAAATAATTGTGGAATTAGATTGACAAAGGGAAAAATATATAGCATATCGGTGAGCCATTTGTTGGTAATAGAGGAGGGTAGGAACAGAAGGTCCCAAGAGAGATCGTCTATGATAGACATCAAAGAAGGTAGCATCAAATGGATTATGTTTTGAAAGATAGGCTAAGAGATCCATCCTCAGTTGATTAGTACTCTGGGCAAAGGTAGGAGCTGTGTTTTGTCTTTGATTTAGGATCACAGAATCAATCATGGGATGCCACGAATTATCATGACAATCAGCCACTTTGGAGGAATAACTCTGGAACATGTTAGCGATGCGCAACTCCAAATGATTGACATATAAAACAGCCTGTAAGACCACATCCCCCACATACCATGCCATATCCACCTCATCTGGAATTAACAAGTCTCCTCGTAGATACATGTATGACATCAACATGGTATCTGGCATGACAAAATCTTCAAACACCATCCTGACTACCTCTGTCAACAACTCAGCAGACCAAGCCCCACTCCAGCCATCCTCTGGAAGAGGTAAATCCATCGTGGAAAGCTTCATATAGAAGACCAACTTCTGTAAGTGGTAGTGGACAAAGAAAGAATGGTCTGGGGAGACATATTCCTAAAACTGCTCAAAGGTAGACCATAACAAATCCATTCTGGACTACAATCTTTCCACTTTATCTTGGAATAGAGGACACAAAGTAGCCTGTCTCTGAAGAGCAGCCAAGTCCTGCTGTGAAAGAGAAGGAATCAAGGAAACATTAGGGCTTGGAGGAACAAAGCGGGATTTTGCCAGTTGATCTTGCAACTGCTTGATTTGAGAGGCTTGGTGGGCCACTGTGTCATGAGCAGTCTGTAAAGCTGAAAGTTTGTCATCTAAGATAGCTTGGAACTCCTGCGCTTCTCTGGACATCCTCTCCTTCTCCGCTGAAAGGCTAGTAACCTGGGATTGAGCCTCTAGTGACTGGATCTTCAAAGAAGAGATCTCATCGCTTTGGGTGGCAACCAGTTGGGTTTGTTGTTCCATTTGCTTAAATAAATCTGTTAGGGTATCCTTAGCAGAAGCTAACTCAGATGTTGCCTTATGCAATTGGTCCTTAGACTGCATGAGTTCTTCATAAAAAGACACGTACAGCAGTTGAACACAAGCTGTCACTGACAACTCAATGGAACTCTGAATATCCTTACAGAGAAAAGGAATTGCATCCCCTGAGACTAAACTGTTCAGGGAGGGAACTGATATCTCCAATGATCCTTCGCAATGTGCTCTGAACAGGTTATTACAAGTGAGATACCCAGGGAGATCACTGCCAGAGGTAGCAGGGATAGGTACTGAAGGAAGTACGGAAGGAACTTTATCCGCTACCCTTCAAGCGTTTGCGCTGTATGACCAAGGGAGGCGGAGAATCATCATCCTCTATGTCAATAGGTTCTGACTCATCTGAAGGTGGAGGAGGAGGTACGGGATCTGATGGAGGAGGTGGAGGCACAGTCTTCTGTAAACCTGAATAGGTCAAGAAGGCAGACAAATATGATCCATATGTGACATTGGTAACATTACCCCTGGTGACTTTAACGAAATGCTGATCCATTTTAGTGAGGAGGTAAGTGCTCCAATCAATAGCAACTCCTTTCAACACCATCTTGGAGGCTGTGAAAAGCTCTTTGGACAAATATTGGGATGGCGTTTTGGCAGGCATAAACCTGTCCTGGAGAAACTGACAGATCATCTTCCATACGGGATCAGTGATCATAGAAAAGAAAACTCCTGAAGAGTTAATCACCTTCTTAACATCCAGCATTTCCCTTGTCTGCTTTTGCAACAGCTTCAGAATCTCTTCATTAGAGAAAAGCTGACGAGTGGTAACAAAAGGTTCACCTTTGAAGGGTAGAGACAGAGCCTTCCCTAAGCCTCGCGGTGTCAAAGTCATAGAAATGCCCTGGACTAGTCCTGTCTTCTTGCTGTAAGAGGCCAGAAACTCATCACATAACGACGGATCCTCTGGAAGCAGGGGAAAGGAAGTAGCCACAAAAGCAGTAAGTCCCGCCTTCGTGAGAGGCTCAAAAGTAAGGAGGGAAGAGTAATCCCGACTAACTAATGGGACGTACTGGATAGGGGGAGGAGCGTGAGAAGGCGCCATTCAGATGGTTACACACACACCACAAACATAGACAATCAAGGAGAATGCCTGCAAAGCAACAGACAAAAAACCAAGGATAAGAGAACAACCAATAAAACGTGACACGACCAACTAACCCCAAGCAAACCAAAACCTAGAAAAAATTCGACATGACCTTGAGACATATGCGACCGAAAGCTTCATGCGATGCATCAGACAAACACCCTGAATCTCGTATCAGGCAAGAAAAGAAAAAAACTGCATACCGTACCCGTAACCGTAGCAAAGACAGTAAACCAAAACAACACCACATCCGACACATATCAAGACTACATCGGTGATAAACCAGTTGTTGACCAGGAAAATAACGCTAAGGACTGCACATACCCATCCCACGAAACGGTTCATTAAAAAGGGGAATTAAGTGCAGTGAGGGGGAATTAATTTAATGAAGGGTTCATTTTAATAAATTATTAAGAATGGGTGAATTTTTATTAGGTGATAAACCTTAGCAAGAAAACAACAGTTCCTTATTATAAATTAAATTACCAATTATTAGGTGAAGCGGTGCATTAATTCGAATCCCGGACTTCGATACCCGACGGGGTCTCCAAATGCAAGTTCATTGATTACAAATTAAGGTGATGTGGAGCGCTTTTTTGCCAGCACGTGCTCATGTGACGACTGGTTCATTTTAATTAAAAATTAAAGTGCCTCTGTAGCGCGTGCTAAGTGAACGACGAGTTGATTTTAATTAAAAAGTATGTGTGTATATAGTGCGAAAGCGCGTGCCATGGTGATAGTTAGGTTTGATTTATGTTAAATATTGGTGTGGTTGTTTGTGTGTTTTTTGGCTGGTTGTGTTTTGTTTTTGTTTAAATACTAACCGTGGGTTTTGGGGGAGCTTGTGTGTATGTTTTGTATTTTTAAAAAAAGAATAAAAGGGAAATACCTGGCAGTGGGTGTATGGAAAAGCAAAAAATGCGCTCTCCTCAATCCAAAAATATCTGGAGTTTTTCGCTAGATGTTTAGTTCATGTTTGGAGGAAAAAGGTTGTCGTATTATTTGTTTGTATTTTTAAGGAATTTAGATGTGAAGTTAAATATTGTAACATCTGAGAAAAATATGCCAAAGATAAATAAAAATGTTAAGGGAAGTGTGAGGAATTTTTCAGAATTTAATTTGGATTTTTTAGCATTTTGAATGAATTTTAATCATATTTGTGGGTATTTGGAAAGAGTGTGGAATTTTAAAAATAAGCAAAAAATATTTTTTCTGAAAGTTACAGGTTTAGAAAAATATGACCATGGGTTGCAAAAATAAAAAGAATTTTTTCGAGATTATTCTGTAATTTTTGCAGAATTTAAAGTGTGTTTTTTTTAATGATTTGTTTTGTATTTTTCAATGTTTTTGTTGGTTGTTTTTTTTTTTTAATGGAAAAAGGATGTGCGGGTGTGTTAATTAAAAATCTGGGAAAATACCCAGCAATAGGCTGCGTGGCAGCGACGTGGCAGCAACGGACGAACAACGTCCCGCACCCACGCACGATGAATCATGAACAATCACCAGCTCCCGCACGTGCGTACACACCGTTGCGTATGTCGATGTCACGAGGGTGTCGACAGGTGGGACGGGGGTTGATGGAGGGGGTTGCGGTGGTGCCGCCGTGCAGCGGGGCTGCAGCGTGGGACAGGGGACTGTATAGGGGAGTGTGTGTTAGGGGGGCACGTGGGTAATGGGGGGAATGAGGGTTTAGAAGGGGGGAAAGTGAGGGGATGGTGGGAATGGGGGTTAGATAGGGTTGGGTGGTAGTGGGGGTGGGAAAGTAGATGATGAAGGGCTTAGTGGGAGGAATGGGGGTGTAGGTGGGGGGTGTGAACAGGGGGCTAGGTGGGGGGTGGGTATTCTTGGGTAGGCAAGGGGAGGATTTGGTGGGGAATAGGGGAAAGGGGGCCTGCAGAGAGGGGGATTGTGTGTGTGTGTGAGGGGGGCGTGGGTGCGGTAATGGGGAGGGTTTGGTTTGCTGTGAGGGAAGGGGGGTTTAGATGGGAGGGTTTAGGGAGTATGTGTGTGTGGGGGGGAAGGGGGGCTAGTGGAAGGGTGGGGGGGTTAATGTGGGACACATGGAGGAGGCGGGAAGATAGGAGGAGGTCAACGGGTACGTGCAGGGAGGGAGGTCGGCGCAGACGAGGGCCAGCGGGAGGCGGAGGGCGGTCGACGTGGCGCTGCAGAGGACGGGCCAGGGCGTCGGATGCGGCACGGTGGGGCGGCATCAGCTGGCGAAGGGGGCGGCTCAGGCAGGTCTGCTGACGAGGACGAGGGCAACGCGGGAGGCGGAGGGCGGACGATGACCTGGGGGCGGCGACTTGTCAGCGGCGTGGCGGCGACAACGGCTATGTCGACGGGCGGCAGTGGCTCGGAACCAGCGGCGCGGGCCGCGACGGCGGGGGGTAGGAGGGGGAGGGTAGGAGTGGAGGAAGCGGAGGGAGGAAGGAAGAAGGCATGTAGGAGGCGTGGGGTAAAGGTGGCAGCAGGGCGTCGTGGTGGGGAGGAAGGGGGCGTCCGGGCGAGGAAAAGAGGGAGGTGAAGGAGGGGAAGGAGAGAAGGAGGAGGGGAAGGTGAAGAAGAAGATGAAGGTGGAAAAGATGGAGATTGAGGTGGAGATGGAGAGGGGATGGAGGGAGACCCGCAGGGGAAGGGAGAGGAAGAGAGGTGGTTGGGGGGGATTGGGTCGGGGAGAGAGAAGGGTGGGGGTAGGGGGGGATAGGGAAGGGTGGGGGGGTGGGGTGGGGTGCCCAAGGGGCGCCCAAGGGTTGGGGGCGGGCATAGTGCCCATAGGGGGTAGGGAAAGGGAGGGTATAAGGGGGGGGTGCCCAAGGGGAAGAGGGAAAGGTTAATGGGCAGGGGCCCATGCAAGGGGCATACCCCCTCGTCCCGCGCGCGTGCGCGGGGCGAGGGTAAAAAAATTTACCGTGACAGGATGGAAAAGGCACCGGAACGCCGCGACGGGGCACGTGGAGGCGAGGAAGGCGCGTTAAGACACGTAAAATCATAAACGGGCGCGTTCACGCGCGGGACGGCGTGCATAAAAATACATAAAAATAAAGAAAAATTAATAACTCCCAATTCGAACGTCAAAACGAAATAGCGTAAAAACAAAAAGTGGGCAGGACGACAGGGGGAAAACAAGAAAAATATACAACGAAGGTTCCGGGGGGGGAGGGCGGTCACATGCAAAAAACCCAAAAAACGAACCAAAAACGCAATTAAAAATTAATAGCGGGAGATCCGTGCATCGGAACGAGGTGCAAGAAAAAGGAAAACTGTGCAAAAAGACGTGCTCGACAATCCTATCACATCAAAACAGAGTTCGGACTGAGATAAGACGCGTTCACGTGGGAAAAACCCAAAAAACAGACCTGAAAATGGGATCAAAAATTAATATCGGACGAACCTTTCGTTGGAATGTCATGTAGTAAGAAGGAAAAATGTCCGCAGGAAGGAGTGGCACAGGGTTATCACGTTAAACAGCAGTTCCTGTGGAAGGAGGAGGGGTTCACATGCGAAAAACTCCAAAAAGACGCCCGAAAACGCACTAAAAATTTAATAAGTAAAAATCCGGAAGTCGAAAGAGGATGGAGGAAAAAGGAAAAAGGGGGGGAAGGCACAAGGGACACAGCTGTCAAATCAAATGGGAATTCCGATGCAAACAGGGCAGGTTCACATGGAAAAATGTCAAAAATACGCACGAAAAAGGTGTAAAAAACCGGAAAATTAATATTGGACAAACCGTGGAGCAGAATGACACGGAGTAAAAAGGAAAAATGTCAGGGGAAAAGTGTTTGTCAGGGCTATGATGTCAGAGCATGGTTCCGAAGCAAGAAAAGCGCGTTCACATGGAAAACCGGCTAAGATGCGCAAAATGCTTCAAAAATTAATAACGCGAAAACCGTACACCGGAACAGGGGTAGGTAAAAAGGAAAAATGATCAGTTCAAAGAGAGGAACAGGGCTATGAGACTGGATGTGGACTATTGGGAACGTAGGGTGCATTCACAGGACAGGACCGCAAAATTAGGGAATGAAGGAAAACAGCAAGGGAACAGTCCCAAGGGTAGGTGGAACATAACCGGGTGGGTGGGAAGGGACCCCATCAGGGGAAAAGCAAGGCATGGCAAACATGCATGAGCAGGTTGAGGCATATGCAGAAGGGTATGCAATGTAGACGCGCAGGGACGCGTCCCCACACTTAAGACCTTAATGGATAGGGTTAACCGAGCAACAGGGACCTAGGACCACGCCACAGATCATCCACTAACATCCCCACACTTAAAACATGACCAGCACTGAGAAACAAAAGTTGTAGGGTTAGAAAAACTTGGCCCATTTTGTTGAGGATCAAAGTAAGGGTGAGTGTCGATGGCACGTCCAGTGTTGTAGTCGGCTTCTGGAGGTACCAAGGCATCTTCGCTGTACACGCCTGTTATGGCAGGGACCACGCGGCAGCACCCAGGGAGGTAGCTGATGGAAGGAATCACAGGAAATTTGTCGATGATGAGGGATATTGCACTCCACTCACAATCACTCAAATGAAATGAAAGAACAGTCACTCGCCCCATGACTAATATCACTCGAGGAAGAATGATTGAAACCCATATCTCATACCCGGTTTAGAAATCAACAAGGGGGAATGGTGCAGAAGGAGTATGCCAGGGTGCATATTTGATGGTGCATTAGTGCATCCAACCCGTCTGGCATAGGTGCAAGAAGGAAGGCAAGGGAGCCTTACAGTACAGTGTACAGAACAGGGTGACGTGTCTTGTGATGAGGGCAAAGACCCATCCCGTGGGTGCACAGGGAAACTGGAACATACCTGACTCCAAGTGTCGTAACGTCCCTCAATCTTACCTCTCGGTAATTGACTAAAGAAACTCCAGTCACACTCAGCCCACCCTCTGTCTCACGCTTTGTTGATAGTTGCAGAAGGGCAGCCTTTTCCTGAAACCTGTTGATGTAATCCTCACAGTCACTTGTGCAAAGGTTGTATGCCTTGTGCGCATTTGATGGTGCAACGGTGCAGCCTACCCTGTGTCGGCATACGGTGCAAGAAGGAAGGCCAGGGAGCCTTACGATGCAGTGCACAAAAACAAATTGTGCTTTGTGCATTGAGAGGCCCATCCCGTGGGTGCAACACTTCATTCACACTTCTCACCTCTCATTTAATTTGAAGGGAAAAGACTGGTCTCTCGGCCCACCCTCTGTCTCACACTCTGTTGATAGATACAGAGGGCAACCATACTCACTTCCCCATCCGGTTAGGATGAAAGCTCACGTCACTCAAGGGGTTGTCGATGAAGATCGCGTCATCAAATCGAACGTTGTATTGGACAGGAATATGTCGTCTGCTAGAGGACAGGTAGTCACTTTGCAGAGAGACCCAGGACACAGCGTACCAAGGGAGGTAGCTTCGGAATTGGATCCTAGGGATATCAATTAATGAATCCACTTTCTGGACTGCTGGGTGTTGCCACCTTTTCCACAGCCAGCTTCTCGCCCAAGGGTGTTTACCACCTTTTCTTGGAACGAGGCCTGCTATGACAGGGAATTGCTTCCTTTTCTCTCATAACAGATTTGTTTTTTCATTTCATTTTTTTTTCTCGTGTTTTTTCCCTATTCCCGAGGGTGTTTCCACCTTTTCCCGAAGAATAGGTCGGCATGACAGGGACCTAAGTCCTTTTCTCCCAAGACCGATATGTTTTTTTTTGTTTTTTTTTTCTTTCTTTCTTTGTTTTTTCTTCAAATTGAGCAAGGGAATAGTAGAAAGACCATTTGTCAAGACCAACCTCGCCACTGTCGCTGGTGGAAAATAGAGGATAAGAGATTAAGGCTGGAAGGGGGGTTTGAGGGGACAAAGGGTTGTGTCCATTTCATCAGGACTGACTGAAGAACGGCTATCAAGAGTAGCATCATAAGAAGTACAGTGCCGTGCCAACGAGGGAAAGGATCAAGTGTCCGTAATTGTCAAGATCCCCAAGGAGGGAAGTACTTCTTCAGGCGATATCCATTGATCAGAAAGGGATCATTAGAGGCATCAACGGTCTGTACTTGGACAGAGCCATTAGGGTTGACGGCAAGTACCTTATAGGGGCCCATCCACCGTTGTTGGAGCTTGCCAGGAAACTTGCCAAATCGTGAATCATAGGCCAGGACCAAATCACCTTCTTTGAACTCCTTGTGCTTGATGAAGCTATCATGGTAAGCCTTGCGTCGAGCTTGCGTGGCTTCCATGCACTGTAGAGCCATCCTACAAATTTCGTCCAAACATTCCAGGTGCAGGAGACGGTGTTGCAGTGAATCATCATCCCCCAAACGCTCTTTGATAGCCACTCTCAAAGAGGGTAATTCCAATTCAACAGGAAAAATAGCTTCTGTACCATACACCAGCTGGAAGGGTGTCTGTCCTGTTGCGGCTTTATGGGAGGTTCTGTACGCCCAGAGGGCCTCTGTAAGTCGATCGTCCCAATCACGACGATGTGCGGCAATTGTTCTTGTCAGAATTGAGCAAAGGATGCGATTCGTGACTTCGACTTGGCCGTTGGCTTTGGGGTAATAAGGAGTGGACTTGCGATGGCGGATCTTATACAACTCTGTCAACTCTTCCATGACTTTGTTGAGGAAATGAGTGCCTCTATCACTTACCAGCTCTAAGGGACTGCCAAAACGGGTAATGATATTCTCGTACATGAACATGGCCATGCTGTTACCATCATCCCGCTTGAGGGCTTTAGCTTCACACCACTTTGTAACATAATCTGTACATACGAGGATGTATCGGTTCTGTTTCCTTCTGGTAGGAGGATCGATCGGACCTACGAAATCGATGCCCCACTTCTCAAACGGCTTCAAAGGAAGGATAGGTTGCAGTGGCATGGCACTTGTCTTGGTGGGTTTCCCCATTCTTTGACAAGCATCACATCTTTTACAGTAATCATAGGCATCTTTGTGAATGGTAGGCCACCAATATCCTGCTAGCAGAGCCTTCCTGGCTGTAGCTTCTCCTGCAAAGTGACCTCCACATGGCTCGTCATGGCAAGCCTTTAGAACAATCCCAATCTCTTCTCCTGCGACACATCTTCTAAGCACTTCATCTTTGCCTTTCTTGTACAGTGCACCGCCTAGCAGGGTGTAGGGGGCTGATTCTAGCATAAGCTTCTTCCTTTCCCGACTAGAAATGCCAGGAGGATACTGTTGGGTTGCCAGCAGATTGGCAATGTCTGCATACCAGGGAGTTATAGTTTCTACCAAGAATAGGGAAGCATCAGGGAGGTCTGGATCATCCTGCTCCTCGTCTGCAGTTTGTGGGATACGCGACAGATGATCAGCCAAAACATGGGAACGACCAGGCTTAGTAATCACCTCAAAGTCGAACTCCTGAAATAAAAGGAGCCATCTCATCATTCGTCCTTTCACATCTGCTTTGTTCATCAGGAAGGACAGGGCCTCATGATCCACATAAAATTTAAAGTGGGTAGATAGGAGGTAATGGCGGAACTTCTCTAGGGCAAACACCATTGCCAAGCACTCCAGCTCTGTCACTGTATAGTTCCGTTCCCTATCAGTGACTTTTCGGCTTGCGTAAAAGATCGGTTGATCCAACTTCGAGGAGCCCTTTTGGCATAGGACTGCGCCTAAGCCTTCAATTGATGCATCAGTGTGTACATGGAACTCTTTCGTCCAATCAGGAGGTTGCAGAATGGGTGCCTCAATCAGACACTGCTTCAAAGTATGGAAGGCTTTGTCACATTCTTCCGTCCAAGTAAACTCTGCATCTTTCCTCAGAAGCTTGTGCAAGGAGGTTACCTTTGTTGCAAAATGGGCTATAAACCTTCTGTAGTAACCCACATGGCCTAGGAACCCCCTCAACTGTTTGAGGTTGGTGGGTGCTGTCAGAGCTGCGATCTTTTCAATCTTTGCAGGGTCTGTTGATATCCCTTGTGCGGAGACAATGTGGCCCAACAGAACTCCAGAAGAGACCCCAAAGATGCATTTTTCGGGGTTGAGGGAAATCCCATACTCCCGGCATCGGTCAAAGCATTGCTCCAGATGCTCCCAGTGTTCACAGATCAAACTATAGACACAGAAGTCATCCAAATATACCTCAATAAAGGCGTGCAGAGTCCAAACGGCATCACTCGGTAAGCGTAGGTTCCCCATTCTGTGGTGAAGGTTGTTTTGGATTGGTCCTCTTTTACGATTTGGACTTGGTTGTATCCGCTGAATCCATCCAGAAGGGAATAAAGCTCATGTCCTGCCACTGTGTCCAACAGTTGGTCTGTGAAAGGGATAGGAAAGTGATCCTTCTTTGTCTTGGAATTAAGCTTTCGGAAATCCACACATATTCGCAATTTGCCATTCTTCTTGGGTACAACCACAATGGGTGAAACCCATTCACTATTTGCCACTGGATAGATGAACTCGGCTTCCAGAAGCTTCAGCAGCTCCGCTTTCACCAATGTGGAATAATTCGGGTTCATTCGCCTCTGTCGTTGCCGTACCGGCTTGGCATCAGGCTCCAAGTCAATATGATGTTGACATATTGTGGGATCAATCCCCTTGAGGTCTTTATAGGACCATGCAAACACATCCAAATTTTCTTTCAACAAGTTGTACAAGGTTGACAACTCCTCTTCTGGAAGGCTGCTACCCACCTTCAAGTGGCGTTCAGTGCCATCTGCATCCACAAAGGTTAACTGTCTTTCACCTTCTACTTCACGGATGAAGGTCCCATGGACTGCTTCTGGGTACAGATCCGACTCCTTCAAGGGAGTGGTGTCCTCTTCTGATGTCCCACTAGAACCAACTTCTTCTTTTGGTGGAGACTTAGGTTGCTCCTTAAGATGTTGAAATGGGATTAGAGCCGTTTCGGGTTTGGTTTCAAAACTAATTACCTCTTGGCTTGAAGACTCCTCTTCTGAAGATGACACATCCAAGAACATCACATAACAGGGACCCTCTGATGCCTGTTGGGTTGGTGGGATTGGTGCTTGTTGGCACGGTGCATCATCATCATCTTTCTTTGGCAAGGATGGGTTAGGACGGCATGAGCCACTGCTAAAAGACGGCTTGTTCTTCTTAACCCACGTCTTATAAGAATTTTGTATATAAGAAGATCCATTTACCAGACCAAATGGTACCATCACCATTCTGTCCCGTAGCATGAGCTCATTTGCTTCTGATGCTTCTGGAACTTCTTCCTCAAATGTATCCTCTTCAGGTGGGATAGACTCTTCCGTTTCACTTTCATAATCTTCTTCGTCCATAATACCTTGACTATGACTCACAATGCATACATCTTGCCATAGACAAGGTGGATGCATTGAGATTCCTAACATTGCCCTAGGTAATGTTAGCATGGTCACAACTTTTAGAAAGGGTACCATGGCCTCACCAAAGCCTACAAAGCCATTGGTAGTTCAATCCAATGTCAACCTAAGGAGGGGGTAGTGAACCCGCATAGACATCTAGTGTGAAATACTCACAACACTTAGAAAACACTACCAAAGCTACAATCCAAATAATCAAGTGGATTCCTAGATGTAGATCATAGGCTACCAAGGGTACATCCACAAGATCTCATAGCTCTTTTGTCACATATACTAGATGTAAAAGAAGAAGTTTTCATTACATGAATAGGTAAAGGAGCAAAGCAAAATGGGTGCCAAAAGCCCTATTGTGCACCCAAGGCTTCTAGGATAGCAATACCCTAGTATAGTTTTGTAAATCCACAAATTACACAACTGCACATCCACCACAACCTCCTAACCAACACACATATACCCATGATCCAACAGGAGGTAACAATGAGAGTGAGAAAAAAGATGTGCAACCCATGAATACTCAATGGACCTATCACCCAAAAGCCAGATCCACTATTGATAGGCCTTGCCCTAATACCTCTAGTATACCACCCACTACACAAACACAAGACCACACATCTTATGAATCACAAGCTCAATCACAAGCTACAAATATCAAACACTCAAATGACCATCTCATAGCGTAGGCAACTATAGCTAAGCAATCTATTCAAATCATACCCCAACCACCCATATGCCTTAAACCATCTTATCAATGCCAATCCATTCTCAAATTGGCATCTGATATGGCCATGAACATGGGAGATGACTTAATGATATGTATCAGATGATTAGATTCAACTTTCATGCTCTTTGTTAGAAGCTATGAATGCTTGGACCTCAGTATACTTGACGAACAAATAGAAAATGAAACATGCTCTTTGCCTTGTTCTTAGGGGAATTTGATATCATATTCATAAAAACTCCCACAAATGTAGAAGAATTTATTTCCACTAAAATCATTCAAGAACAAGCCTTAAACCAATGGTTAATCATGTCCTTCAACAAAATAAAAGTTCTAATGTTACTTGATAAACTTCATGAGCTAGAAAAGCTAGCTAAATCTGAATCCAATTTCCTATGAAAATGGTACACTCTTTGCATCCAATGGAAACAAGAGGGTTGTCAAATCATGACCAATACAAGTAATTTGAATGTGACCCCACCTACATGGCCCAAATTTCATTTAGAGTACTCTCCATGAAAGGAAATAGACTACTAGAAGATAATATCATGTTGAATCCATACTTAGATAGGATCTTAATAGAAGAAGAAGTTCATGTTGCTAGTAGAATGTACTTAGCTGATTTATTGATAAATGTCTTGACCTATATCGCACATGTGGGCATTCGCCCACCATAAGACATGGACTATTATGCTACATTGGAGTGTAACCCAAACTTCTACAATTGGCTCTTGAAATGCTAGAGCACATCAATAGTGTACCAAACATTGTTGGCACTCTCGTGAGCATACTACTAAGACCCATGGATTGCTTATTGCTTCAAAAATTTCAAGACAAGAGTTATGGCTACCTCTCACATAGCCATGCCCACTCTCTTGTACACAAGGGTACTGAGCTTATCTTTGAGCCCGATTAAGTTGTCTCCTCCGTTTGTTCGTAACTCCAAAATCTAAGATACGCTTTCATGTAAGCTCCATATCCAAGCTCCAAGCTTTAAGCTCCATAGTCACACGTGCAAGAAAAGAGAACAAATGAAGATGATGATGATGAGAGGAGAAGAAGAGCTTCTTCATGGTTCCTCACACACACTCTCCAAGCTCTCTCATACACATAAATGAAGCAAGAAGCAAGAGACAAGAAGAGAGAAAGTTTGACCACACACCAAGAATGAGCTTTCTCATTCACTTTTTGATTTCTATGTATGCCCTACCTCCTCCTTGGGAGGCCATTCCCTTTTTGTTCTGACCTTTGTCCCCATTCCTTCACTCTTTTTCCTCTTCTTTTCCTATTAGCATGGCCTTAACCTACGCCTCTTATTCTTTACAAATTACACTAGAGAGAACTTGAAACTCTTTCACAAAATAAATTATAAAGTGCCTCACACTCATTTTGCAAAAATATTAAGATGTGCTTATTTTTGTGCACCTCCCTCTTACATTTAGAATTTTTTCGTATACTTTGTATCTTCAAATTTTCCTTAGTATGCATTTGTCCTCTATCTTCCTTTGTCTTACAACTATCTTCCGCTTTTGAGTTTCCAAAATTTTCATCTTGGTCTTTCGAGGATTAACATTACCCCCTCCTAGTTGATTACTACTCCCATGGCACTTGATGGCACAGGTTGAAGATGTTGAGGGTTGGCATCAAATGGTTCTTGGAGCCTTTGGAGAAGTTAGTTATGTTGGAGATGCTCTATGAAGGAGGTTTTAAGATTTCTTGTGTCAAACATAGATTGGAAGTTAAAGAAGCTTCTACAATTGTTGTTGGCTTGCCATACGGCTACAAAATGTACTTGAAAAAAAGAACGAGTGCACTTCTTAGGAAGTGTGTCTACCTTATCGTGTAGTGCACTATGCAACTGATGGTGGAACTGGGAGATGGGTTGAGCCTAAGTTGTTGCCCCACACTTGAAGACCTAGCTCATGTAAAGGGAAGTGTTGTGTGTGACTTAGGGAGATAGGTATATCAAGATGTCCTACCCTTGATGTTTCCTAATTTGTGAAGTGGAGAGGGCCTAGGATGGTCCCTAGGTGTAGTGGTTGTGACACTCATAGAGTACAAATGGAGGGATTTCATTTTTCTCTTTTTCTCCTTTTAACTTCTTTTTTTATAATCTTTTCTCCTTTTTTTCTTTTAATAGTTACAAGGGAGCACCTTAAGTGGCATCCCATTCATGGACAAGGGCCGAGCTATGTGGAGGCTTGAGGGATTTGCTTAGGAAAAGTTGGCTTGGCATATAGTCCTTCAAGTTAATTCTTACATTAAGGGGTATGGTGGACAAAAACAAGTGGTTGCATCCAATAAACCTACTATTGCTCATATCTTCTTAGAAGCTCATACAGAATGCTAGCAAGAGGGTGGCTCTCATCATGAGGTGGTTCATTGCACAAGTATCTATCCTTGCATTAATGTTAAACGAGAGGGGAAATAATGGTTCTTTCTCTACTTAGGCTTTTATTTTAGTAAAATTCTCAAGAGATGAAGATAATTACAAGTGGAGATGAAGGAAAGATATGTGCAAGAAGAGAATTTCTTGAAGAAGGGTGCTATGGATGGGTAGAGGTCCCTCTCTATCAAGATCATGCACTCCTCCAAAGATTTGGAATTTACATTGTAGGTCTTAGGGAAATCTTTCCTATCATGCACTCCTGGTTGAAATGAACTCCAATTCTCAACCGATAGGGCCCGGAGAATTCACTATATGTATACCTCTACATCACGTGCATTCAAGGCCTATTTGTAAATATTATTATCTTTGAATTTTCCCTTAATAAAACATAATCATTTTCTATTAAATTTTTATATAATCCCTTTATATGGGACCCTTCTATATGTAAAAAATGTGTAAAAATAGTATTCACTACATTGACCTTTTTATAGTTCACGCATACTTGAATCTTTTCATTCTTTTTCATGACTATCACTGTGGGTGATACTCAATCAATGTACTCTATCTCATAAATGAATCTTGCATGTAGTAGCTTGTCAATATCTTCCTTCACTAAATTATACGTAGGATTCATTATGTATGGTCATTTCTTATTGGTACTGCATCGGGGGTCATGGGAATATTATGAGCTGCGATACTCGAATCTATTCCTTTCAACTCCTCTAAGGACCATGCAAACACATCGGCAGAGAATTCTTTTAAGATATTTATGAGATTAGTGTCTTCCTCCTTGGTTAGATCATCTACTATGTACATGAGTTAAGTCTTGTGTCCTTCCCTTGCCAAGTTTACTTCTTAACTTTGGTTGGTCCTTCAATGGGTTCACTTTCCTGTCATTTTTTCATGGATCCTACTAATACTACTATTTGATCACCCTTCTTAAACTTTATGAAATGCTTGCAAAAATCCTGGAGTTTCTTCTATCATTCCGCTTTTTAAGATTTAAATTGTTTTCTTCTCTCTTTCTTTAGCCTCTTGTGGCCTTAGGTGGACTGGGAGGTCCCCCTTGGTGCATTTGGTCCTAGATGGGTCAAGGCATTTTGGGGTCACTATCAAAGTTTACCTTTGCCTCAGAGTTGTACTAACAATCCTCACTATAAGAGGCTCTCTCCCCTACTGGTCATAGCTCTAAGGCTAACTCCACTCCAAATAATGATGTGGTACCAAGCTCGACTAATCCCTCTTGCTCATAGTCTATTACCTTTAGCTATTCTAGCCAAGTTCGATTGCAATCTACCTTGACAACTCCTTCATTCAATATAAAAAAATTGACCTCTCAAAGTTTAGATTCTACTCTAATTTTCTCAATCAATCTTCCATTCGTGTCATATTCTATGGTCTCCACTTTCTCTTCACTTTTCCCATTGATGGAACAACAGTCTTTGTACTTATCATCAAAATCCTCATACTTAGACTGTGTGTTGTTTTTACGATTTTTTATCCTCAAGTGTTTTCTCACTTGAAATGAGAGCCTAGTTTTATAAGAGGTTTATATCATGCATTGTTGTCTATCACCACTCCTTACTCTTCATGAGATCCTTGAGGGGCTTTAGGTTTGCAGTTGGGTTTAATTGCCAGCTAGCTCACTTGACAAGTACTCAAGGATTTTATGGAGTTCCAATTTTTTAGTTGGAAATGATAGGTGATTGGTTTTCATTGACTGATGGAACTCTTGGTCATCACGCATAGAGGCACTGTGGGTAGGCTAGAAGTTGTAACTTTGTTGGGTTTGTTGGTTGAGTCGACAACTTGCCTATATTCATCCTCATCATTGGAGAATGGCATATAAATGGTTGCCAACACATCATCTAGTCACACTCATTCTTAGAACAACAAATATACTTTGTTAGAGGTCCATCATCACTTCTGACCTTCGATTGACCCTTTAGCATGGCAGAGATGGAATCTAGGTCCATTAGTGAAGTTTTTCAAATGTTCATCTCTACTTGAACTGCTTCTTATATATTGCCTAAGAATATCAAGCCATCACCCCAATCCTCTATCACTTGGAGATTCCTCATCCAAGGTCTACCTACTAGCAAAATATCATAATCCACTCCCTTCATGACTATGAAGTTCATGGAGAATTGAATTCCTATTATCTTTAAAGGCTAATCCTTATGGACTCTGAAGGGTCAGACCTTCCTCCCATTTGCTAGAGTGGCATTGAACCATGAAGTTTCTACTAATGGGTTTCTCCAACCTTGTAGGATTGCATGGCTAAGTACACTAACTCCTTCTCCTATGTCTACTATCCCCTTTCGTATTATATCTCCTAGGGCAACAATAACTCCTACTCCTATGTCTACTATCCCCTTTCATATTGTATCTCCTAAGAAAATGACTCGTAGGACTGTGTGCATCTTAGTGCCTTTCCAAAACACATTAACTTATGGGGACTTCAACATTGGGTTCAACATTAGGCTTGGTATGTGTGTCACAATCTCATGGTCGGGCAAGTCTTGTGGTTCATGTCTATTAGCTCATTCGACCCATTCTTTAATAGTTGCCTAACTCGAAGGATTTGCCTAAGAAATTCTCCTACTAGCAGTGTTACAAGAGTTGATATAAGTATGGTGAGAAAATTTCCAACCATCTTTCCCTCCTCTACTTCATGGGCTTCCTACCAATGCTCTTAGGTAGTTCACATATTCATGGCATCCATGATTTGCATATGTGGTTGTACATGTGGCGATGTTGCCTTTCCTGCTTCTGTGGACCCCTTTCTCTACTCAAGGGGAAACTTCCTATCACCTTAACCCCAACGTTGAGCACCTCTGGAGGCTAGCTTTGCATAATTTCATCATCATTGTCTATTTTGCACCTATGCTTGTTCATACAGTCTACTCTCCCTGCATGCAACATGATTCTCACTGACTTTATAGGGCAACTAAAGATCCATACCTAAGCTCTCTCCTAGTGAAAGGGTTTTTAAAATGGTCATCTCTGTGAGCTGCAATAAGTGAAAAATCAAGCCCCTTTCCCAAAACCCTACACAAGGAACCATAGCCATTTGGATTGAAACTCATAAAACACTACATTTTCTCATTTCTACCACTTGAACCAAGTTCCCACCAATTTGATGAGTTGATTTAGTAAGTTTCTAGTAATATTTTCCCATCAAATTAGCAAGCATGGTAAGATCTATGAAGATTGGAAGGATTTAAGCTCATCAATTCAATTCAACCAGTATCTCTTGATACTATTTATCATTGCCATTGCTTATGTCTCTTGATACAACCAAAGAGAACTCATTTATTAGAGTTTTTAGTGTTGATTTGCTGCTCTTCCAATCACTCAAGAACGGGCAAAGACTCTGCAACATGTCGCATCAAAGGAGTCAGGTTTCATACTTGGAAAACATACATAAAGCTTATCTTGATGAAGAAGGGCCTATGGGCCATCAGTAGTGGACAAGAGAAGAAGACCTATGATGCAAAACTTGTAGTTGCATGTCAGAAAAGTGATGAAAAGGCTCAAGCCATCATAAAGCTTCAACTAAATGACAATTATATCCATCATGTGGATACCTATGAAACATACCATAACACTTGGAAAAGATTGAATACTGTTAACCCCAAATCAAGAAGGCAGAAGAATGAATGAAAAAGTGGGAAGAGGATGGAAAAAGAGCAAAGACATGTAGGCGGCCTCTAAAGCTAAGTTGGTGCCAAAAGCGTAATTTTAAATGAAAGGCGCCTCAAATAACTCCAAAAGTTTGTGTAAAAGAGCACCAGGCTCCCTCCTATGCCAATTGTAAAGTATTAGATGGGTAGAGGCGTAAGGCTAGAAGGGGGAATTAGAGAAAGGACCTTGCCACAATGGCCGATCATGTAAAAGAAAGGGATGGGTGCCCATGGGAATTTAGGGTTTTGTATATAAAGTTCAAAAAGTGAATGGAAGCTCATTCTTTCGTGTGTGGCTAACAAGAACTCTTCTCTTCTCCTCTTCTTCTCTTCTCCTTGCTTGTGTGTGCTCTTGGGAGAGGGAGTGTGAGAGTGTGAGAGAGTGAGTGTGTGGGAGTGTGGAAGTGAGGGATCAAGAGGATGAAGCTCTTCACTATCTCCTCTTCTCTTCTTTTCTTCTCTTCTCTTCTCTTCTCTTGCACGTGCAGCTATGGTGGATGGAGCTTGGAGATGGAGGAGGCTTAAGGATGCTTGAGCTAGCATCAAGGATTGTCGAGCTACTGGTGTGTCAAGAGAGAAGGCAACTCATGTCAGCATCAAGGTAAGCTCACTACACTCATAGGATCGACGGCACGTCAACTAGGTGAGAGATAGCGATTAGAGCTTGCTTAGAACACTTCAAACAATAAGTGGTCCATGGGTCTTGCCAGTTGAGCGAAAGTTTCCACATTTTGGTTCCATTTCCAGGACCAACAGATTCAAGCTTGAGTGCTTGCGCACCTCATATCGAGCATCGAAGTAATGGATTCATCCCCCAAATGGAGCTTGAGATGGGTAGGAAGTTTGGGTGTTTTGATCTTTGGAACAAGTAAGTATTTTGGGTTAGTTAGTTTGTTTGATGATTGGAAAACATGGAGAAATCATTTCAGTTTGTTGCTTTTGATTCTTGTTGCATTTAGTGTAGGATAGGATTAGGAAATCGAATCGGAAAAGGGTAGGTTTTACTATTGCAAAACAAGGCAAAACATGCATAAATCATGCAAAAACTAGCAAAAAGATTGCTTGGGATGCTTAATGTTGGCAAGTGTTTAGTGATTGGGAGCATCAAAACCTTACCTGGGAGGGGGTTAAAGAGCCAAGAGGCCAAGGGAGAGCTCATTTGCAACCATTGTAGTGAGAGAGAGAGAGCCCCCACAAATATTTCATTCCATCTCATCATCGGAGAGCCTACCGCTCACCTCAAGTATACCAATCACTTCCCTTAGTGCCTTAGTTAGGATCTGGAAGTTTGTGCTTGGAGTGATTGCCTAAATCGCGAGATTTGATCGAAATCAACATCGCGTGGCATTCAGGGCCCATCTGAGCGGCCTTTTTGAGCCGAGTCCTAGACTTGGCCCTCGGCCCCTGCCATTCGGTCAGCTTGACTCGGAAACCCTAATTGGCCCTTGGCCCATAGTCTACTCGGCCCATCCCGAGTGACGACACTCAACCCCTTGACCAACTCGGCACTCGGCCCAAAGTCCACTTAGACCCATTTACCACTTCGGCCCTCGATCCAAGATTGACTCGGCCTGTCCGAGTGATGGCACTCCACCCTCGACCTGCGAAAAGTTTGATCCTCAGACAAGTGTGATTCGGCCTATCCAAGTCACCCACTCGGCCCCTGCAATTCGGACGAGTTGGGCCAAGTGTAGATTTGTCTCAACTTTTCAAAAATTTGACCTGACCCGGCTAGAGCTCAGCAGCACCAACTGTCGCAAGCCCTCCTGACGCTCAAAACGTGATTCTGGCGTGCAGAATAGATAAAATAGTAAGGTGTAGCCGCTTAGCAGCTTGAGTGGGATGTCGTGAGACCTAGAGATCTAGAGACATAGAGGCAACCCCCCTGACCCAAAAACACGCAAGGAACCATAACAGAAAAAACCTAAACCCCGTCAAGATGGCTAGAGAATCGATCGACAAAGCCTATCAGGCCCAAGACGAAGAGAAAGTGTGTAAGATACTTTAGAGATTGTTTACTGCACTCACCCTAAATTTCCGCACTTGAAGTACACTTAAGGAAAACTGAAAGACTGATTGAGCACAAGTGCACTGGAAAGAACACACACACTGAGTGGAGATAAAATGAGGTTTGTATTTAATAAGTCAAGAAACTCACTCAGATAAACCACTCAAGGAACCCACCAATAGGAGAGAACCCAAAGACGTAGACAAACCATCAATACGCGAAGTAGGACCAAGCAAGTGGCACCAATGAAGTGGATTTGACAAACCCACTCATTTTGATTGATAGCTTGGTGGAGCACGAGAACTTGACTATGGCAAAAGAAAGCTCAGACTGCAAGTCTAACAAAGAGCTCGACTTAGACGTCTTTCTAGAGGCTATTCAGCAGAACACAGCTAGTCAGCAGCTACAATGTGCACACCCGAGTATGAGCACTGTGGCCAGATAGGAGATGCTATCATCGCAGACTTAGAAGAAGGGAGAAAGCTAGCCCACAAGGCATTGCAAAGCATAGTCAAATACAAGAGAGACCACCAAGCTAGGAGCCAAGGGCAAAGCATAAAGTTGTGTGAGGTGCAACGGGTGCTGAACATAGAAATTGAATGGATCACGAGAGAGTCCTAGAAGGAGACTTAACGTGGAGCGAGCTTCTTATGAAGCGATTGCTAGACAACACTGTAGTAGAGCAAAGCGCCACAGCATTGGCGACCTCACTGCTGGCAGGATTAGGAGCAAGCCAAGGCTCTAAGAGCCAGTCTAAAATCCCAATAGTCGCAAAGCAGCTTGACAAGTACCAACCGATCCATACAACTTTGTAGAGTAGTTCGAGAAAGTCTCTGAAGCCAACAGCCTCACTGACCTGACTCAGGGCTCTCAATCAGTTGGACTCTGCTTAGGTGACAAGGGTAGGACTTGGTATACAAGCTTAGATGCCGCAGAGCAAGCCAATTTCAATGGGCTCAAGAATCTCTTCATCAAAAGATTTTCCAAGCCTGGATAATCCAATAATATGCTAGTACGACTGATGAATGTCAAGCAGAAAGAGAAGGAGGACATTCACGATTATGTAACCCACATGAGGAGTCTCTTCAAGAGAATCCCTATGGGTGAACAACCGATTGAAAGAGCAATTTTGACTGTATTCATCAGCGGAATTCGAAACGAGGAACTGTATAAGGCTTTGGCAGGCAACAACTTGAGCTTGCAGCGAGACACGCTAGCTAGGGTTTTTGAGGAAGCCATTAGATTTGACAATCAGCTGAAAGAGTGGAGCTTCAGGAGCTCCAACTTAGAAGAAACCAACTCGCAAAGTGTAGAGAGAGCGTCAGCCTCTAGTGAACGACCAACCCCATCATCCCAAGATAAGGGGAAAGCCACTGAGACAAACCAAGACTTGGCTGATGTCAAGATGGAGATAGCCAAGCTACAAGACATGTTGAGACAACCAACGTGGTCACATGTCCAATGCGTATACTGTGGCAGAAACCACTTGCTAGCCGAGTGTCAAGACCCTAGATCAAGATCTTGCACTAACTGCAGCAGGTTTGGTCATGACATCGTGCATTGCAGATTGTCGAGAAGACTTCCGTACTCGCAACCATACGGCTAGCCTTACCTCTAGCGAATAGGCCACAGCCACTCTTCAAAAGGGGAACCCCATTGGCCCTTCCTGTGCCTAACGACATTAAGCCGATTGTTCCTAGGATGGACATAAACCCTACATGCATACCTACACCTCCTGGTCCCTATGTAACCCATCCATCGAGTGATGCCCAGTCCACTACGTGGAAGAGCCAAATGAGAAAGAGACTTACTTATACCCTTATGTCTCTCACGACGACAATGGCAATGCAGTCCTTATGGACTATCGACCGATACCGGTGATGGCATTAGGGAGAGGATGAGGTAGAGGCCTAGGAGGGTAGATGCATGATCCAATCATCTGTTGGACTTGTGGTCACCTAGGTCATGTCTCATCACGATGCCCTAAGAGGGAGCAGTAGAACAGAGACAAAGATGACCTAAGCTACGTTGAGTGTGGAATCACCCACCTCTTCGTCGATTGCCCAAAGCGGAAACCTTCTTCAAGTTCAGCCAACGTAACATCTGTCCCATTGGGGCTATTTGGTATCGAGAACCTCGATGGGAAGGCCACACCTATCCCATTGCGGGTCATGACCCAGGCACAGATGAGGCAGGCCGACATATCACTACCAGGACCTAGAAACCTCGATGCAGCCTCGATAGGGAAGAACTGGCCAGTAAAAATCGCAGGTGTCCAGTTCTCTATCGACTTTATAGTCATGAAGGGGGTGGACTACGATATCCTATTAGGCCAACCCTAGATGGGCAATGCCCAAGTTATTGAAGATTGGGGTAACGACTTGATCTTCCTAGGCAACAGAACGAAAGTCGTGAGGGTAGAGATGGACACGTGGAAGACCTCACCAGTTGACTTGGATGCCATCTCCGCGATGCTCAAGGGTAATGCTCAAATCAAGAAGTCTTATGGGCCCTTGACCAAGTATATCCCATGCGTAGAGGATGAGTGAGATTGGATGCATGTCCTTGCTACAATCGACCTATCGTTCTTGGATCATGAGGCGTATGAGCAAGCCATCAAGATGATGGGCAAGTTTGACGGCACGTCCTCCGTACGAGTATGCATGATGGCAGGAACCCCTCGTGGGAGACCTAAGCTGGTCACATTCCAAGTGCCAAGTAACAAAAGAGAACTCTAGGAGGCTTTGGAATACTTAATGGACAAGCTAACTAACAATCCAGCAGCAAACTTCAAATCACTTCAGGATCCCTTAGGCGAATCTAAGTGGCAATGGACCAAGGTACATGACTTAAACCTTATGTACAACTAGGTCCTAGTTCCTAATCAATGACAAGAGAAGTACCAAGCCCTAGGAGACGACGAGCAGTCTGACGCAGAGGACTCTGGTAACGAGTACAAAGACTGCCAATCCTTTAGTGATGGAAGTGAGGGTGAGATAGACACCGTAGAATATGACACTGAGGGACATGAAATAGAACAAATGTTGGAAGACTCCAAGCCACAAAAAAAAAGTGTATTTAGGATAGAGCGAGGGGTCATGCGCATGGATTGTGATCGCACTTGGTTAGAACATGTAGGAGTCATAGACCTTGAGCAAGCAGGCCTAGCCCAACAGGGAGTGACACTAGTACTTAGGACAGAATCACCATCTGAACTACGACCACCAATGGAGACACCCTCTTCTAGTGAAGACGTCGACTGAGTCAGAGGTAAGTTCAGATAGCAACCCAAAAATACCTAGGCTGCCCAAGACCCCATACACCAGGGGGGACCTACCCATCCACCTGAGGTGCAGACGATCAAAGCTGGAAAGGGCAAAGCAACCCAGGGACACACAAACAGACGAACAACAAAAACCGCGAGACCTCCCTAAAGGATTTATGAAATTCAAGAAAGGGGATAGGATAGTGATCCTATTGGGTGCCAAGCGACAAGGGCAAATGAACGAACCAATCAAGGGACCAGCCAAGGTCAAGGAGGTGAACCTAGCCTAGGAAGGGGAGAAACCTTGACTAGCCTTCATTGCAAATGACTTGACTGAGGAAGAAGAAATGAGTCTTGTCCTCTCTTGCGAGAGTGCGTAGACGTATTTGCTTGGTCCTTGGAAGAGCTTAAAGGGGTAGATCCGAGTGTAGTGACTTATAATATACCCATGACACCAGACACAACATCGGTGAAGTAGTGACCATATCTGTAACGTGTCCACCTCTTCCCTTTTAGGACACTTCTTAGCAGTCCATCGGAAAGAGAGCCTAGAAAGCTGCACCCGGCACTCCCATGGAATGTTATGGGGTTTGCGATCTAGGACTTTCCACGCCTGCCATGTAGCGGAAGTATTCCAGCCGTTCCCACTTAGGACCGACCTGAATCAGGGTTTCTCCTAATGGTCATTTTTCTAAATGGCAACTAGCGTTGAACCCTAAGCAAACTACGTTACGCAGAAACGCCAGGGGTGAAGCGGATTCACGTTGCACTTGGTTCAAGGAGAATAGGAAATGAGAGGGATGCTAGGATTGACCTCTCTGCCATAAGGCATAGTCCCATTTCGTTTCCCTAAAATAGCATAAACTGGGATTTTTGTAACCTAGACTCTAGGTCAGTGCCCTTGGTGTTCATTTCCTTTGAGAAGATCTCCTTGTTGTCCATTACGATTGAGAGAAGTTTCTGGCCAACCGGGACCACCCATCCATAGGACGGACCCATGGTCACATCCATCGCACTTTCCTCAAGGTTGCTTTAGTTGTTTAATTACCTACCATATTTAGTTTGGACATGCATCAAACAACTTCCTTAATTAGCCCATTAGACACTAGTTCCTTCACGTCATCTTAGCACTTGACATAGAAAAACAATGTAAAACAAGTTCTTTTTCAATAGGTTATCATATTTATCTTTGGAATATATTCATAAAGTCCAGCCCACAGGTTAATCCATAATCCGCCCAAAGGCTATCCAGCAATCCACAGGGATTACTAATCCAAGATTCCGCTCGTAGACTAGTAAGCGGGCCTCGAGATCCAATCCCGAGTCACATCGGCCTCTTGTGCAGGGACCGGAAGGCAAGGGATTTATGGCCAGAGGACCCCTGGCACCCAAGCATCCTCCTGCTCCAAGTAGTGCCCAACAGAGAGACCTCACGCGGCAGGTTCGGTCCACGTTCCCAATGCGGCTAACAACCCCCTTGGTTAGGGTCAGGTAGACAATCGGGGGTAACTGAAGCTACCTCTCCCTTCAAGCCTTCAACGTGAAGCATTAAATATCTTTCCATCCTTTAGTTCCTTGATCAAACAATGCAAATAGTGCTTTCTAAACTATTACAAGCACAATCAATTCCAGTGCTCGTTTATTTGGCCAACTACTAAGGAGTGAATCCTTCTCTCTGAATGCATCTAGCATTCGATTTGGGATCAATTGCGACTTGGAAAGATCCCCAAGGGTTTGTCTGTTCTCCCTTTTGTCCTTGGGTTAGGGTCGTACCCTATTAACCCAACTCAACCAATACCTTAGGTTTTATTAACAGTAAATCATGGCGACTATGTCGCTCCAAATTATTGATTGGTCCTTTGCTTCCAAGCATATACCTAGTTTATTTATCTTAAATTGGAAAATTTTCCCAAGAAAGGTGATATAACAAGATGACTACTCATCCTCTTGCAAGATAAACTTGCACAAGAATCTGCCAATCTCATTCTAAGGAATTGACAACTCTCTTGTGATCGAACCACAAGATCATGCGACGTTGCAAGTGTCGCATCTATTCTGTGGGATTATTTCACCCATCGAACGGCGTCTTCTGGTCATAGAATCATGATTAGATAAGAAGCAAGGTTAGGGTGTCTTCTTATCCAACCCATTCCCGATTGCACTAGGCCGACAACATTCGGTCCTGGGGGTTCCATCTCAATCCGAGTTTCAACATTTGATCGAGTGATCCTTAGGGTAGAAACCCTAGATTGTTTCTTGCAAGTGCGTCCAATTGTCCCTATATTCCATGAATGTGGGTGGGACCTTTGGGTATGAGAGTTTCGGCTTGGCAACAAGTGAGAAACTAGGTCAAGTCTTCACGTGCTAAACCCTAGTTAGAACTTGGAGTATTTATTGTATCCATTTAACCATCCTATGCGAATCCTTTGCGGTTTAGGTGTTTTAGGTAATCCAGTTTACTTGTCTTATGACAAGGACGAACCCATCCTAGGGATATTAATTTGATCTAAAAGGGGAAAACTAGTCACATTACGTCACAATTCACATAAGCACGCGATTCATTGCCTCTACGTACGACTAGATTCACAATCCCTAACTTTTCCTATTAAGACCAAAGCACATGTTAAATTACGGCATAATTTCCATTGATCCTACTAGGACTTGCATTCATGAATCATGCCACTAAGCTTTTAAGATTTTACGCTAAAATGAACCATGCAGCCTTTCCCTAGGTGTACCCTTGATGAATGAATTATTTGCATACGTCGAATGTGCAACATGCAACCTTTTCCTAACTACTACATAGTTAAATGAGATTCATGCCAATTTGAAGCTAGAGTTAACCTATTTCATGCATAATCAAAGGTGCACTACAATAATTTCAACTTTGTAATGATATTCATTAGTTGTTCTAGACTCGTCACTTTGCAATGCACAAAGGCAACTTGCTAAAAATGCATAGACACCTTATGTTCTTTTTTGTTCATACCATTGAAAGTACAAATGACCAACTTCGTATCATGAGTTACTTCAAGTAAATTTCAAATAGCCAATTTATTTCAATCGCATTTAGCTAGGTGGATTTGACAAGCATAAGTGCATCCTAGTTCCATGAAATAACCATGCATAATTGCAATACTTCTACATAAATAAAAAACAGGAAGAAAACCTGGACTTGTGGGCTCGGTGAAATATCCACATGAATACTAAGAGATGATCCTCCTGCAGGTGTGCCTTCTGACTTTTTAGGGGCCATCGTGATTTCAGCTTCTGGTTTGCCTTTTTAGATTCGAATTACTTGCCTTGGTACGCAGCCTTAAGATCTTTGCCCATCTCCCTTGTACGCGGAGATTCCCTTTGAAGTACGGATTCCTTGACAGAAGTACCGACTTGCGAAAATTGGCTTATGGAAGGCTTTAGGATTCGGAGCTTGGGCCTTCTTTCTTTCGGAAAAAGAGGGGGTTCATGAAAGGGTTCTTGTGAACAGCCTTGCAGAAATGGAGGCTTGAGAGTTCTTCTTCTTCTTCTTTCAAAATCTCGGGCTAGGGATGATTGATGGGAAGGGGGCTTTATAAGCTTCCTCTCCTTCTCTTCAAAATGCCGGCTAGGGATGGGCTTATTGCGGGATCTAGTGAGAAGGGGGTTTAAGGAAGCCCCTCTTCTTCTCTTCAAAGACCCGGGGGTAGGGATGATTGGTGGGAAGGGGGCTTTATAAGATTCCTCTTCTTCAAAGTCCCGGGATGGGCTTGTGGGTGGTTGGTGGGAAGGGGCTTTATAGACTTCCTCTTCTTCAAAGTCCCAGGATGGGCTTGGCGGTGATTGGTGGGAAGGGGGGCTTAGGGAAGCCCCCTTAGAAGCTTCTTACTACAATTAGAGGACCACGTGGATGAGAGGAGGGGTAATAAGTACAATGAAGGGAAGAGGAATGATGGGGCGGCTGTCGGTTCTTCAGGCGGCAGCCTTTGGCTTCACGGCAGCAATGTCTCGTGGTGTCCTCCCAGTCCTGCAGCACGGCCGCATAGCATCGACGTCAAGTCCTCCTCTTCTACGGCGACGACAGCAAATCAGGGTCTCACGTAGCCTCCCTCTCTTATATTCACCCCCCCTAGGGGGGCTTTTATAGTTCAAGAGGGGGAGAATGGACCTCCCCCACGTGGGATGTGCATGCGGCCCACGACTCCCCCTTGGTTACCACCTCTCCCACCTAGCCATCCCCTTCCCTTAGCTACGCATCGGCTGGGGGAAAATAAGTAAAAACAATTTGCAGTAAATTTTCCCTTTATCCACTTAACCTCCTCCCAAGAGGGGGTCTTCCCGCGGTCTATGCAATTTTGAACCCCGGTCCGGGTTTGCTAATGCGGAGGCCTTGATTCCTCGCGTACGGTTTACAAGTTACACTGCCGGTAACTCCAATACCGAAAATAACCTTTGCATGAGATTCACGCAGGGTGTGGAAAGTCGATCTAGTAATATTTTTAAGTGGAAATATTACATTCTCTCCCCCTTGGAAGAATCGAGATGTCCTCATCTCGAGATGAACTGGGGATATTGTTGGTTGAGAGTGCTTTCATCCATCCAAGTGGCATCCTCTTGGGGATAATCTTTCCACTAGACGAGGCATTCTCTCAAGGTTCTGGATCTCAGTTGTTTCTCCCTAACATCTAAGATCTTATCAGGCCGTAGCTCAAGGACTCCTTGGCTAGGCATTACAACTCCATCAAGTACATGGCTAGGATTAGGTACATACTTCTTCAATAGGCTGATATGGAATACATTATGAACCTTTAGATTCTCAGGGAGTTGCAGTCTATAAGCATTGGGTCCTAGCCACTGGAGGATCTTGTATGGTCCACAATACCTTGGACTTAGCTTCTTGCAATCTCCTAAGGATAGGGAACTCTTCTTTGGCTGTACGCGAATGAAGACTATGTCTCCTTCCTCAAAGGTTCTATCTTGACGCTTCAAATCTGTGTATGCCTTCTGTCTATCCTTGGCGGCTTGGATGTCCTGTCTTATTGACTTCATTTGGTCATCCATCTCTTCCAGCATGTGCCTTGAAGCTTCAACCCTCAAGGTTAGATCTGAGAAGTTTAGGGGACTTCGACAGTCATGCCCATACAATGCTTGAAAAGGGGTCATCTGAATGCTTTGTTGGTAAGAAGCATTGTAGGCAAATTCAACCAGTGGCAAGCATTGAATCCACCTTTTTGGTTCACGACAGCAGTGTGCCCTTAGCATATCCTCGATGACTTGATTAACTCGCTCTGTTTGGCCATCAGTTTGGGGATGGTAAGCTATACTAAAACAGATTTGAGTCCCAATGGCTTCAAAGATAGCTCTCCAGAAGTGAGATGTGAAGAGAGAATCACGATCACTAATGATTCTTCTGGCCAACCCATGTAGCTTGAATATCTCCTTGATAAACAACCTTGCAATGTTTGAGGCTTTATAGTTTGTCTTAACAGGAATAAGGTGTGCAACCTTAGTAAGCATGTCAACCACAACCATGATGGAGCTATATCCTCCCTGAACTTGGGGTATTCCAACAAAAAAGTCCATACTGATGAATTCCCATTTCATTTGGGGAATGTCAAGTGGTTGCAACTTTCCTGGCATTTTGACATGTTCGGCTTTGATAGGTTGACAAGACAAACACTCAGTGACATATTTGAGGATGTCACCTTTAAGCCTCTCCCAATAGTATCTCTTACTAACTGCATTGATAGTCTTGGCATAGCCAGGATGTTGTGAGAAAGGGGAATCATGAGCTTTCCACAGTATCTTCTACTTAAGTGACTAGCTTGCCGGTATATATAATCTCGTTCTATAGTAGACAAGTCCACTATTGATAGAGAATTCATGATACTTAGCCTGTAGCTTCTGGTCCTATTCCTTGATAGGGATCTCCCTTAGCATCTTTTGATAGGCTTGATCATAGCATGCTTCTTCTCTAGCTAGCTTAAGTATTGGGTTGTTTGGCATGGATACCTTTGTGGCTAGAGATCTAGTTGTTGATGGATTTTGTAAGATTAGAGAATTAAGGAATGCCTTGTGACTGAGTGCATCGGCAACTATATTCTTCTTTCCAGGTCGGTATTTGATTTCAAAATCATACTCCTCCAGCACTTCAATCCACCGACGTTGCCTCATGTTGAGCTCGTTCTGGGTAAAGATCCACTTGAGATTTTTATGATCCGTCATTAGAGTAAACTTGTTACCCAACGGGTAGTGTCTCCAAAGCTTTAGAGCATAGATGATAGCTAACAGTTCTAGATCATGGGTAGCATAATTCTTCTCATGGCTCTTCAATTTCCCTAAAGAGTATGCTACAGGATGACCTTCTTGCACGAGCACACATCCTAAGGCAAGCGTGCTAGCATCAGTTACTACTTCGAACTCCTTACTAAGGTCCGAAAGTTTCAGGATAGGTGCTGATACCAAACTTTGCTTTAATCTATCAAAGCTAGATTGTTCGGTACTGACAATGCAATGGATGTTTGCTTCTTTAGTAGATCCATCAGAGGTGCTGCAATCAAAGCATAGTTTTGGATAAAGACCCTATACCATCCTGTCAATCCAAGAAAACTGCGTATTTTTTTGACAGTTGTTGGTATTGGCCATTCTAGAACATCTCTGACTTTGGCTGGATCCACTGAGATTCCTTCCACTGATACGATGAGTCCCAGATATTCAATCTGACGTTTGAAGAATGCACACTTCTTCATCTTAGCATAGAGCTTGTGTGCCCTCATTGTCTCAAGGACAATCTGAAGCTGGGGTTCATGATCTTCTTCTTGTTTGGAATAGACTAGGGTATCTTCGAATAAGATGAGTATGAAGTCATCAAGATATGGCCTAAAGATATCTTGCATTAACCTGTTGAAGGTGGCAGGCGCAATCGTGAGCCCGAATGACATGACTAGGAACTCAAAGTGTCCATATCTTGTGTTGAAGGCCATCTTTGGGATATCTTCTTCCTTGATCCTTATCTGATAGTAACTAGACCTGAGATCAATCTTGGAGAAGATCCTCGCACCCTGAAGATGATCAAGAAGCTCATCTATTCTAGGAATAGGATACTTGTTCTTAATAGTTGATTGATTCAACCCTCTGTAATCAATACACAGTCGAAGCGTTCCATCTCTTTTTTTTTTGGAACAGCACTGGAGCTCCCCATGGTGAACTACTAGGACATATGTAGCCCTGATCTAACAGTTGCTTGAGTCACTCCTTCAGCTCAATTGCTTCCGGGATGGACATCCTATTAGGCCTCTTTGCAATTGGTGCAGCTCCTGGCACTAGCTTGATCTCATGATCCACTTCCCTTTGAGGCGGGATTTATGTCAGCTCTTTAGCAAATACGTCCACGTACTCCTTTAGCCATGAAGGTTCCTCACTAGACTCCTGCTTCTGATCTAGCTTATTAAGATTAATCCAGTAGACAGGTAGTCCCTTTCTAACTCCCTTTATGATCCAAGATGCTTTGGCCAATTGAATTTTTGGCTTTCCAACCTCTCCTTGAGTGGTAACCAATTCCCCTTCAGAGTTTTGAAAGGAAACTTGGCCCTTTCCAGAATGAATGTGGGCATCCTTAGGTTTAAGCCAATCCATTCCGAGTAAACACTCATGGATACCTAGGTTCATGACCCTGAATTTGACCAAAGTCGACTTTTCTCCCAGAAAGAATTCCACCTTAGCAGTTTGCTTGGTACAAGTGACCTCACATCCATTTGCTAATTCCACAAGCAAGGTAGGTGCTTCTACTGTGGCTATTCCTAATCTTCTTGCACAAGCTGGTGAGATAAACGAATGTGTACTGCCATAATCAATCAAGGTTTTGAAACCTTTACCTTGATAGTCAGATGGTGTTTGTCTGAATCATCGAAAACTGGCGATTCGGGCCTTTCTTGTGAAGGGCAGCATGGATTGTTGCCCTCTCAAACTATGCTTCCATGGTCGGGTCTTCTTCTTCGCCTATTTCCCTGTTGGCAACAGAGGCAGTTCTCCCTCTCCCTCAGGTAGCGGCTCCCTGGCCACAGCTAGTTCCTTGGAAAGGTGCTTGACGATGTCCTCTGCCAAGCTTGGGACATTGCCTTTTGAAATGACCGGGCTCGTTGCAGTGGAAACAACGAAGATTTCGACCATTGCTTTGGGTAGGGACAAAGTTTTTGACATTATTGGCCCTTGTTTTCTTTCTTTGTCCCCGGTTTTGACCTTGAACTCTTTTTGCTTGGGGCCTATATACTCCTCTGTTGTGATCATTATAAGACCAAGTTTTGTTACTTCTTGGCCTAGCCTGCACCTCCTGAATTATGGGTGCAGCTCGAATGAGTGCATCCTGTAGATCTGTTGGGCGCATAGATTCGAGGTGGGTATTCACTGGTGGGTTTAAACCGGCACAAAATTTCAACACTTGCTATGTCATATCCATTTGTGGCACATACTTCAGAAGTGAGATGAATTTTGAGTAGTATACGTCAAGAGTGAGACCCAGTTATTTGAGCTCATAGAACTCATTCATTTTCTACGTGCAATATGCAGGTGGTAAGTATCTTCCTTGCACAGCTTTCTTTAGCTTTTCCCAGGTAACGGATCCTTTCGAGATCCCTTGATATCTGCACCATTGTTTCCACCAAATCCTGGCTTCACGAGTGAGCTTTAGCTTGGCGAGCATAGCCTGGTTGGCGGGTGCAGTACCGGACACTTCAAAGTAAACTTCCATGGACTCTATCCAAATTTTAGCATCCACTTGGACAGTCCTATCTTTCCCGTCAAATTCTGGCAGCTTGATCTTCTTGAGAAGAAAATTCTTCTCCTAGATCACGGCCATACTTGATGTAGGGGGCGGACTGGGAACCTGTACCTGGGGTTGTGCTTGGATAGAGGATTCTTAACGTTACAACTCACTGATCATTATGATTATATCTTATACCAATTCAGCTTTCAGCCAAGAAACCAAGCCACTTAACTTTTTATCCATTCTCATAGACAAGACAAACATTGATAAAAAGAATTCTTATTTTATTTATATGGGCATAACCCTTTCAGAGTACAATAATTCCTGGGATGATAGAGCAACTATTACATTAGTTCGAGGAGAATAATGTTGTGTTACATTTAGCTACGAGAACTAGATAATAGTATGGTCTTGGGTCATGGATCTTCAGGAATCGATAAATCATCGAAAGATTAGGGTATCCTTTCCTTTGGTATCCATTCTTCTCGTAGTGTCCCAACACCTTGATCCTGTCAGCGGAGATTATGCGGGTCACCTCCTTGTATACATATGAGTTCAGCTCAACCCTCTGACCTTCGATATGTAAAGTTGAGTTCAAGTGAGCCTCCACAAAAATGAACAGCTTCACGATCTTCAAGTTCTCCAACTACTTGATCCTCTTTAGGTTGGTTCGAAGGTATGAAAACCGATGGATAGCTATGTAGTAGATTCCAGAGTTGCCCGTCCATCTTCGTTCCACGTACAAAGGCGATGGATT
The DNA here is from genome assembly GCF_053477565.2 of Lygodium microphyllum. Lineage (NCBI taxonomy): Eukaryota > Viridiplantae > Streptophyta > Polypodiopsida > Schizaeales > Lygodiaceae > Lygodium > Lygodium microphyllum. Next base: position 135,370,504 of record NC_141157.1, read on the forward strand.
ATAAATATGGTCTAGGATGTTCATCATCTCGATCCTTTGTTAATAATCTGAGGAGTGCATCACGGTCATAAACATGACTCGGAACACTAAGAACCTCTTCCATGCTTCATAATTCTGCAAGACAACATCGAAAGTAAGGAAATGTTCTTAATAACAACATTTGCTTTACTTCTTCTTATTAAGATTTCTTATAAAGACAAATCCTTCGTTGGTTCACTCTGATACCAACTGTAACATGTCCACCTCTTCCCTTTCAGGACATGTCTTAGCAGTCCATTGGAAAGAGAGCCTAGAAAGCTTTGCCTAGCACTCCCACGAAATGTTACGGGGTTTGTGATCTAGGACTTTCGGGGCTTGCCACGTAGTGGAAGTATTCCCGCCGTTCCCACTTAGGACCGACATGAATTAGGGTTTTCCCTAATGGTCATTTTTCTAAACGGCAACTAGCGTCGAACCCCAAGCGAACTACTTTACGCAGAAACGCTAGGGCCGAAGCGGATTCATGCTGCGCTTGGTTCAAGGAGAATGTGAAACGAGAGGGATGCTAGGCTTGACCTCTCTGCCATAAGGCATAGTCCTATTCTATTCCCCTAAAACAGCATAAACCGGGATTTTTGTAACCTAGATTGTAGGTCAACGCCCTTGCTATTCATTTCCTTTGAGAAGATCTCCTTGCTATCCATTACGATTGAGAAAAGTTCCCGGCCAACTGGGACCACCCATCCGTAGGACGGACCCATGATCACATCCACACACTTTCCTCAAGGTTTCTTTAGTTGTCTAATTACCTACCACATTTAGTTTGGACATGCATCAAACAACTTCCCTAATTAGCTCGTTAGACACTAGTTCCTTCACGTAATCTTAGCACTTGACATAGAAAAACAATGTCAAACAAGTTCCTTTTCAACAGGTTATCATATTTATCTTTGGAATACATTCATAAAGTCTAGCCCGCCGGCTAATCCATAATCCACCCGAAGGCTATCCAACAATCCACAGGGATTACTAATCCAAGATTCCACCCGTAGACTAGTATGCGGTGTTGTCGTGTTAAGGGTTGAAGGTCTACCATCGGGACTTAGTGCAGAAGAAGAGTATGGGATTCAAGGTTTGGAGAAGGGAAAAAGAATGGGATTTGACAAGATTTGGGTTTCAGAAAAGACTTAGATGAGGAAGAAGATTTCAAACTTTTTCTGTGTATCTAGCATACATGAATGGAATAAATGTCTCTATCTTGATTACATCAAATGCATTTGGAAACATAAACCATAACATGAAGGATATTCTCAGATTTTTAATCCAAATGCAAATACCAAATGCAAGCTCAAATGGCTTTTATCTCATGTATATAGACGGATTACAACTCCAGGAAACAAGTATTATGATGGTAGACTCAAATACGTTCAAGATATGGACCAATAGTACATGAAATGCATTGAAGGAGCATAATTTTAACTTCAGCCCTGTTTTAAAACAGAAAATTCCAGCCCATAATCAAGCTCAAAAAGAGTACATAAAATCATGAATAAGCTCCTCTAATCGTTAATGGGTAAAGCCCTGATGATAAGAGGTCATTTTCTTCTATTACAACCACATGAATCACTTGTTTGCTCATAAAAATGGACAAGAATAGTGGGCTGCCCTGTTTATGACTGGTTTTTTCAGTCCATAATAGCCCATACACCTTCAAAATCCTCACCCTTTGCTTGCCCCAAAGTCACTCAAGTACTTGGGTACAAGTCGAGCTTCATTGGACCATGAATAAGGTAGATAAAATGAGAGAAGACGTACATAAGAGCAGGCTGAATACTTTTCTCTCAGATTTCCCCCTTTTATAGTTTGTCATACCATGCATTTTCGTTAGACCAAATGGACAGATCAGTGGAGCTCTCACCTTGTTTGTATCTTCATCTTTAGCTCTTCTTAATCTTCAGTTTGCATGCTCCAAAGCATGCACCATAGCTCCCAGTTTTCTCCAGATACAGCAGGTTGTGCAGGCCCACATTTTGTGCCGAAAAATGCGGGTTGCATCCTGCTCAGCTCCACACTACTTTTTGACCTACTTAGGTCACTTATAGGTCACATTAGTCCATTACTTCAGGTCCCCCATGTACCTAGTGAACTTTTGGCACTTTTCTTGAGTTCTAACTATATTTTGCACTTGAATCAATGTGATTTATCCTGCAGACTGTCAATTACTTCCAGCTATCCAAGTTGTAGGTTCCCATAGACTTATTTTTTTTATCAATATACATGGTACAACTGAAAATTATATGCTAGATACAAAAAGAAATTATGTAACTAAGTTGGTTATTGGGTAACAATGACTAAATTATATATGCAAATTCCTCATATAAATCCCAATGAAGTGCTTCTGTGTTCATAAGAATCCCATGATTTATATTATGAACAATAAACTCTTTGACAGCGGGCCTCAAGATCCAATCCCAAGTCACGTCAGCCTCTTATGCAGGGCCCGGAAGGCAAGCGATTTACCGCCAGAGCCCCCCTGGCACCCAAGCATCCTTTTGTTCCAAATAGCACCCAACGGAGAGACCTTACGCAACGGGTTCGGTCCACGTTCCCAGCGTGGCTAACCCCCTTCATTAGGGTCAGGCAGATAGTCGGGGATAATTGAAGCTGCCTCTCCCTTCAGGCCTTCAACTTGAAGCATTAACTATCTTTCCATCCTTTAGTTCCTTGAGCAAACAATGCAAAGAGTGCTTTCTAAACTGTTACAAGCACAATTAATTCCAGTGCTCATTTATTTGGCCAACTACTAAGGAATGAATCCTTCTCTCCGAATGCATCCAACATTCGATTCGGGATCAATTATGACTTGGCAAGATCCCCAAGGGTTTCTCTGTTCTCCCTTTTGTCCTTGGGTTAGGGCCGTACCCTATTAACCCAACTCAATCAATACCTTACGTTTTATTAACAGTAAATCATGGCGACTATGTCGCTCCAAATTATTAATTGGTCCTTTGCTTCCAAGTAAATATCTAAGTTCTTTATCTTAACTTGGCAATTTTTCCAAAGAAAGGTGATATAACAGGATGACTACTCATCCTCTTGCAAGATAAACTTGCGCAAGAATCTACCAATCTCATTCCAAGGAATTGGCAACTCTCTTGTGATCGAACCACAAGATCATTCGACGTTGCAACTTGTTGCAGAAGTGTCGCATCTATTGTTGAGATATTGAGCTCCACTCGTGATATGCCAGGGTGACCGTTGTGCATTTATGTCACCGACGTGTTAGTTGCAGATGCGGTTGGTACACCGCCCATGAATAATAGCTAGATGACAGCTATCCTTATCTACTCTAGTTCGTGGCTCAGTTAGTATGCCACCTTAGTTAGTTGAGTTTTGGTTTTGAGACCCATATATAGGGTTCTTCTATTTCTTTGTATTTGAGTTCTTTTGGCTTACACAACTAAGAAAAGAAAAAATTGTTTTCAGCCTCCACCCTTGTGTGTATTCCCCCATTGTGCAAGCAAGAAAGCTACAAGTGAGACTCCTTCATTCTCTCCCACAATCTTGACATGGTATCAGAGCCTTGTTCGTGGTAAGGAGCTCAAGAAAGCAAGCCAAGCTCGCGGTGTTCTGGTAAGAGGAGCAATATTGCTTTCATTTTCTGTTTTGGGAGTAGATCTCTGCAGGTAGCACAGCCGGAAATTGCAAGAGTGCATTCTCTCAGGTTGAGACACCCTTCGCGGTGAAGCAAGAGGGCAGTATATGCTGCGGGTCAGGGCTTTAGCCCTTGGCGACCCTGTTTTTTTGATTTGAGGCCATTTCGGGGCCTGTTTTGGAGGCGGAAGTTTTATACATGCACTCAGGAAAAAGCTCTGTTTTATGCTGTGCGACCACTGTTCTATAGGTCGATGAAAAGTTACCACAGAAATTGCATCGTATGCTTGTGTGCAGAGACATCGGGACTTACAGAATCATCCTTGGTTCTTGTATATGCAAAATCGTCACTAGGAAGTGACTGTGTGGTCAAATACCACTTTCGCCAGTTTTGTAGATTTGCCCTTGTGAGGGTGAAGCTGTGTGTTTTGCAGTGACAGAATTTTTTGCAGTGTTCTGTAATGGCGTCTGATTCTCTTTCATAGATTGTAACTGAAAAGCTTGACAAGAACAACTTCCAATCATAGAAGTTTAGAATGACGAATTTCCTTATGGGAAAAGGATATTGGGAATTTGTTGTAGGAAATGAAGAAGAACCAGTTCTTCCTGATGTTCCCAATCAACAGCAAACGCAGGCATTCAAAACATGGCATGAGAGAGCCAGGAAAGTTATGTATTGGCTATCTATCAGTATTTCAGACTCTATGATTGTGCATATTCAGGATGCAAGTACGCCAAAGGAGGCATGGGATACTTTGTCAAAAATGTATAGCACAAATACGTAGGTAAGGAAAATGCAGCTCAAGCAAGAGTTGCACAATGTGCAAAGAGAAAGTATGAGCATCAATGACTACCACATGAAGGTGAAGAAGATTGCAGATGCACTTTCTTCCATTGGGTCGCTAGTGGAAGATGATGACTTAGTTTCTGTGACCTTGAATGGTCTAGGAAATGATTATGCACAGTTTCGGACATCCATTTCAGTTCGTGAAAGATTTCCTGATTTTGAGGAGTTGATTGCTCTTCTAATTTCTGAGGAGCAAAGAAATGGTGGTGCATCTTCTTCAGGAGGAACTTCAAAAGAAGCTGTCTTCTACTCAAATGCTGGAAGAGGTAGAGGCAGAGGTAGAGGAGGCCGATCTGGAGGCCGTGGTAGAAATCAGAATATGCAGCAAACTCAAGAAAACCAGTCCTATGGAGGAGGACGTGGTAACTCTAGAGGCAAGCGGAGCCAAAGAGGTCGTGGTGGATGGCAAAGAGGCCAAAATGCAAACAGGAATGTTGAATGCTACTACTGTGGTAAAATGGGTCATATGGCTAAAGACTGCTATAAAAAGCAGAATGATATCATGAATGGAAAACTGCAACAAGGAAATTATGCATCTTCTAGTAGACAGGGTGATGATAGAAATGAGCATTTGTTTATGGTGCAGCACATGAACAATTCTGTGACAAGTGCAGAAGAAAGCAACGATGTATGGTATGTTGACTCAGGTGCATCAAACCACATGATAGGTCATGCAGAATGGATGGAGGATGCAAGGAAAATGAAAAAACCAGGATTTGTGGAGACTGGTGATGATACTGCACATCCTATTGTGAAGATTGGAAAAATTCCCTTGTCTATGCAGGATGGGAAAAAGAAATACCTGTCAGATGTATTTCATGTCCCGAATATCACCAAGAATCTGGTTTCTGTTGGTCAAATGGTTGAGCAGGGCTTGCAGGTCAGATTTAATCCTCATGGATGCTTTGTTCAGGATATGAAAAATAAAGGTCGCTTAATAGCAAAAGGAAAGAAGAAGGGCAGAATGTTTACGTTGGATGCAGACATGTCTGAATTGAGTGCAGCAATGTTTGCACATGGAACCGGTGTAGTTGCAGATATTGATATCTGGCATAAACGCATTGGTCATGTTAATGTACAGCGACTTAAATCAATGCAAGCACAAAATATTGTTGCAGGATTGCCAAAATTCAAGGTTGCAGAAATACATAAGGTATGTGAAGCCTGTCAATTTGGAAAACGGGCAAGGAAACCATTTCCTAGACATGTTCAAGAGAGTAAGAAGCCATTGGAATTAATCCACTCTGATGTGTGGACTACTAAAGCTGCATCTCTTGGAGGCTGTCATTATTTTGTCACTTTTATTGATGACTATAGCAGAAAAGTTTGGGTGTTTTTATGAAAAAGAAAAGTGAAGTTTTTGGGCATTTCAAAACTCTTAAAGCTATGGTTGAAAAAGAAACAGGCCTGCAAATAAAATGCCTAAGGTCAGATGGAGGGGGAGAGTACCTCTCAAATGAGTTTGCAAGGTTCCTGCAGGAGCATGGCATAAAGCAGCAATATTCATGCAGTCATACCCCATAACAAAATGGAATTGTAGAAAGGAAAAACAGGCATATTGGAGAGGTATCTCGTGCCATGCTTAATGAAAAAGACCTGCCAAATTTTTATTGGGCTGAAGCAGTTGCTACAGCAGTCTACATAATGAACAGGACTCCCACTGCAGCAATACATGGAATGACTCCAGAGGAAGGTATACTGGTAGGAAACCAGATATTTCTCATTTGAAAATCTTTAGTTGCATCGCCTATGTTCATGTGCCAGATGAGTTGAGATCCAAGTTGGATCCAAAAGCTGAGAAGTGCATCTTTATTGGTTACTCTCTGTAGCAAAAAGGGTATAGATGCTATAACCCTTCTACTCGTAAGTTTACAGTGAGCAGAGATGTTGTTTTTGATGAGATGAGTAGTTGGTATAAACCAGTAAATGTGATTGATGATGTAGATGCACAAAACAGTAATGCTGCACAGAATTCTCAACAGCAGTCACAAGATATTAGTGGACCTGGAGCGTCCTCTAGCAGTGGTTCACATTCTTCGCCATGGACAGGCAGATTGAGATTAGGAGAATCTTCTCAAGGCAGTGCAAATAGTGGTATGCAGGTGTCACGAAAAGGAAAAGAGAAGGTAGATCAGCCCATGTTTGATGTGAATGCAGGTCACTCTTATGTGGATGGTGAATCGAGTGGCTCAGAACAGAGCATTGATGATGAGTTGGGTATTCCTTCTATTGTTACACCTGGAGTAAGGAAGACCAGGAATGTTTTGAGAGCACCTGGGAGTGAACCTACTTTGCGCAGGTCTACCAGAGTTAGGTATCCTGTGGATAGGCTGAAATATGATGGATTTACAGCCATTCACTATGCATATATGGTCAAAGTGATACAGGAACCAGAACCCACTTCTTTTGAGCAAGCTATGGGAAAAGAAAAATGGGAGAAAGCCATGGATGAAGAAATGGATGCCTTGGAAGCAAATGCTACATGGGAATTGGTACCTTTGCCTAAAGGTAAGAATGCAATTGGCTGTAAGTGGGTTTATAAGGTAAAGCACAATGCAGATGGTTCTGTGAACAGATACAAGGCAAGATTAGTAGTCAAGGGGTATGCACAAACATATGGCATTGACTATGAAAAAACATTCAGTTCGGTTGCAAGGATGGCAACCGTAAGAGTAGTCATTGCTATGGCTGCATCAAACGAATGGTCTTTACATCAGATGGATGTAAAGAATGCCTTCTTGCATGGTGATTTGCAAGAAGAGGTATATATGGAGCAGCCACCAGGTTATGTGCATGCTCTTCATCCTGAGTTTGTTTGCAGGTTGAAGAAAGCATTGTATGGCTTGAAGCAAGCACCTAGCGCATGGTCTAACAAGATAGGACAGTATCTTGTCACTATTGGCTTTCAGATTTCCAAGGCAGATTTCTCACTTTATGTGAGAAAAACAGAGAAATGTATTATGCTACTTGTCATTTATGTTGATGATTTGATTATGACAGGTGACAGTGATGAAGATATCCTTCATGTGAAAATGCTATTGAAGCAGAAGTTTGAGATGAAGGATTCGGGAGAGCTGCGTTATTTCTTGGGCATTGAGGTGATTAGATTACCAAGTGGGATACAGCTCTTGCAGAGGCAGTATGGATTGGACATGCTGTCCAAATATGGGATGACAGGCTGTAAGCCTATTTCAATTCCTTTGGAGCAGAATGTGAAGCTGAGCGCAGATGCAGGTGAGCTTTTGGAAGACCCTACTATGTACAGACACATAGTGGGAAGTTTGATTTATATGACTATTACCAGGCCAGATTTGAGCTATGCTGTTGGATTGGTAAGTTAGTTTATGCAGGCTCCAAGAAAACCGCATTTGGATGCGGCTAGACGCATACTCAGGTATGTGAAGTCCACATTGCAGTATGGACTATTTTATGAGACTGGGGTTCAGATATAGCTGCATGGATACACTGATGTTGATTGGGCTGGTAGTATTTCTGATAGACGATCTACCAGTGGATATGTGTTCTCTTTTGGGAGTACTGCAGTCACTTGGAGCAGCAAGAAATAGCCTACAGTTGCCTTGTCGAGCACAGAGGCCGAGTACAGGGGTGCAGCAATGGCTGCATGTGAGGTAGCTTGGTTGCATAAGCTACTTTATGATATGCATCAACCTACAGATGGGCCAGTTGTCATTTATTGTGACAACATGAGTAGTATACACTTGGCAAATAACCCAGTCTATCATGATAGAACAAAGCACATTGAGGTGCATTATCACTATGTGCGGGAGAGGGTTTTACTAGGTCTTATTGATCTAGTTTATGTCAGCACAGAGGATCAAGTAGCTGACATATTTACGAAGGCATTGGGCGCAGAGAAGCTACGCAAGTTCAGAGACCTACTTGGTGTGCAGGAATTGGGATTGAGCTCGAGGGGGAGTGTTGAGATATCGAGCTCCACTCGTGATATGCCAGGGTGACCGTTGTGCATTTATGTCACCGACGTGTTAGTTGCAGATGCGGTTGGTACACCGCCCATGAATAATAGCTAGATGACAGCTATCCTTATCTACTCTAGTTCGTGGCTCAGTTAGTATGCCACCTTAGTTAGTTGAGTTTTGGTTTTGAGACCCATATACAGGGTTCTTCTATTTCTTTGTATTTGAGTTCTTTTGGCTTACACAACTAAGAAGAGAAAAAACTGTTTTCAGCCTCCACCCTTGTGTGTATTCCCCCATTGTGCAAGCAAGAAAGCTACAAGTGAGACTCCTTCCTTCTCTCCCACAATCTTGACATCTATTTCATGGGATCATTTCACCCATCGAACGGCGTCTTCTGGTCACGGAATCTTAATTAGACAAGAAGCAGGGTTTAGGGTGTCTTCTTATCCAACCCATTTCCAATTGCACTAGGCCGACAATGTTCGGTCCTAGGGGTTCCATCTCAATCCGAGTTTCAACATTTGATGGAGTGATCCTTAGGGTAGAAACCCTGAAATGTTTCTTGGAAGCGAGTCCAATTGTCCCTACATTCCGTGAATGTGGATAGGAGCTTTGGGTATGAGGGTTTCGACTTGGCAACAAGTGCGAAACTAGGTCAAGTCTTCACATGCTAAACCCTAGTTAGCTCTTGGAGTATTTATTGTATCCATTTAACCATCTTGTGCGAATCCTTTGCAGTTTAGGTGTTTTAGGTAATCCAGTTTACTTGTCTTACAACAAGGACAAACCCATCCTAGGGATGTTAATTTGATCTAAAAGGGGAAAACTAGTCGCATTACGTCGCAATTCACGTAAGCACGCGATTCATTACCTCTACGTACGACTAGATTCACAATCCCTAACTTTTCCTATTAAGACCAAAGCACATGTTAAATTACGGCACAATTTCCATTGATCCTACTAGGACTTGCATTCATGAATCATGCCACTAAGATTTTAAGATTTTACGCTTAAATAAACCATGCAACCTTTCCTTAAGTGTACTCTTGATGAATGAATTTCTTGCGTACGTCGAATGTGCAACATGCAACCTTTTCCTAACTACTACGTAGTTAAATGAGATTCATGCCAATTTGAAGCTCGAGTTAACCTATTTCATGCATAATCAAAGGTGTACTACAATAATTTCGACTTTGTAATGATAGTCATTAGTTTTTCTAGACTCGTCACTTTGCAATGTACAAAGGCAACTTGCTAAAAATGCATAGACACCTTATGTTCTTTTTCGTTCATTCCATTGAAAGTACAAATGACCAACTTCGTATCGTGAGTTACTTCAAGTAAATTTCAAATAGCCAATTTATTTCAATCGCATTTAGCTAGGTGGATTTGACAAGCATAAGTGCATCCTAGTTCCATGAAATAACCATGCATAATTGCAATACTTCTATGTAAATCAAAAATAGGAAGAAAACCTGGACTTGTGGGCTTGGTGAAATATCCACATGAATACTAGGAGATGATCCTCCTGCAGGTGCGCCTTGTGACTTTTTAGGGGTCATCGTGATTTCGGCTTCTGGTTTGCCTTCGCGCATTCGAATTACTTGCCTTGGTACGCAGCCTTAAGATCTTTTCCCTTCTCCCTCGTACGCGGAGATTCCCTTTGAAGTACGGATTCATTGACAGAAGTACCGACTTGCAAAAATTGGCTTATGGAAGGCCTTCTTTCTTTCAGAAAAAGAGGGGGTTCATGAAAGGGTTCTTGTGAACGGCCTTGCGGAAATGGAGGCTTGAGAGTTCTTCTTCTTCTTCTTTCAAAATCCCGGGCTAGGGATGATTGGTGGGAAGGGGGCTTTATAAGCTTCCTCTCCTTCTCTTCAAAATCCCGGCTAGGGATGGGCTTATTGGGGGATCTAGTGAGAAGGGGGTTTAAGGAAGCCCCTCTTCTTCTCTTCAAAGACCTGGGGGTAGGGATGATTGGTGGGAAGGGGGCTTTATAAGCTTCCTCTTCTTCAAAGTCTCGGGATGGGCTTGTGGGGGATTGGTGGGAAGGGGCTTTATAGACTTCCTCTTCTTCAAAGTCTCGGGATGGGCTTGTGGGTGATTGATGGGAAGGGGGGCTTAGGGAAGCCCCCTTAGAAGCTTCTTAGAAGATTCTTACTACAATGAAAGGACCATGTGGATGAGAGGAGGGGTAATAAGTACGACGAAGGGAAGAGGAATGATGGGACGACTGTCGGTGCTGTAGGCGGCAGCCTTTGGCTTCACGGCGGCGATGTCTCGTGATGTCCTCCCAGTCGTGCAGCACGGCCGCACAGCGTCGACATCAAGTCCTCTTCTACGGCGACGACAGCAGTTCAAGGTCTCACATAGCCTCCCTCTCTTGTTGTTACCCCCCCTAGGGGGGGTTTTTATAGGTCAAGGGGGGGAGAGGGGACCTCCCCCATGTGTGCTGTGCATGCAGCCCATGACTCCCCTTGGTTACCACCTCTCCCACCTAGCCATCCCCTTCCCTCAGCCACGCATGGGATGGGGGAAAATAAGTAAAAAAATTTGCAATAAATTTCCCCTTTATCCACGTCACCTCCTCCCAAGAGGGAGTTTTCCCACGGTTTATTTGGTTTTGAACCCCGGTCCCGGTTTGCCAAAGCGGTGTCGTACTGCTGCGCATCCAAGGTGTGAAATCCACCCAAAAGTTGTGTGTGTGGGATTTGATACTTTATACATACTTAGTCGTTATGTTTTCCTTTTTATTTTGCATGGTAATATAGTAAAGAGGGGCTAGAAAAGGATATTATTGTTGGCAGTACATTGGTTGGTATGTATGCCATGTGTGGTTTATTTGCAGAAGCACAAAAAGTGTTTGACAAGCATCGACTTTGTAGCGTAATCTCATGGAACATGTTAATTTCCAGATACATCCAACAGGGAGTTGTTGAGAAAGCACTTCAGTGTTTTGAACAGATGCAGCTTGAGGGGTTCTTTCCAGACACAATCACTTTTATTTGCATTTTGAAAGCTTGTGGAATGACAAGAGCTATAAACACGGGTCAAAAAGTACATGCTCAAATTATCGAAGGAGGTTTGCTAGTGAAAGATCTTTTTTGTTGGCAATGCTATAGTCGACATGTATGCTAAATGTGGTCATGTAGAAGCAACAACCAAGGGTGTAGAACTGCATTGTGAGATTGTTAAAGAGGGTTTACTAGAAAATGACATTATTTTGAAAATCCCACAGATGGCTATTTGAAAACGAATGACTATTTTTGAAATGGGGGCTTTTTGGGGGGAAGAAGCTTAATTGAGAAGAAGATCAGAAAGCAGACGAATGGGGAATCGGAGAGGATCTCTGCAACTGGGAAGGAGCTACGGAAGAGAAAGAGGAGATTTTTTTCACCAAACGGGGAGCTCTACTGAAGGAAAATGAAAAATTGAAAACAATCATATGGAGGGAAGCTCGGCAACATCGAAGTGAAGTTTAGGACGGAGAAAATCGGAGGGGCTCTGCAACTTCGAAGGACGTGGAAAAGGACCAGACAAGAAGGACTGAATTGACTGGAGCTTATCGCCTTCGGGCTTGGCATCGCGGCTGAACAGAGGCGCTCCAAGGGAACATATAAACTAGAAAATGGTTGGGTATCATGTTACTATACTTCCGACATTGCAACTGGATTAGGCACAGGGGCCCTCTTGTTTCTGTTAGCTGGTCAGGCCATAATTACTGTAGCTACCCGATGTTTGTGCTGTGGGGGCTCTTTGAAGCCTGGTGCTAGCCATGTATTCGTTATCATACTCTTCCTTCTAAACTGGTTCTGCTTTATCATTGCAGCAGTATGCTTTTTGCAGGTTCTGTTCAGAATGCAAAGCATACAAGGTACTATGCCTATTACATGAGTGACGAAAGACAATCTCAGTGACCCGGGAAGAGAAGGGGCGATTGCTGCATACCGAGGATGAATTACTACCATGGCATCTGGATATCCATTCCCTTTTTCCTGCTATTGATCGGCACCATCATCCTTTGCTGCTTGCTATTCCAGTGCAAGCACGCCACTTCATACTAAGGCCTCAGTTCTAGGATTTGAGTAAGGCATACAAAAAATCAGATCTCAAGGTGGCAATATCTTGATTGGTGGATCTATCTTGGAAAGAGAAGGGCATTTTGTACAACCTACAGTTGTGGAAATTTCTCATGATGCATCCATTGTGCAAGAAGAACTTTTTGGACCTGTCCTGTATGTGTTCAAATTCCAGACTTTGGAAGAGGCAACAGCAATGAATAACTCTGTACAAGGCTTGAGCAGCTCAATTTTCACCCGTAATTATGAGGCCATATTCAGATGGATGGGCCATCTGATAGTGATTGTGGAATTGTGAACGTCAATATTCCAACAAGTGGAGCAGAAATTGGTGGTGCATTTGGGGAAGAGAAAGCAACAGGTGCTGGTCAGTCGCTATCATGTATGAAATGCTGATTGGTTATCCACCCTTCTATTCAGATGAATCAATGGCAACCTGCAGAAAGATAGTGAATTGGAGGAGCCATCATGATGTATTGAGAATCGTCACTAATGGCTATCAGTCACTTTGCTACTAGATTCTTTGGTTATATGGTAAAACAAGCTTCAAAAAAGTGGAAAGGGAAAAAAGGCAACTGGCTACTGTTTAAAGGCTCTAAGCCCTACTATAATTGCAGTATACTATCCAGAAGGCCACATGTTAAGAAGTTATGTCGCATGCTTGCAAGTAGTTTATGGAAACAAGACTTTACCATGGCTCCTTGATGCATCTCTTTAAACTAGATGTGAACATCCCATTAGTTCCCTTCATCATCTTCAACCAGTTCTGCAGCATGGCCAGCTAAAACAATTATAATCAGAAGCTTGATTATGTTTACAAAGTCGTCATTTTCAAGAGTCAAATTGTCATGATTTGAAGAGTTATTCTCAGTTTTCATACTGCTCATGAGAAGGTGGCACAGATTTGTCAACTGTTGCAATCACATATAGATGATGTAAAGTAGGCAGAAACTGTTGTCATTTGTGTGCATTTGAAATCTTGCTTCTCATCAGCTTGGACTCTAATAAGAGCTTGTATACATGGCATGGGTGAATTACATAGATCACATGTGGTTTGTTATGATGTTTCTCTATGCTCAGAGATAACTTGGCAGTAATACAATTGTTACTTGGCATCATATTTGTCTTGATTATTTGCTTCGATTGATCTTCTGTCTTGGAATTTCTCAAGAACCTCTATGGTTGCGACTTTGCTTTCGAAAACCCTTCAACATCTTTGGTGAACCCGACGTAAAAGCGTCGCATACATTTCAGGATGGGAGATACTTCAGCATCCATTTCAGCCTCTTCTATGATTCCTACTATGTCCTCTACTTCAGCTCCATCATTGAGTGCTGCTTCAAGTACTTCAACGGATGATTTAAAGCAGATTTTACAGAATATGTCTATGTAAATTCAGCTTCAAAATCAACAAACACAATTGTATATGCAGCAGCAGCAACAATTGCATCAACAACAGTTGTCTCAGCAAAGGCAACTATATTCGGAGCAGGTAAATGCAATCAGCGCGACTAAGGCGATTGAAGCAGTTGAGAATGAGAAGAAGCTATTTGATGGCCGTAATGTTTCAACATATTTGAAGACATATGAGATCAAGATGGGATTTTTTGGAGTACCAGCTGGACTTATGAGTAAGTATTTCTTTCCTTCTTGTCACACCCGCCTTGAAGGCAAAAGTGACTGATCTTTTTATTCAAAATTTGCATTGGCAAGATTTTAAGAAAGCCCTGAAAGAAGAGTATTTCCTTGAGGACTTTGGGATGGCTACATGGTGGTCATTCCGAGAGTGGGTCTACATGCCAAACAAAGGTCTAGCTGCTTCAGAGTTGATACGAGAATTTGAAGAAAGGTATAGTCAGCTTGATGCCATTGAACAAAGAGCATTGGATGTTGAGAAAGTTGAGCTTTTCTTGCAAGCTGCAGATCCTGCTCTTCAGGAAGAATTAGGAGAGCTTCTTGAGGATCGCACGAAGCCTATGGGTCTTAAAACGGATTGGCAAGATGCCCAGGATGCAGTCTCGACTTTGACCAAGAGGAGGATATGGAAGATCCGCCTACAGAATGGATCTATGACACCGACGCCGTCTTCTGCTCCTATGCTTGCTTCTATCCCTGTTATTTCTTCTCTTCCTCAGTCAATTTATTGGCCTATGCTAGTGCCTACTGTTTCTACTCCTCCTATTCCTCCTGCTCCAAGACCGATGCCGGCTCCTTCTGCTCCAAAACCATCCACTCCGTCGGTGCCTTTCTCTCTTGATGATATATTCAAAGGCATAACGGATTTGACACTAGAGTCAGTTAAAGCAGAATTGGTGGGAAAATTGAAAGAGCAGTTTGCTTCGACTGCGCCTACTATTTCTTCTAGTGCTCCTACTGCACCTAGGAGTGCTCCTAGTGCACCTAGGAGAGATCGAAGATGTATTTGGTGTGATAGTACGGACCATCAGCATTGCAGGGATTGTGACTCTTTTCAGGATGCAAGGAGGAAGAATTTGGTATTTTGGGGACAAGATGGTAAGATTTGGTTGACTGAAACAGGAGCTCCGCTTGCTACCAATTTTGGGAAAGGCGGAATGAAGAAATTAATGGATGACATGGCTGTGCGTACTTCTTATGTGGCAGCTAGAGGAGATGCTTCTGCATATGGAGTCCAGATTGAGAAAGGATCAGAAAATCAGTCAGCATTATGGACTTATGCTATGGAGACGGCAAACAAGGGAAAAATTCAGCAAACTGTTTTGACTAGTGCAGGCTCTAGCATTAGATCTGAGACAGGTTGGGATTCGCCTGTTGACAGGTACACTATTTATGCCTACTTGGCTAAGTCTCAGAGAGCAGATGTACTTGTTGAGGAGAAGCATAAGAGGGATGAAGAAAATCCAAATGTAGCTAAAAAGACTAGAGGGGGTGAGTTTGTTACTCCACCTACTGCAGGACCGTCTTTGAGACCAGGGCCACAACGACAGATGGAAGATGCTCAAAAGAAAGAGAAGAGGCAAGAGCCTAGAGAGAGAAAGCAGCCAGGGTTTAGATTGATGTCTGATATTGAGACATCTATGGACATGAAGAAAATCTTTAATGACAAGATACTTGGCAGTGAGGTGACTTTTACTATTTCTGAGGTTTTGGGCAGCTTGAAAAGAGAGTTTCAAGATCAGTTCCAAGAGGTCTTGAAGAGGAAAAGACATGCATTGCCTACTACTGATACATAGGGAGTTTTGATTGGGGAGTTGGATGACGATGAGGATGAGGTTATGGTTGAGAATGCTTCTGTTTTTCCCTAGATAGAGAAGAGGGTTCAGCCTATGCATTATGCTGAAACTGATGAGTCTATCTTGATACCGCGTAGTCACTTTTCGCAGAGTCATTGGGCTAGGGCAACTACAGAAACGATGGTAAAAATAGGAGAGAAACAGGTGCCTTATGTTGCTTTGGTGGATCATGGTTCAGAGATTAATCTCATAGTTCGTGGAGTTTATGAAAGTAATAGATGGCCTATGGATGTAGAGCATGGGTGGCGTATGAGAGCCGCCAACAACACTGCAGGTGATTTGTATGCTGCATGTCCCAGTGTCAGGGTTTCTATTGGAGATGTAGAGAAGGATTTCCATTTCTTTGTGCAGGATTCATGCTCTTATCCCATAATTCTTGGACAGCCATTCATCACAAAGATGCGCATGGAAACAAAGGTAATGGATGATGGATCTGCTTATGCACGGATTCGTAGTAAAGATGGTATAAGAGCAGTTTAGTTTATGACTATGTGTGTGAACCATGTTAGAAACAGGGATACTCTTAGAGATGCACCTTTGCCGACTGTGAGGGATTCGGGTTTTCATTAGGTACCGTTGTTTTGCGAGACAACGGTGGTACAGAGTAGAGGAGATTGGAGTTCTCGTCTCGTGGCAGCAGTGTTTTCTCCTCCAGTTTTGTTGGGATTTCAGCAAACAGTTCAATGAGCTATCAGAAGACTTCTAAGTTGCCTAGAGCTGCCAGGCAGTACATATGCAGGAAGGAGAAAAATTTGAAAAATGCAGGTATTTTAGAGGATGATGAGCATATAGATGGGATGTATGATAGTATGATTTGTGTAGATACGATGATAGAGATGGAAAATATGCTAAAAACTGATATGCAGAGTTGTCAGAGTAATGTACTAGTGCAATCCCTAGACATGTTTCATGAAATTGCAGATTTTGTGTCACAGATAGAGTCAGAGGCTGAGGTGACTCAACAAAAAGTATTGAGTGCTAAAGAAATTCAACAAACAGAGTTTCCAACTGATTATGATCAGCTTACAGAGACACAGAGGACTGAAAACTTTCAGCCAACAGAGTTTACTGCTGAAATATTTCAGCATCCAGAGTTTAGGCCTGTTCCTATGCAGTTCATAGAGCAGAGGGCTGAGGATATTCAGCCACCCACTAGAGTGCAGAATTGCTGATTTACAGCAAGATTTGAGTAATGCAGAGGAACATAATGAAGCCAGGGTTGATACGAAATACAAGACTGTGGATAAGAAGGTGAAGCCAGTAGCTGTACCGCTTCCACCTGACAGTGATCAGCAAATAGAGAGGGTTGCCAAATAGCCAATTTTGAGGAATCCAGAGCATATAGGCCATAAATTTTCTGCAGAGACTCTTGCTGAATTGAAAATTGGAAATGGTGAATTCTTGCTACCCACAGAGAAGCAATGCTTTCACGAGATGCTTGAGCGACATGAAGGGGGTTTGCTTTTTTCCCGCATGAGATTGGATGTGTGAATCCGAATATTGTTGCTCCTATGGTGATCTTTACTATTCCTCATATTCCATGGAACCTCTGACCTATTCCAATGCCTAAGGCACACCTGCCAAAGCTGATTGACTTGTTGAATGAGAAAATCAGGATGGGAATCCTAGAGCCTTCATCTGCACCATACTCAAATAGGTGGTTTACGGTTCCAAAGAAGAATGGTACTCTCCGATTTATACAGGACATGCAACCAGTAAACAGAGTTACTATCAGGAATGTTGGTATAGGTCCAGTTGTGGATGAGTTTGCAGAAGCATTTGCTAGACGTGCCATCTATTCTTTAGGTGATTTGTATTCGGGATATGATCAGTTTCAGCTGGCTTTGGAAAGCAGGGACATAACCACTATGAGAACTCCTATTGGGCTTGTCAAGATGTGTACCTTGCCTCAAGGTGCCACTAACTTTGTTGCACATATGATGAATGCCATGCATAAGGTCCTACGTGATTACATACCTCAGCTTACCATGCCTTTCTTGGATGATGTGCCCATTAAGGGTGTGCAGAAGAAGAGAAGAATGAGAGTTTAAATGAGCAGGGATGCAGATACTTTGTGGCTGATCATATTTCAGCTTGTGAGAAGATTTTGGCCAGGTTAGAAGAAGTGAACTTGACACTATCAGGGCAAAAATACGTTTTTGGAGTAAATGAGGTTGTCATTGTTGGACATATGTGTGGATATTATGGTAGGAAACCCTCACCTGAGAAGGTGGATGCTATAGGCAAGATTAGGGAGTATTGTTCTACCACTTCAGAGGTACGGAGATTCATTGGTGCTTGTGTGTTTTATATGATTTGGATACCCCATTTTGCACACATAGCAGATTGTTTATATCAGCTGCTTCGAAAGGGGCAGAAATTTTATTGGGATGAGAGCCACACTAGAGCCATGTGGAAATTGAAGAAGTTATTGCAGATTGCTCCTACTCTCAGGAAAGCAGATTATAATTGCGGGAGGCCTATTGTATTGACAGTTGACACTAGTCCAATTGGCATAGGTTGTGCTGTGGGTCAAGATGATGCAGATGGAAACATGTATGCTATTCGGTTTGGGGCGAAAGTCCTAAACGAGAGACAGAGGAGATATCCGCAAATCAAGAGGGAGTTACTAGAGATTGTTACGGCTCTCAAATGTGACAAGGAGTACTTTATTGGAGCCTCAGTTGTGGTAGAGACAGATTGCTTGCCATTGATAGGTATGATTACGAGTTGCTCTACTCCCGATATAGCTATGCTGAGATGGATTGCATACATCAAGTCATTGAATCTAGAATTTAAACACATAGCAGGGAAGGATAATCCAGTGGCAGATATGCTGTCTAGAGCCAGATATGATGATGAGGAGACATTACTTGCAGAAGAGGATGATGCAGAAATTTTAGCCGCTATGGCTGATCATGTTTGCCATGTCTATGATATTGTGGCATTCATAGAAGAACTCTATGTTGGAGATTGGTTGCAAATTCGCAAGTACCTTAGTACACTAAGCAAAAGAGATGAATGGACAGATGAAGAGTTCAAGAAGATCAGAAGAAAAGCCTATGGTTATTTTCTCAAGGATGGATTTCTTTGGAAGCATTTGAAGAAAAGAGGTGGATTACCCTTGCGGGTTGTCTGCGATAGAGAGACACAGTTATAGGTGATGAGGGAGTTTCATGAGAGTCCTTGGGCTGGTCATAGAGGAGTGTGGGCTACTTATGAGAAAATCAAGGAGAAATATTGGTGGAAAGGCATGTATAGAGATGTTTCTCACTTTGTAGAGACTTGCAGAGACTGCCAGATGTATTCGGTAGTGCGTCATCGAGATGAGCTTCATCCGACCTATCCGCTACATTCATTATAAGTGGGTAGTTGACTTGATTACTATGCCTATGGGTCTATGGCAGATGAGGTATATTGTTTTGGCTAGAGAGGATCTTACCAATCATGTTGAGGGCAGACCTTTGAGAACAAAGACCACTAGTGCAATGTGTAAGTTCTTATTGGAAGAAATTTTTTGCAGGTATGGCTGTGTGGGTAAGATCACTGCGGATCGCAGTGAATTGGATGCAGATGAAGGTAGGGAGTTTTTCTCTCAACTAGGAATCAAGTTGGCTCTAACCACAGCATACAATCCAGAGGGAAATGGGAAGAGTGAAAGAGGGCATCCACCGATAGTGAAAGCATTAGCCAAAGCATGCAGAGGACGGATTGGAGAATGGCCGAGACTTCTACCATTTGCTTTGTGGGCTGATCGTACGACTCACAGTGTTACCATAGGATATATGCCCGTAGAGTTGATGTATGGTCAGAAACCGGTTATGCCAACTGAGACTTGTGCTTTGACTTGGTCAGTTTTACCTTGGCAGGAGGATTTGACGAGAGAGGAGCTCTTAGCTCTTTGGATTCGGCAGTTGGAGAGAAGACCAGAGGATATTCAGCTAGCTATTGACAGGTTGAAGGTTGCTAGACTAAGAAATAAGGACAGGTTTGACAGCAGGCATCGCTTGCGGCCTAGAGCAATAGAAGAGGGAGACTAGGTATTAGTCTTTGATAGCAGCCTTGAAAATCAGCATAGTGCACTTTGGAAGATGGTGAAAAGATGGTTTGGGCCATACATAGTCAGACATGTCTTTGACAATGCAACATATGAGCTGACAGAATTGGATGGAACAGTGCTTAGAGTGCCTATTGCAGGAAAAAGAATCAAGATTTTCAAGAAAAGAGATGATGAGGATTATGCATTGGAAGAATTTGCAAGAGAAGAGCAACGAGAAGAAACTCCAATAGAAGAGACAGATGATATGACAGATAATCTTGTTGATATACTGGAAATACACAATGAAGAGATTGATGTGTTTGTGGATCTTGATGATAATGATCATGGGTAGTTGGCCCATCCGGAGGATGCGCAAGATTAGAGGGGATGGATGTCGTACTGCTGCGCATTCGAGGTGTGAAATCCACCCAAAAGTTGTGTGTGTGTGTGTGGGATTTGATACTTTGTACATACTTAGTCGTTATGTTTGCCTTTTTATTCTACGTGGTAATATAGTAAAGAGGGGCTAGAAAAGGATACTATTGTTGGCAGTGCATTGGTTGGTATGTATGCCATGTGTGGTTTATTTGCAGAAGCACAAAAAGTGTTTGACAAGCATCGACTTTGTAGCGTAATCTCGTGGAACATGTTAATTTCCAGATACATCCAACAGGGAGTTGTTGAGAAAGCACTTCAGTGTTTTGAACAGATGCAGCTTGAGGGGTTCTTTCCAGACAAAATCACTTTTGTTTGCATTTTGAAAGCTTGTGGAATGACAAGAGCTATAAACACGGGTCAAAAAGTACATGCTCAGATTATCGAAGGAGGTTTGCTAGTGAAAGATCTTTTTTGTTGGCAATGCTATAGTCGACATGTATGCTAAATGTGGTCATGTAGGAGCAACAACCAAGGGTGTAGAACTGCATTGTGAGATTCTTAAAGAGGGTTTACTAGAAAATGACATTATTCTGAAAAAGCCATGGATGGCTATTTGAAAATGAATGACTATTTTTTAAATGGGGGCTTTTTGGGGGGAAGAAGCTTAATTGAGAAGAAGAGCAGAAAGTAGACGAATGGGGAATCGGAGAGGATCTCTGCAACTGGGAAGAAGGAGCTACGAAAGAGAAAGAGGAGATTTTTTTCCCCAAACGGGGAGCTCTACTGAAGGAAAAGGGAAATTTGAAAACGATCAGATGGAGGGAAGCTTGGCAACATCGAAGTGAAGTTCAGGATGGAGAAAATCGGAGGGACTCTGCAACTTCGAAGGACGTGGAAAAGGACCAGGCAAGAAGGACTGAATTGACTGGAGCTTATCGCCTTCGGGCTTGGCATCGCGGCTGAACAGAGGCGCTCCAAGGGAACATATAAATTAGAAAATGGTTGGGTATCATGTTACTATACTTCTGACATTACAACTGGATTAGGCACAGGGGCCCTCTTGTTTCTGTTAGCTGGTCAGGCCATAATTACTGTAGCTACCCGATGTTTGTGCTGTGGGGGCTCTTTGAAGCCTGGTGCTAGCCATGTATTCGTTATCATACTCTTCCTTCTAAACTGGTTCTGCTTTATCATTGCAACAGTATGCTTTCTTGCAGGTTCTGTTCAGAATGCAAAGCGTACAAGGTACTATACCTATTACATGAGTGACGGAAGACAATCTCAGTGACCCGGGAAGAGAAGGGGCGATTGCTACATACCGAGGATGAATTACTACCATGGCGTCTGGATATCCATTCCCTTTCTCTTGCTATTGATCGGCACCATCATCCTTTGCTGCTTGCTATTCTAGCGCAGGCACGCCACTTCATACTAAGGCCTCAGTTCTAGGATTTGAGTAAGGCATACAAAAAATCAGATCTCAAGGTGGCAATATCTTGATTGGTGGATCTGTCTTGGAAAGAGAAGGGCATTTTGTACAACCTACAGTTGTGGAAATTTCTCATGATGCATCCATTGTGCAAGAAGAACTTTTTGGACCTGTCCTGTATGTGTTCAAATTCCAGACTTTGGAAGAGGCAACAGCAATGAATAACTCTATACCACAAGGCTTGAGCAGTTCAATTTTCACCCGTAATTATGAGGCCATATTCAGATGGATGGGCCATCTAATAGTGATTGTGGAATTGTGAATGTCAATATTCCAACAAGTGGAGCAGAAATTGGTGGTGCATTTGGGGAAGAGAAAGCAATAGGTGGCGGTCAGTCGCTATCATGTATGAAATGCTGATTGGTTATCCACCCTTCTATTCAGATGAATCAATGGCAACCTGTAGAAAGATAGTGAATTGGAGGAGCCATCATGATGTATTGAGAATCGTCAGTAATGGCTATCAGTCACTCTGCTATTAGATTCTTTGGTTATCTGGTAAAACAAGCTTCAGAAAAGTGGCAAGGGAAAAAAGGCAGCTGGCTACTGTTTAAAGGCTCTAAGCCCTACTGTAATTGCAGCATACTATCCAGAAGGCCACATGTTAAGAAGTTATGTCGCATGCTTGCAAGTAGTTTATGGAAACAAGACTTTACCATGGCTCGTTGATGCATCTCTTTAAACTAGATGTGAACATCCCATTACTTCCCTTCACCATCTTCAACCAGTTTTGCAGCATGGCAAGCTATAACAATTATAATCAGAAGCTTGATTATGTTTACAAAGTCTTCATTTTCAAGAGTCAAATTGTCATGATTTGAAGAGTTATTCTCAGTTTTCATACTGCTCATGAGAAGGTGGCACAGATTTGTCAATTGTTGTAATCACATATAGATGATGTAAAGCAGGTAGAAACTGTTGTCAATTGTGTGCATTTGAAATCTTGCTTCTCATAAGCTTGGACTCTAATAAGAGCTTGTATACATGGCATGGGTCAATTACATAGATCACATGTGGTTTGTTATGATGTTTTTCTATGCTCAGAGATAACTTGGCAGTAATACAATTGTTACTTGGCATCATATTTGTCTTGATTATTTGCTTCGATTGATCTTCTGTCTTGGAATTTCTCAAGAACCTCTGTGGTTGCGACTTTGCTTTTGAAAACCCTTTGACAGCGGAGGCCTTGATTCCTCGTGTACGGTTTACAGGTTACACTGCCGGTAACTCCAATACCGAAAATAACCTTTCCATAAGTTTCACGCGAGGTGTGGAAAATCGGTCTAGTAATATTTTTAAGTGGAAATATTAGAGTACCCAATGAATCCAAAGAACGCTCATGCTATCAAGGAAGAGATTTAGAAGCTGATGAGAGCGGGATTCATTTACAAAATTGAGCACACGAACTGGGTATCACCCAGAGTCATCTTGATGAAGAAAAATGGAAAAATTAGAGTGTGCGTCAATTACAAGAAGGTGAACGCTGCTACTAAAAGGGACAATTATCCATTTCCATACACCAAGCACATGCTTGAAAGAGTGGTGGGCAAGGAGACCTACAGCTTTCTAGATGGCTTCTCAAGATGCAATCAGGTGCAAGTGCATCTTGTTGATAGGCATAAGACTGCCTTCGCCACCACTGAGTGGGGCGTCTTTACTTACATAGTCATGCCTGTCGGGTTGATTAATGCCTCTGCCACCTTCCAACGCCTCATGTGCACCATATTTAAAGACATGCTTTGCAAAGAGTTGAAATTCTTTGTCGATGACCTCTGTGTTCATTCGACCCAGATGGAACACTTAGAGAAACTCCAAGTAGTCTTTGAGTGGTATCGCCTATATCGTCTCTCCTTGAACCCCTTGAAATGCCAGTTTTTGGGTGAAGCATGGATGCATCCTAGGCCATGTGGTGTCGAAGAACGGCATTGCCACTAACTTCTCGAAAGTCAAGGTTATTGTTGACCTTCCACCCCCAGTCAACTACAAGGGAGTCCAATGCTTCTTAGGCCATACGGGATACTATCGGTGGTTTGTGTTGAATTATGCATTGATAGCCAGACCTTTATACAAACTGCTGATTGTCTTTGAATGGGCTAAAGCATGCCAATGAGCATATGAAGAGTTGAAGAAGGCTCTAACCACAACACCAATTCTACGAGCCCCAGATTATGAGTTGCAGCACATCCACCTTGCCATAGGCAACATTCGCATTGTTACAGCTTTCAGCAAGGGTTGCGTAACCTCACCACAGTCCACACGGCCACCGGTAGAAATGTTAGTAGAAAAATCTAAGGAGAAGGGTAGTGCTTGGCAACCACCCACCACCTCTCAAGAACCACTGCTCATGGCAGCAAAAGCTAAGGCCCAATAGCCTAGGTTTCAATGGAGGCCAAAACAGCCGCAAACTGTCGCCTAGAAGTCGATGCATACATCCTCATAAGACCCGAAGCTCTAAGCCTAGGAGACCAAGGCGCAGTTATAGAAATCGGTGCATGATCAAGCAAAGGTGGGTCCCTAAAGCCCTCTTGCACGCGTAAGGCTACTATGAGGGGAATGCTTGGAAATGGATCCTTAAAGCCCACACGGCCAAGGGCACCACTCGTACGCCGCCCTCAAGCTTGATCACCCCAAGCCCCATAGAACCTCAAAACCATAAGCCGCAGTACTTCCCAGACCCACATCCATCAAGCTCATCCACACCCATGCCCAAGAGAGTCGAACAAGCCTGTCAGCCCAAACAACAGACATCGTCACATGAGCCATCACCCGCTAGAGCCAATTTGACCACAATGATCCATTCTAAAGGCAGCAGTCCATCACATGTTGCTGCTACTTCCCCCGCCCTAATCTAGGAGGTCCAACCACAACCTCAAGAACACCCGTAACCACAACTATTCATTGTCAAAGGCTCTAGTGCTATCAAACCCCGATCACCAGCACATCTTAAACCCTTTTATAAGCAAAAATCATTTTTGACGCTGGCCTCAGATCTAGCCGAAGATACGAGGGATGACGTGGTTGATTGCATTAGATGACTAGATGCCACTTTTAGAGAGCTAGCTTTGAGCTACGACCGCTTGGACTTAGGCTTGTTGCCCGAACCTTTTGTAACCAAAGTTTGTACACGATGACTTGTTCTTGGGAGACGTTTGAACTTGCCTTCGCAAAAGCAGCTAACTCCGCTGCTGAATTTCTCAATAGCAAGATCTCTAAAGAGCAAGCCCTCAAACAATGCCTCATCATGTCATATGATCAATGAACCACTTTTTCCATCACCGACCAAGAAATTGCAAAATTATACAAACTTGTTGAGATTGAATCCTCGTTCCTTGAGGCACTGGTATACTCTTAGGTTGCAATGGGAATTAGAAGGGTGCCAAGTCATGACAAATGCTGAGCAATGCTGCGCAATCAAAACAATGGAGTACGATCCCACTTATGTCGCGCTAACCTCATATAGAGTGTTAACCACTCTTCGTGGCCAACCCCTGGAAGAGCACATCAAAGGACACTCTGACCTCAATCACCTATTGACTAAGGAAGAGCTACATATTGCTAGCCGCATCACTTCCGGTGACTTTCTAACAGATGTCCTCACTTACATCACACACGTAGACACTCGACCTTTTGATCTAGACCTGAAGCTTAGTTACAGTACAACCCCGATTTCTACACTTGGTTCCTATGCCGGTAACTCCTAGACCCATTGCAGAATGTCCTCAACCTCCAAAACCTTCAATCCTAGGAAGAATTCTTCTCGAGTTGAGAGGGGAGGGGGGTGAGGTGAATCAAATTAAAACCAAGGAAAATCAAGCAAAACGCATAAACACGTAAACAACGAGTGAGGTAGGAAAATGGCAAGAGAACTTTGAGATAAAGGACAAAAAGTTAAAGTCTAAAGGGAAGATTCTACATTGGATGGGATTTTAATGCTTTCATTCAAGAAACATATAGAGTCTTTCTTTTTAATTATGAATTTTCCAGCGAATTGTTAATTTGGAAGCACTAATGGAAACTTGGGATTATGACACGAACAAAAGATGTCGCAGCAAGACCGCACCCACCGACTTCCATTCACGAAGGAGGAAAGAGTGCCATACCACACCACTCTTGAAAGCCACGCCTACAACCAGCTCAAGTTCCGAACCATTCATAACGTAGAGGGGGTGGTGGCCAAGGAGGAAGTGGCCAAGAGAGTCATCGAGCAATGTAACCTCACCAAGTACCTCAAGAAATTTGCGCAAGAACCTGACCACATGAGGTGTGTAGAGTTTCTTAGGATATATGACCGTGACAATGAGTGTGGCACCGTCATAGTAGATAGGAAGGGGAGAAAATGCTAAAAAGGTACAGGTTCACTTAAACCTAGCCTTGGTGGAGAAGGCATTGGGACTGGAGCCAAAGATGGAGAAGAAGTAGAAGAGGGATGTGTATGCCATGCTAAAAATGAAAAAGAAGGATGTGCTAACTAATGACAGCATCAGCATCCAGGACATTCCTGATGCGGAAGCCACACTGCAGGCGAAGCTAGTGCATGCACTTTTCTCCAGCCAGTGTTACAATGCCTTAATGCATCAAATAAGCGTGCATGTGCTGGAGAATGTAGCAGCTCACACCTTGCATGAAGTCGACTAGAATGGATATGTACGAAAAACCATTGACCAGGTGGCTAAAGCGCTAGCTTTAGGAAGTACACCAGCACGAGGGGAGTCCCCAGCTTCCAAGGCCACACGGAAAGAAAGAAGGCCTCGTCCAAGGCCTTGTTTATTGCCTATGGAAGCATTTTGACTGCACTCATCGAGGAGGCAATGAAGGAGACACAAGATGCAGAAGAAGGAGAAGGAGAAATGCCTGACAGGTCACCCCCTCACTAGGACCAAGAGAGGTCCAGCGGCAGGATCGAGAGTGATAAGGAAGGGCAGGAACAAGAAGAACAATCGAGCAAAAAGCAGGCCAAGAAACCCAAGAAGAAGACGACTTAAAAGAAAAAGAAGCCGGATGAAGGCCGCAAGAAGGAGAAAGAGGATTTGGAAAAGGAAAAAAAAGGGACTCCCTCAAGGAGGCCGAGGAGAGGGAGAAGAAGAAGAAACAGGAAGAAGAAAAAGCAAAGAAAGAAGTCAACAAGGCTAAAAAGGTGTCAAAACAGGAGGCCGAGAAGAGGAAAAGGAAAGAACAGGAAGAAAAAGAGAAATTGGAGGAAAAGCATAGCAAAACTGAAAAAGAAAGGCAAAGAAGAGCTGTTGAGGAAGAAGAGGAACTAAGAAGGAAGGAGGAGGAGGACTTGGCCGAAACCACATGCCGGTCCATCCAGTAGCAGAGCAAGGTCGATGATCTGGGAGCCTGGAGCTCGCTGAGGAAAGAAGGGCCTAGTTCCAACACACAGGTACCAGAGATCACACCGCCCACTATCCTTGAAGGTAAAGGCAAGGCCCTTATCCATCCTATCCCCGCCCTCATGGTGCCTCCCAGCTGAACCAACCACTCTCACCCCTAGCATCCCCACTAGCATAGAGGTCTCCAACTTTGTGGCATGGATGTAATATTTTATCAATAAAGAAATGGCCCAAGGAAAGAGCATGGAGACCACGGCCACGGGGCAAAAGAGACCAGCCGCAGATGCTGAGTCAATACAGGACCAGAAACGTCAGAAAGTGGAAGCCTCGACCACTCCAATCCACACAATAGTGACGCCATCAGTCAATTACGACAAATACGTCACCGAGTTGCTCTCCCAATTGGAGAAGGATAAGGAGGAAAAGAAGATGACTATGGCTGAGTTGGTGGCGGAAAAGGATTCGGTAGCTGCTTTCCAGCTCGAAAAGACAATTGCCATGCAGCAACGACAGACCTTTGGCCTCAAACAGGAATTAAAGGCCAAGGAGGACATGGAGGAGAGCTACAAGCAGCTGCTGGAGGATGAGAATTAGGAATTGGTGCAGATGTAGAGAGAGTACAAGCTCCTACTGATGGAGCATGGGGAATTGGAGGCAAAAACTGCCAACATCAAGCAAATGATAGAGGAATTGAATGCCAAAGAAGAGGAGAGAAGGCAAGAGAGGGAGCACCAAAAAAAGAAGATCGATTCTATGACTGATCAGCTACACTTGGGAAGGAAAGAGCAAGAGAACATGAGTAGGGAACTGAAAGACCAAGAGCAGAAGCTCGTAACCCTGGTACATAAGCAGGGAGAAAGCATGGAAGAAATGAACAAGAGAGCAGAGGAATGGGCAATGCAGAATGAAAAAAGAGTGAAGACACTAACACGACGCCTTTGGTGGAGAAAGAAAAAATCCTCGCAGAGAGTAAAGCAGAAGCCGCCGAGACAGCCTTCAGTGCGGCCCAGTAAAAGGCCTTCATTAACACACTAATGGACACGACCCGCCCGGAGGAAAAGGAGTCATTGGAGGTGGTACAGATAAAATTGAGCATCATACGCAGAGTTCTACATGCAGGGCTGCAGATGCCACCCCAACCTACGGAGGTTAGGCTGAGCCTAGAAGAGCAACGAAAATACCTGCTCTACTGACTGGCCTAACCCCCCAAGAAATTAACGCAATGGGCTTTGAAGAAGGAGCACAACAAGAAGACCGGTAGGGGGAGGAGGCTGAGCTTGAATTCGATATGGGGAGATTCAAAGAAGAGGTGATCCCACAACCCCCCTCGCCGTGTGTCCAAGAACAACATGCTGATCCATCCATGGTGGAGAGACGAGCCGCACTCAGGGAAACTTGGAGAAAGTTAGTCGAAGAAACCAGGAAGTAACTAAGAGCCAAACCAGTCGTGCAGCCGTCTGCACCCCTCACACCATGCCCTCATGACCTCCCTACTGGATTCAACGCAGAGCTAGTGATTTGGGAGCAGCAGGAAAGAGAAAATGACCCATTCACTTTCATCTTCCTCATGCCCAATAGCCTGTGGAGGGTCCTACCGCTCAAGGTGATGGAGGAGGTGATCGCAACTGGCAGCCGACTGGGATAGAAGTGGTTAGAGGAAAGGGAGAGGAACCCCACTCTTTGGAAAAATGAAGAGGCTGAGTTTTGGCAAAACAAGGTGTTTGAAGTACCACATACTATACAGGGATATAATTGCCAACCCCAATGGAGGAGGCGAGTGTGCGACATTAGCATGCTTGCCTGGATGGCTTTTTGCAACACCCTTCCCTATGAGAGGAACGACCCCACGTTCATGGCGTACCCTTGTAGGGTAGGTGTGGATTTTGTTGCCACGCTCCATGGGCGTTATGATTTTCCTATCATCTACAACTCCAATGCTCTCTCCTTCGAACATGCCCTCCTCTTCAACTAGGGAAGCCTAAATGATTCCATGATGCATTTCCTCATGGATTTCTCTTCATGCCCCGATCCATCCTTTGTAACTACCTGTAATTATCTTAGGTTACTTAAGCTATTACTCAAACAGGACCCGACCCCACAAGAATGTGGCCTGTCTCCTCTCTTTTTTGACCCTAACGCCATCGACAGATGTCCACATGAATCTGAAAGGATGTATGCAAAGCCATCCATTTTTGAGCAAATCCATGGGACCCCCTTCCCTGCCTAAATCAGATGAGGAGAATTAGGCACAGGCTGTCATTCTATTAGTGTAATACTATTCCCAAAAAAAAAAAGCATACAAGGAAGAGCAAGAGGAACATTACGTATGGAATGGACAAAACAACGCACTTACCAAAGCACTTAGCACCCCATAAAACACGATCACTACACCTAGGGGTCCTCGAGTTAGGCATGCTCACTGGCTTTGGTCGATTGGCCCCACTCCTAACCCCCTCACCCTTTTTGCTCCCCCACTTCACGCTTAGGGCACATCAAGGATAGGACATACCTAAGGGGGTGCCACTCGCCTATGGTTAGACTTGTCACCCTAAGCTACTTGCACCGCACCTCCTTTTGCACGAATGGGGTCCTCAAGTGTGGGATATCACCGAGGTTAGACCCAACTCCCCATTCCATGAGCACGAGCATGATACACTACACAATAAGATAGACACCCCCTTAGGTAGAGCACCGCACCTTTACCTTCCAGCAGGCATCACAAAGGTGACAAACCACTGACTTCGGAGGCCCCCGTCATCCACTTGCTATCCATTTGGCGTCTCCAACAAACCTTATTGCCAAGCTTCCACGAGGACCCAAGTTTACACATGGCCTTACCCTCACACGACTACTTCACCAACTGCCTCTTAAACCCCAACAGTAGCCAAGAGTGCCATGGGACTAGCACCTGTCTCGAAGGGGATAATGTTAACGCCAAGTTAAGAAGGCAGAAGAATGAATGAAAAAGCGAGAAGATGATAGAAAAAGAGCAAAGACATGCACGCAGCCTCTAAAGCTAAGCTGGGGCCAAAAGCGTAATTTTAAATGAAAGATGCCTCAAAAAACTCCAAAAGTTTGTGTAAAACAGCACCAGGCTCCCTCCTGTGCCAATTGTAAAGGATTAGATGGGTGTAGGCTAGAGGCATAAGGCTAAAAGGGGGAATTAGAGAAAGGACCTTGCCACAATGGCCGGTCATGTAAAAGAAAGGGATGGGTGCCCATGGGAATTTAAGATTTTGTATATAAAGTTCAAAAAGTGAATGAAAGCTCATTCTTTGGTATGTGGCTAACAAGAACTCTTCTCTTCTCCTCTTTTTCTCTTCTCCTTGCTTGTGTGTGCTCTTGAGAGAGGGAGTGTGAGAGTGTGAGAGAGTGAGTGTGTGGGAGTGAGGGATCAAGAGGGTGAAGCTCTTCACCATCTCCTCTTCTCTTCTTCTCTTCTCTTCTCTTCTCTTGCGCACGCGACTATGGTGGATGTAGCTTGGAGATGGAGGAGGCTTGAGAATGCTTGAGCTAGCATCACAGATCGTGGAGCTACTGGTGTGTGCAAGAGAGAAGGCAACTCATGTCGGCATCAAGGTAATCTCACTACACTCGTAGGATCGACAGTGCATTGGCCAGGTGAGAGATAGCCATTAGAGCTTGCTTGGAACGCTTGAAACAATAAGCGGTCCGTGGGTCTTGGCGGTTGAGCGAAAGCTCCCATAAATACTCTCTTTGGTGCATAGTCAAAGTCTTCAAAGTATGATTTATTAATTGAATTTTTCAAAGTGGACATCAAACCTAAAAAATCTCTTGCAACATATCTCAATTACATGAAAAGTCTCTTAACCCAGCTTGTAGGGATCAACATTAAAATCGATGAAGATGTATGCATTTGTGTTTTGTTAAAAAGTCTATCTCCAGACTATGATAATTTCTCCACTACTTTAATCAACATGCTAAATCCTAAAATTGTTGACATTCAAGACTCTTTATTAGAAGAAGAAAACAAGATAAAAAATAAAGAAGAGTCAAGTACCTCTAAGGATGGACAAGTGTTGTATATCAGTAATAACAAATACAAAGGCAAAAAGGACCAGTTTGTTTGTGATTTTTGCAAAAGAACCGATTATACTGAAAAGTTCTCTCATGCCAAGAAAGGTATCAAAACACCTATCTTAGATTTATGAAAGAAGAAGAAGACTATGGACATAAAGAAGCGGCAGAAGAAGAAGACCATCAGGAGCAGAAGGACAAGTCTCGTCAGTCCTTCTATTCACACTACTTTGATAGAATTTTTTGAAGCCTTGTATAACGTTGCCCTAATGTTCCTTTTCATAAGCTTGTAAATACATCATGTAAGTTGGCACTACAACCTCTGTACACATTATGAAGCCCCTCCTATAGCCTCTAGATGTCCATTGTGTTTTTCATACCCACAGTTTGCTTTGTTTGCGACAACCTTTAGTTGATTACCATGTTTGTGGTATGCCCACACTTTGCACGTGGTTTCTCACTAAAGCCTCTACACATTTTATTCCTTTCTAGTTGTGATTGAGAAGAGGTGTGGAGAATTAGGCAATCACACTCAATGTATCCTCGTTGTATGGAGTAGTTGGACCAAGGGAAATCCAAGTAATCCATGAGAAGGGACTAAATCCCATAAGCATAGTAGTGAAAAGTGCTACCTACCAAAAAGACTATAAAATATTGTACTTGCCTATTTTTTGAATGTAATGTCATTGTACTTTTTTTCCTTTCATCCGATGTCATTGTCTACACACACAATATTGGGCTTATGAGTCCAAGCTTCCATCTTGGAACCTAATTCACTTGTGTGATAGTCATTGTCTCCAAGTTAATATTATCATGAGTCTTCTCTTTCTCTTTCCTACCATAGCAATGCTCTAGATCCATGCTTTTCAATATCTTCTATAGTTGGTATAAGACTAGGACCTAGGATTGGAACACTCAGATGGCAGGTGGTTCCCTCCACAATGCACACACTAAGTGGGGTTGCACTATCCTTTGCAATGACTCCTGTAGTCTGGTCATCTTTGACTTTAGATGAGCTATCACTTGGGTCTGGTCGACATTCTTTCCTTTATTTTTCTCACCAAGGGCTGATTGTTTGCTAAGTATTGTGGTTCTCTCAGCATTTCTTAGTATTTTATTCTCTTAGTTCGTAGCCCTAGATCTTCTCTCTCTGAGCAAGTTATCCACTCATATAGCCTCCTCCAATACTCTTGCTAGCACATCTCATTGGAGGTTTGATCTACTCACTAAGGCCTTATAGAGTTCTTCATCGTAGATCCTATTGATGAATATTGTGGAGACCTCTCTCTCATTGGGTTGTGTAGCTACATGTATCCTCTTATAGAGACTCCTCATGTGAGTGATGTAGTTTTGTATGTCCTCTTTTTCTTTATGGCTAACATTCATTAGCTTAGTGATGAGGTTGTTAGAGTATCCTACGTCCAAGAATATCTTAACAAGGAGATCATTTAGATCATTTAAATTATTGCACTAGATGTTGGCCTTAGTAGGTCTTGGAGTGGTCAAAATTGTCAAAAATTGTATTCAGGTCGACCCATTTGCTATGAGGTTTGCCTATCCAAGTCCCAGAATAGGCTGTCAAAGTGGGTTCCATGACTGTCCGAGTGATTTTGCCATCAAAAACATGTGGATTGATCATTCAAGGCCCAAAAGTAGTCCGAGTCTAAGTGGGACTATTTCAAATATCCAAGCAAGCTAGCTTAGTAGATGCCAAGTGGGTCATCCAAGTCCAATGTCTTAATGCATCCAAGAGGATGAAAGTGGCTCGACATCTAAGTGACTATTGGGAACTCAATTTTTAGTAACAAAAAAACACGCCAAATGAAAAAAAAATTGATTGAAACACTTCAATGCACCAAGGGTTCTGAATTCATTCAATAAGCATCAAGGAAGACTTAGAGCACACCTAAAACACACAAATGTGACGACTTTGTGAATTGCTATTGTTGTTGCCCTCTTGTCCAATAGCTCTCTCTCTTCTCTCAATAGCTCTCTCTCAATATTTTAGTGTCCAAATCAAAAAAGAAGAGGAAGGGGAGAAAACACTACAACAATAGCCAATCCATGAGCATTATTCATCCATTCCTGTGAGCCCTCCAATCTCTTTCTCTACAAGGAACCTTGGGGAAGAAGAAGCTAATAGAGTTCAATAGTAGAAAGAAGCAAAGCAAGCACCTAAGAAAAGGGAAGCTGACTGCCGAACTCAACAACAAGGAACCTCAAGTGAGAGAACGATTAGTCAGTCGGGAGAGTAGGGCTCAACACCATCTAGTCAGGGAGGGTGAGAGCAAATTTTAAAGACCTTTTTCGAAGCAGAAAAAAACCCGAGAGGTCGTAAAAGACCAAATTTTCATGCAAAATGAAACGATTGGAGATCAATGAGCTAGAGTTTTCCTAGATGGACTTTGATGTGAGGAATCCAATGCAAGTCTTGGTTCATCGATGGGAGTCTGCTTAGTCCCCCATTTAATCCTCACAATGTTTCACATTATGAAGCAGTTATATGATTCAGAAGTCGAAAAGTGTGTCACGAGTCCTAGGTTTATAGATTTTAACATAATGAAGCCATCCAACCAAACATATCTCAAATTCGAGTTTGTTTCCCCCTCAAAATGCAAAAATCCACTTCGATTGCAGTATGAACATGAGAAATTAAAGCCTTAAGCTTGATTAAAGAGGGAAAACCCAAAAAAAACTGATCGAGGTAGGGAGGGGGTGCAAAATTTTTTGCACCCCAAAATTTGTTGATTTTATACCTCTTCAATGTTGGAGATGAGGAAGAAATGACTGCACATTCCTTATCTACTCCCTAAGGACTTTGTTTTGGTTGTGAGCACTCTGATTTTCATGGAGGGAATCAAAATTTTGATTTTTAGTATTTCTCTCTTCTCTCTCCTCTCTCCTCTTGTTGCGTATTCACATGCGTGATTCTATGGGAGAAGGGGGTGGAGTTTGATGGAAAATGCAGATGGAATGATGGTGTTGGAGTGAAGGAGATCAAAGATCCGGATGTGAGAGAGCATCAGTGGCCAAGAGTGAGTGACAGTGGCCTCCCAACCCTAAAATATGCATCTCCAAAACCATCATTATGTTTGATGAAACTGTTTGTAAATGGTTGCCTTTGGTTCTTAATACTAAAATCCAACAAAAATCTTGAAGAAAACTAGAAAACTTGGTCATATAATAATTCATACCAAAACACACAAAACCAGCAATTATGTGATTTTCATAAAAATGATAAATTTTGGGGATTCTGTTGTGATTTTGGGACTCATATGGATAAGAAATGAATATAAAATCAATTCTTAGTGATTATGATTAGTTCCAATCCATAAATTAGAAATGTCAAAAATTTTCCTAAGTAAATAAAGAAAAATAGTAAAAAATGAGAAAATTTAGTTTTTTGCATTAGAAAATTAAGAAAAAATATGATTTATATTTGTGATGTATGCCATTATTGGAGCATGAAGGATAAGCCTCATTTCAGCCTTGTCTCTATGTGAAAGCATAGTTTTTACAACTTTTACAAGAAAAACACATGAAAAACCACTTCCTACACCTATCAACCCACGTATAACTTAAACAGTACGAAGAAGAAGGGGTTTTGAGGGTGATTAATTACATATAATATTTGAAATTTTGATCTATTTTCTTGTGCATAACATATAAGACATTTATATCTTAAGTGTAAGGGGATCGAGCATCACGAGGATGCTCGGTGTGCTGACTCTTAGCAATGTAGCATTACATGTAGAATGAAATCATTAAAAGAAATGTATTTGCACTTGAAAATGCTGATTTTATTTAATTATATAATGATTGATCACTATGGTTCATACACAATTACATTGCACATATCACATGGTGTCATTCTTGGATGAATTGCAATTGTTTTCTTATACATATAACTTACGTGGAGTATGTGAGATACTTAAGCTATAGGTTTAGATGATCGTTTTCCCTAGGAAACTGTTAAGTGAGGAAATATCTTATCTCCTAGAATGTTTGAAAGTAAGAGTGAAGTTTGTGACGTACATGCTATTTGTGTTAGTAACACATCGAGGGGCCAATTTCTTAGGTGTAGGAGAGCTAGAGTGGGGCCACGACATTCAACCGAGGCGTGCCTCCTTCTATTTGTGCTTATAAGGTAATTTACACTAATATATGTGTAGGGAATCTCTCCGAGGAGTGTGGGCATGGCTTAACCGTTAAATTACAATAAAAACAAACACAAAATTTACAACAGAAGTTAGGGCAGTGTGTCCCTTTGACGCTCCTAGCCGCGAGGTAGAGGGGGTATGTTCTTTGAGTGTAGAGAGGCCCGACTAGTGCTTAGAGCCAAAGTTGGGCCCATTTTATGTCCCGAAAGGTGATGCGTTTGCCAAGAGCTACTAATAAGTGGCCGCTCTTGAATCTTGGCTAAAAGGGACCCTTTATTTTTCTTAGTTTCTAAATTGGGAGCTGCCTTGAAGTGGTGGATATTAGCATGACACTTAATCCAAGGATTTCCTATAACATGAAAGATATTTTGTTCATCCTAAGTGTTTTATGGGATCTTTGGTTAATGCTGTGGTCGATATTTCATCCTTTTCCCCGAAAGTGGCACCATGCTCAAGTTTGGGCTACTATGGGAAAGTACCCAAGGAGCGACATTTGAGTTTAATAGGCCATGGAAGTTAGAGAAAACATTAGAAGGAAAAAGTGAGGCTAAGAGGACACAGTCATCCACTAAGGGTGATGACTCTTTAGATGAAAAGACTGTGAAAACAATAGTTAATATGCACACAATAATACATGACTCCAATCGGAGAATACATCCAATGCTAGTGTCTGACATAATTGGGTACCATAGTGCAATTGCTAAGATCCATAAAGCATTGGAAGACCATTGTTAGCAAGAAGGGTTCTATTGGGACCTGTCCTAGGTTCTAACAAAGTGGTTATAGATGAGAATAGCCTTGCTAAAGTACCACTAGTCATTGATGGGGTATATTCCCTATTGCATCATATTGGACTCCCTAAAACACTCTGTGAGTTGGAAAAAAGGGAAGCCCAGGGAATTAGTGGCTCTTCTATATCAGTAAAGGTGGAAACAAAAGAGTTTAACGACCCTAACACATAGGCATTAAGTCTAGATGAATATGAAGATTTTTATGGCCCCATCTTGATCTCAAAGAGAGGACTAAATATCCTTCTCCTTACTGGGATCTCCTATGTTTCATGGGCTAATAGATGAGGATCCAATGCTACATTTGAAAGAGTATGGCCTGACTTGCCTTGCAAGTGGGTTTAATGATCTACATTTGATACTTGTGTTCTCAAATACCCTAAAGGGAGAGGCCAAGAAATGGTATTGGAGCCTCCCAAGAGTGTCAATCAAAATCATTTGAGGAATTATGTGATATATTTTTGGATGAATATGAGAAGAAGGTTCCTATGACTTAGATCTTGGGACAGCTTATGCAGACTCATAAAGAGTTGTATACCTAGATGAAAGAGTACACGAGAGCCTTTGATAATATTCTAAAGCTTTAGCCAAGGAAAGTCTATGAATTACCAAAAGACGTGCTTGGTCAACTCTTTGTTAGTAGCTTGGAAACAATATGCAATTCCAAGTTAGGATGAGAAACCCTAAGTCACTAAAGGAGGCAAAGATTCAAGCAAAAGATTATGATAGATGTACTCAAAGGTGTTGGGAGAGCTATTGGAGTTTTCCCCACATCCTTGAAATCCATAAGGATGGGCAACATTTGCTAAATATTGGTCATGTTGGAGGTACTAATGATAGGTATACTAGGGAGAATCTTGGCATTAACTATAATGATCTTGAGGCCTAGAAACCCTAGCATCCTAGTGTAGCCAAACCCATGTTCCAAAGCCATGAGCTAGATAGAAATGGATGTAGATCTAAAAGGGGAAGCGGAGTGGTTAAGCAACCCATCAGTGGTCTAAGTTTGAAACAAAATCATGTCAATGAGATGACGCCCCACAACATAGTTGATATATCCTACCATGTGGAGGCTATCTCAACCATTGAGAATTAGGGTAATAGGAGCCTAGGATTTACAATGGTAAAGATCCACCTAGAGTTGAATCTAATAGGAGGATCTGCTTCAATGGAAGTGATAGGCAACAAGTGAGCCCAGATGGATCCACCATCATGAAAGAATGTCAAAATAGGAGTAGTGGCAGCCAATCAAGCCATGCAAAGACTAGAAAGAGATCGGTTTGGAGGACCAAAATCCCTAAAAGCATGGCTAGTGTGCTGGATCACAAGCAAAGAGTTCCACGTGGATATACTGTGGTTAAACAATAGATCTAACAATGTGCACCACTTTGGGATGCATCATTGTGATGGGCCTAGGATTGAATCCCTACCTAGTTTGGGTAATAACAATGACACATTCAAAAATCCAAATAGAAAAGGGTCAAATAAGTCAAAATCCATGGATCTATCTATACGAGAGGCCTTTGGAAAGTTGGAACAAGCAGTCTATTTGGATGATAAGACACTCAAGCCTAAGGACATCATTCATTCATCTAATAGCACACAATGAGGAATAGCCCATATTGATGTTATGTGAGTAGGAAGGCTTGGACTTCTGACTTTGGTTTAGCTTCATTAGTTTGACAATATAAAATTTACATGCAAGTAGACCATATTTGGTTAGAACAAAGTGATTTATGTTAGGCCAAGAGGGTTGTTCTATTGGTTGTGAAATGTTATATCTCTTTAGGGCAAGAGGGCCATATGTCTATTTGGTGCAAGTATGTTTAATGGTTTTTTGTCTTAGTGATTGCATAACACAAGTTGGACGAAGTGCCTGGAGGGATCCTTTGTTGCATGGGAGATTCTTGTGGCCATTCTAGGTGGTATCGTCGCCTTTTCAAGGTTTTCCCTTAAGTTAATAGTGTTATATGTGTATATGGGGGTTATTTTCTTTTCGTTTGTGGGAATTGGCAATTAAGGCATGAAGTCCTAGGGTTGGGTTAGTTATATCTGGGGGAGATTTGAGTACTTGTCTACCTCCTACTAAAACATTGTCAAGGATTAAAGACCTATAGAGGGTAGTCCTTGTGACCTTGTCCTTCCTGCTTGCTAGGCAAATGTCCTAGGAGTCCCTACTAGTGTAAGGTAGTTAGAAAAGCATGCCAAAATAGAAAAGAAGAGCAAGTTATAAATATATCTAAAGATAGAAATTACATAGGTGTGTAAAAAGGGGCTCTAACCCCTCAACTAGAAAAGGAAAAAAAAAAGAAAATTCTTACAAGCAGTTGATTATCACCTTGCGGAGGCCTGGCAGGTTCTTGGAAACGAGTCTTCCTAGGGGTAGCATCTAGCTAAAAAAAACAAAAAAAAGGAATGTTGGAGGGAAAATAAAAGTGAGAAAAATATAAAAGGATTAAGTGTCACCTTGCGAGAGCTTGGTAGGTTCTTGGGTACCGAATCAGGACGTGAGGTCGATGCCCTATTCTCCTTGGGTCACTCTACGCTCAACTCTCTCCTTTTTACATGCCCGAGTATGGAAATTTTGAATGAAAAATGTATTACAAGAAAAATATGATGATTTGGCTATAGGATTCCTCGCCTAGTAGGAGTTCTTGGTGTTGACCCTCAAACAATAAGGTGGAAAAGCCGAAAAATCTAGAGCAGAAGACAAGGCCAAGGAAAACGTAAAACAAAAGACCAAGGCGTACCAAGAAGAGTCTGGAAACACAAGAAGTGTAGAAAAGACCTAAATCAAGGAAAAAGGCACAAACATGATATTAGTGAGTTTGCCAATTCCCATTTTTTAAATACTTAAAAGGTGGTACCCGAATAACATATCCATAAGTTTCTCTAAACCATATGATATGACCTATCATTGGAAAGCACTTGAAAAATGGAATCTATTGAGCTATAAAGTGCTTGATTTGGAGTTATGGTGTTCAAGTTATGACAAATCCAAAGATTTGACCATGTGTCCCAAACTTATGGAAATTTCCCGTACTCCCCAATATGGTGTTCGCACGAGAAAAAGTGCAAGTCTATACTTTTGTAAAAAAGCACAAGGCGCACCATGATTTATTTTAAGAGTGTCAGGCTTTCATCCATACAATTTGTAAAGGTGGTTGGACAATAGAAAGGAAGCTAGGAAGATAGAAGAACAATGGGACAAAGGGCCTAGGCAACAACTAGCCATGTAAAACAGGGGATGACCGCCCAAAAGGGATTTAGGATTTTGTATATAAAGTTGAAAAGTAAATGAGAAGCTCATTCTTGTGTGTGGCAAAAAGCTTCTTCTTCTTCTTTTCTTCTTCTTGCCTTCTTGCTTATGCTTGAGAGAGGGAGTGAGTGAGTGTGAGGGAGTGATTGCATGAGAGTGAGGGATCGAGGAGAAGAAGCTCGCTATCTCCTCTCTTCATCTTCTTCTCTTCTCTACTCTTCTCTTGTCTCCTACGGCTATGGAGGATGGAGCTTGTTGGAGAGGGATTGAGTTGCTTGATCTTGCCTCAAGGATCATGGAGCTACCGGTGTGCACGGGAGAGGAGGGTACTCGATCAGGCATCAAGGTAAGCTTACTACACCCCATAGGTAGGGAGGGCGCGTCGGCTATGTGAGAGGTAGCCATTGCCGCTTGGCTTGAAACACTTGACCAATAAGCGGCCCGTAAGTCTCAGGGGTTGAGCTTGAATCTCCCTTCATTTTGTTTCCATTTTCGGGACCAACGAAATCAAGCCTTGAGCACCACGCGCTTCAAATCAAGCATAAAAGTAGGGTTTTTATCCCGAACAACGAGTGCTTGAGATAGATAGGAGATTTAGGTGGGTTGATCTTCGGAACAAGTAAGTATTTTTGTTTGTTGTTGAGTAGGCAAGTAGGTAAATCAACATCATCCACTATTTTTTATTTTTTTGCGTTAGGATACGATTAGGACCAAGGAAACAGGGATAATAGAAGGGTTTTCTGCTGCTAAAAACAGACTAAAAACTAGGAGAAAGGGGCATAAGATCTAAATCTTGAGTAGATGGATGCAAGAGGGGCAGTCATAAGGTTGAAGGGGGCTTCTATAGGACAATAAGAGGCTCAAAAGGTCAAGGGAAGCCTCATTTTGCAGTCAGACATTGAGAGAGAGAGACTATGAGCGCAAATGCAAAAGGGATTCGATCCGGTCATTTCATTGTCGCCCAGCCATTCCAAGTATTTCTTGACCTTCTCTGAGTTGTGCTTGTTGGATCTAGAAGGTTGGAGCTTGTGCCAAGACCCCCACGCGTTGCATTCATCATTTGCACCCTCGCAACTATGTTGCGGCTAATGCAGTCGAACCACTCAGCAGGTGTTTGAGTCCTAGAATCGGACACTCAGACTGTCTGATTCTCAAAGCCAAACTGTCTACAAGGCAGACCGCCCGACTCGAGTGCACCACCTTAGAGTCGGGACCACTCGGTTCGATCGAACCAACTACATGACCTGGCTGTCCAACTGTGCCAGTTGAACCCTACCATGTGGCATTGGACCCATTTTGAGACTCGGACCACCCGGTCCAATTGGACAGTCTGACTCCACTAGTCAGACCAATTCTAGTCTGACCACCTAGACTCTGATGGTCCGACTCCGAAAATCGGACCGCCAGGGCAAGACATTCTGAACTAGTAAGTGAGCTAGCTCCTCAGGCCAAGGCCACTCCGAACACATCTCCAAACATCCCTGAGTACTGGACCCAGCTCTCAAAAGCCAAAGATTGGAGAAACCACGCTTGGGTAGCGTAAAGTCAATCTCTAGAAGCATGCCATAGAATAGGTGAGACTTAGAGCTGAGACTGACCCTCAGATTCCAATCAGGCCTTGACGAAGTATAGAGTGTGAAACACAGACCCTAGACAATATGAGAGGACAGCAAGGAAATGTGCTTAGAGCCATATTAGGCTACGAACAAAAGGGGGAAGAGCGGGAACTGCATTGGTCATTTTGCATTCACACCCCACGCTGATTTTATCATTTCAAGGGAGAAAGCCTAATTTGGCACTATGCACTGGAAAGCACTAAGCACAAGTGTGAATAAAATTGACAACTTCTTTCAATAACAAGGAACTCACATAGAATCATAATAATGCAAGGAATCCACCAGTAGGAGCACACCCTGAGGCATAGCTGGGTGCCACAAAGCCTCGTTAATAGGACCCCCGCAGGGGGGGCTTTATGCCCCTCCACACCTCCCCCTAATAGGTTAGAGAGAAAACGCGCGTTGTGATAGGTCCTCCAAAATTAGGCCCTAGTGTAGTAATGGCACTACACAAGCATGGATTCTCATTTGCAAAGGAGCAACCAAAAGCCCATACCCGAACAAAGACACGCAGAGAATCTAGAGCCTCAATGGGCCAATCTAGCCAACAAGGGCAAAAAGGCCACACCACAAAAACATGTATGTGTTACATCCGTATTGCATCTAGTCTAAGCGGAATGGAACAACATCAAGCTACAACTGCGAGGATGACTAAACATGACAGTCTTTATCGCTGATAGATGCACCTAGAATGACAGTGCATCGACGACCCAAGAAATAAGTGGAGAATCGATATCTAGGTTGCGCAGTTGGGGACTCAAAGGCATGTATTAGAAGGCTTGAATCTACAAGCCAAGACCCAGAAGACAAAGACATAATACCACCTGCTTATCTTAGGGTCAAACTCACCGTAAAAAGGAAGCACTGTGTTGTCACTCTCATCAACAAAAGGGCTGATTTTAATATCTTGACCTATGAAGCATGGACCCTACTTGGCCAACCAGAGCTCAAACTGACTAATGCAACTCTTAGTCCTTATGGGGGACAGTCCCAAGCACTTATGGGGAAGTGCAACATCCTTGTAACCATTGAAACTGAAAGCTTGCCTATCCTATTCCATGTCCCTCCAAATAGTGCTAATTGTGGAAAGGAAACCCTCTTAGGATGACCCTTCAAAAGGGCGATGAAGTGTGAGGCAAATTATGTAGCATAGATGATACACTTGATGCTATTAGGTGTGAGGATAATCGCAACCTTTAGCAAGGGTAACCTCATTAAACCTCAAGGGAAAGACAAGGAATGTTCTGACATACTAGGCAAGCCTAGTAACAAGAGTAAGGACTTGTTGCAAGAGTTGGCACATGCACATGTTGAACAGAGAGAATCAGTGAGCGAGGCCATACCTAAAACAAGAAGGTAAGGAGACAATGCCAAGGACAGGCTTTGGACTTAAAAATATCACAGAAGACCACAAAAGAAGCCTAGGCCTTACAGACGAAGGCATCAATGGAGAGCCAGCACAATGTCGCAATGGATATCCAAAGCATTTCTATGTGCTCAAGGGTATTACGCAGATAACCAATGGATTTGGGTACCAAAGTCCCTGGCTAAGCCACCTCTGTCAGCTGAAGGCCAGTTCCTATCACAAGCAGGGAAGCGTAGGAGGAAATCTAAATGAAGAACCAAGCTTCAGGTCAAAAACATTGGAGCGATCGAGCCCCTCACAATCGGAATCAAGAGACCAAGCGGGACTATTAGAAGGGCAGATCCTTAGCCTAGCATGCTAGACAAGCAGATATCAGATGTAATCATTGAGGTAACATAAAAGCCACTAGTGCCCAAGGAGCCTTTGACTTCCCAAGTGGATAACAAGCATCATATGTGCAACATTGCTCGTGGCAAGGCTAAATGCTCAATAACGCAAATGGCAGAATCATCTAACAGCCACGAGCAAATCTCCCAGCCCCCAGGGTCAAAGCCACTTAGGGGTCCCAAGTCTCCTATACCCTCTTTCCCTAAACGAACATAGGAAGCACAACAACAGTCATCAAGTGTAGCTACTCAATCCCAATCTCTATCTTTATCCAAGCTTCCAGATTTCCAAGAGGTTGGACATGACACCACCCGTAACTCTCGGCCCAAGGATATGACTGTGCAATCTATTGTGACTAGATCAATTGCGGCTCAATCTGCACAAGTGAAGGTTCAAAGGGCAACAAAAGACACAACAAATTCTAGTCTATCTGAGGACCTAACACCACAATCTACTAACAATAGCCAATCTACTGAACTAAGCATTACTACTTTCAATCAGGAATCGCGGTAGTTTTTTATGCACACACCAAACACATTGAGATCTAGTATCACTATGTGTGTGTGTGACTTAGTCAAGGATGGGATAGTAGAGATGGGTCTATTTTCTAACAAAGGGGAATGGAGCACATATCTTCACCAAACCTCTTATGAAATATCTCCTTCCTTTGGCTGTGACGACACCTCTGGTGGAAGGCATCCTTGGCTATTCACCTATAAAAGAGGTGTCGCAACCAACATCTTTGACACCATTGGCATTGCTAAAGCACTTGAAGCCTAGGCTAGAGGAGAGATCTCTTGAAGAAGAGGCCAAGGAGAGGGCACATTTGACCAATCAACCTGGAAAGGCTATTTAGCCAGTCACAGCCATGCCTTATAAGGACTCACTAGAGAAAGAGAACCTTGAGGCCCAACCAAACACATCAATAGTTGACCTGGTTCAAGGTCCTGAGTCCTTAAAGGACGCACTGCAATTACCAAAAAAAGACAGGAGAAAACAACGGCAGTTGCTAGTGGCTGTAGACACCAGGAAGATTGAGACCAAGAGTGATGATGAGTTGAGGAATAAAGCATTGAGTCCATCTACCAATGAGCCCGTTTCCATCTCTCCTAACATCGGTGAAACCTAAGGCACATCCATGTGCTCTGAAAAATCAAAGCAACCATTACCATTAACGGCTACTAACAACACTCAATCCACTGACAACAAAATTTGCATTGACCAATCAAGAGTGGATGCAACACTATCACAACAGGGTGATAAATCTATATCATTCGCATCCAAGAAGAACCATGATGCAATAATAACAAACCCTCAGGAGAAACATGGAAACCCTCAGGACATAAGTAATCCTAGTGTTGACTAATCTTGCTCATCTAGGCATGAGTCCCTCGACTATGCTAAAGCCTAGGGAAACTCCTAGAACCTTACATGAGATAGCAACCAAGAAAGCCCTCATTGAACATAGAAGTGTTGCTGAATGCTTAACTGAGTTGGATGCTAAGCTCAAAGCATTCGCACGTGTCTACATCCTGGCAAACATGGGCACATTCCCTAGGGAGCAGCTTGAAGAATACTTGTCATTTTCCCTATCCTGGGAAGAGCAAGAACATCTTCACGAGCACTATGGCAGGCTCCTACATGAATGCATGCGACTCATTTCTAATGAGGAAGCCGACGAACTATGCTTAACTATGACATTCAATGATGTGCTCTGCCAACCAAATTTCTTAGAGATAGAGCAACTAAAGCGAAAATCAAAGGGTCAAAGTCAATTTAAAAGTTTGAAAACCGCATTAGAATGGCCGAACTAGGAGCCCAGATTATGACAGAGACTGAAGGAGCAATTGGCCAAATGGTGGCCTCAAAGGGATCCAACCTATGTGGTGCCGACTTCCTTTCGAGTGCTGACTGCCATTTGGGGTAGTACTAGCCAAGAAAACTCTCTAATTGATAAGGTTCTTACTTAGGAGGAGCTACATGTTGCGA
This sequence comes from Lygodium microphyllum, assembly GCF_053477565.2. Lineage (NCBI taxonomy): Eukaryota > Viridiplantae > Streptophyta > Polypodiopsida > Schizaeales > Lygodiaceae > Lygodium > Lygodium microphyllum. Next base: position 135,415,115 of record NC_141157.1, read on the forward strand.
GTCAGCTCGGACAAGGTACCATGCTACTCGATGTTGCAAAATATCTATTGTTAATGAGTAAGCTGCCACGAATACTAGATGCGTGTGCCACATTCCAGTACAATCTGGAGTTCTACAATTGGTTTTCATTCTCACGAAGTGACATGGATTCGTAAATACCTACATAAATGAATGATGAATTTTGTGACCCGGTATAGATAATACCAACACACACAAGCAATGATAAGTCAAGCGCAGGCAGAAGAGTTGGGTTTGACAGGCTGAGCTTCTCGAGTCCTCCTCTTACATCGTGTGACCATTCTCACCTCGAGATGGAGAACCTGCAACCCTCAATACCGCCATAGGAAGCCCTGACCAACATCTCTGATGGCGTGGATGGGGCATCATCCCCTTCTATACACCTTTTCCCTTTCCGGTCTATCCTTCCAAGGATGAGCCCTGCTCCACTCCATCACAACCAATCAAGCAACTTAGCATAACCCAATATCTGCTAATGGCTGGAATACGCTCCGCAGTCGAAGCAAAACAAATATCATCATGGGGCCGTCCCTTTACAATGAGCGTTGCATACCTCACCTCACCCCTCCTTCTCATAAGCGCTTGATAATCCACTGTTTAATACCTTTCATGCAAATAATTCTATCCTACCTCAAAGACTAACCTTGGTTCACATTTTGCAGATTTTCCCACACTAGTCGTCATGGAGCACACAATGCAGCTGGCCTGCAAGGAAGCCCTCCCCATCGAAGGGAGCATAAGGTACCAGCTCCTCCATTAGAACGCTACGTGCCTACTCTAAAGAGGTACGGACTGAAAAGAGGCCCCAAGAGATACTGCCCAGGACATAGGCCGAAAACTCCCCAAGTAAAGAAGACAAAGGCTCAAGGAAGCACTCGGGGTGCAGGCCTCCACTAGGACACTTGGGCACCAGGTGGTGCTGGAAAGCAAAGAAGACAGGTAGAGACAAGCAGAAATTTGATGAATTGTTTGAAAGCATTCTTGAAACAGCTGCGGCAGAGACTACACATTCGAGTCCCGATCAATATTTTCCCTGGCCAGCCTAATGGGAGCCCCTCGCCCGATCACTTGAACTCACCCCACCTCATACAAATAGAATAGCCCTCGTGTTGTATATGCCACTTAACAAAGGCCATCTTGCCATAGCTTTTTGTCCTTAAGTGGTTAAAGGGGCAGGCTCCCTAACTGTGCAAACCTACTATTAATACATGCCACGTCTTTAACAAGCACCGATTATATGCATCGCAGTCAACCCCATAGGATTTTGATAAACTAATACCCTTTTATGTTGCATTTGTTCATTATAATCGATACATGTGACTTGCATATACTCTCACGAAGTATCAAGTGGATGCAAGACGACATAGGTCTTTGTACAAAAATGTTCAATGCCCAAGTCACAGCAATACCACCAACCTCACAAAGAGCCATGATGAAGCCACACTGCCGAAGGTGAAAATCACCCTGGCCGATCTCCCACATTGCATGGCCCAAAGCATGATCAATGGCCACTCTCTCCTTTTGGGTTAGACTCTACACCTGGCACTCATGGTAGTTGTTACCTCAATTGTACCAACATTGCCCGTTTCAAAGAGGTTTTGCAAAATCTCCAATGTCTCTCTTCATCTCAACAACTATTCCTCTAGCAACAAGGCAAGGACACAATCATCACTGTAATATCTAGTTTTGCGGCCTTTCAATCTTGATATTTCCCAATCTAATTGAAAGGCTAATAGCCTTAAGTATTGCAATGGTTGTACTTATGTTATTCTTTATAATATATTTATTTATTTTTAAAACATCATGATGCCTAGGGGACCTCAAATTAGGTACACCTAGTGACCTTGGTTGGCTGGCTCCATCGTCCCTAGTCCCCTAACCCTCTACACATCCCCCACGATTGTTCAAGGCACATCATGAGTAGGACATACCTAGGGAGCTAGTCTCGGCTATGGTTAGACTTGTCACACTGACCTATTTGCACGATTCCTTTTGCACTCCACCTTAATACCATTGCAATCGATCGTGGTAAGCAATGCATGAAAAACCATGGAAAGTACACTATACTTGTCAAGCCATACAAGTGGCTACCCGCTACCAAAAGTAAGGTGTCGTTGTGCTCAACCATGCTACATTGTGTTGTCACGGCCCCAATGATGTCTCATGCACCTTCCTGTGTACTTCCCCTCACCATTGACAACTTTTTCTACCTCATTGAACCCTTGCTTCCTCCACACGCTGCTACAAGGAACCACACTCGCGGTCTCCTAACTATGTAATATCTAAGTATGCATGTGCACTCACATAATATCTGCACCACCATAATATATATACAGTTTGGGTCCTCAAGTGTAGGACAATACTCTCAACTTGCTGAGAGTTTGACCTATCTCCCAAACTAATCAATACTGCATCTTGTGCACAATAAGAAGACTAGCACTAACCCCAAGGAGAGACCACATATACAGCTCTTCAATTATAGGTGTTTCTGACTCCAATAGAGTACTGTCAGCTCTTCATTAGCACTCCACTATGAATTCGTATCCTTCATCATCTTGCAAGCTAACCAACGAATCCTCGCCCGCCTCAACATCCCCCGAGTATCAACACATGTGCCAACACATGAACGCAACTCCCAACAAAAAATGGTCCTATCCCCAGCTTCAACACCACTATCACTAACCATGCTAGCCAACAAGGTGCCACCAACCACCTTCATGCACACCACCACTACACCTCCTCGAACACCCACCATAGCAGTCCCTTTCACCCACATCTTCGGTGCATGCCAAAGCCTGCTACCTACGATGCCGAGTGCCATGGGACTAGCACTCATCTAGGTGGGGGGTAATGTTAACACTCAAACAACAAGGTGTAAAAGCTGAAAAATCTAAAGCAGAAGACAAGGCCAAGGAAAAAGTGAAACAGAAGACGAAGGCGCACTAAGAAGAGTCTGGAAATACAAGAAGTGCAGAAAAGTCCTAAATCAAGGAAAAAGGCACACGAGAAAAAGCGCAAGTCTATACTTTTGTAAAAAAGCGCAAGGTGCACCATGATTTATTTTAAGAGTGCCGCGCTCTCACTCGTGCAATTTGTAAAGGTGGTTGAGCGGTAGAAAGGAAGCTAGAAAGGTAGAAGAACAATGAGACAAAGGGCCTAGGCAACAACCGGCCATGTAAAAAAGGGGATGACCACCCAAAAGGGATTTAGGGTTTTTTATATAAAGTTGAAAAGTGAATGAGAAGCTCATTTTTGTGTGTGGAAAAAATTTTCTTCTTCTTTTTGTCTTCTTCTTGCCTTCTTGCTTGTGCTTGAGAGAGGGAGTGAGTGAGTGTGAGGGAGTGAGTGCGTGAGAGCGAGGGATCAAGGAGAAGAAGCTCCTCATCTCCTCATCTCCTCTCTTCATCTTCTTCTCTTTTCTACTCTTCTCTTGTATCGCGTGGCTTTGGAGGATGGAGCTTGTTGGAGAGGGATTGAGGTTGCTTGAGCTTGCCTCAAGGATCCTGGAGCTAAGGACGTGCACGTGAGAGGAGGATACTCAATCGGGCATCAAGATAAGCTCACTACACCGTATAGGTACGGAGGGCATGTCGACTATGCGAGAGGTAGCCATGGCCACTCGGCTTGAAATGCTTGACCAATAACTGGTCCGTAGGTCTCGGGGGTTGAGGTTGAAGCTCTCTTCACTTGGTCACATTGTCCTAAGTTAGGAAGGTAGTTTAGACTACCACTAGGATGACCTCCTTGATAGGTTTTTTAGGCAAATTGTGTTAAAGCACTTGGCTAGCAACTCACTCTTGATTTTTGTTAGATTATGCTGGGCCTATCGCTTGTGGATTTTCATGCCTTGATTTTTTCAGGGGATAGGGTGAGAGCTATTCTTGTGCTTTGTTGAGTATATTTTTTGTAGTAGCTTGATTCTTTCTCTATTTGTTATTTGTGTATATCAATTTGTGGGATTCGAGGGCTGATTCGCCTTATCCCATGATAGCTAAATGCGACCATATTTTCAAGAACTTTTTTGAAGTGGAAAAGAGCCTCAGAGGACGTAAAAGACCAAATTTTCATGCAAAATGAAATGGTTGCAAATTGATGAGCTGGAGTTTTACTACATGGAGTTCGATGCCAGGAACCCAACCCAAGTTTCGGTTCATTGATCAGAGTCCGTTTAACCCCCCATTTAATTTCTGCAAGGTTTGGTGTTATGAAGCAGCTATAGGATTCGAAAGCCGAAAAGCGTGTCACGCATCCTAGGTTTTTATAGATATCGACGTCACAAAGTCATCCAGCAAAGTGAATCTTGAATTCGAGCTCATTTGCCCCTTCAAAATGAAAAAATCTACTTCGATTACAATGTGAACATGAGAATATAAACTAGATATTTTAAATTTTGAAGCCTTAAGCTTGCTTGAAGAGAGAAAACCCAAAAAAACTAATCAAGGCAGGGAGGGTGCGCAAATTTTTTTGCGTCCCAAAATTTGTTACTTTTATGCCTCTTCAATGCTGGGGATGAGGAAGAAATGATTGCACATTCCTGATCTACTCCCTGAGGGCTTCGTTTTCATTATGAGCATTCTGATTTTCATGGAGGGAATCAAAATTCCGATTTTTAGTCTTTCTCTCTCCTCTCTCCTCTTGCTACTTGTTCACATTCGTGAATCTACGGGAGAAGGAGGTAGAGTTTGATGGAAGATGTGGATGGAATGATGGTGTTGGAGCAAAGAAGATCATAGATTGGGCTCTGAGAGTGTTAGCAGCCAAGAATGAGTGTCAGCAGCCTCCCGACCATGAAATATGCATCTCCAAAACTGTGATTCTATGCGTAAGTTAGTAGATTTATTTGTTTTATGAAAGATGTTTGATGAAATTGTTTGTAAATGGTTGCCTTTGGTTCTTAACATTGGAATCTATCAAAAATCTTGAAGAAAACCAAAAATTTATTCAAATAATAATTTATACCAAAACATGCAAAACCCGCAATTCTACGGATTTCATAGAAATGATAAATTTTGAGGGTTCTGTTGTGATTTTGGGGTTCATATGGATTATAAGTGAATAAAAAATAAATTCTCAATGATTGCGATTAGTCCCAATCCATAAACCATAAAAATCAAAATTATTATTTGAATAAATAAGAAAAAATAAGAAAAAAATGAGAAATTTTAGGCTTTTGCATTTGAAAAATAAGAACAAATATGCTTTGTGTTTGTGGATGTATGGTATGGCTGGCGCATGAGGAATAAGACTCATTTTAGCCTTTTCTCTATGTTAAAGTATACTTTCTAGGGCTTTTACAAGGAAAACACATAAAAAACCGCTTCCTACACCTATCAACCCATGCATAACTTAAACGATACAGAGGAGGGGTTTTGAGGGTGATTCGTTGTTGCTGATAATATTTGAAATTCTGATTTATTTGCTTGTGCATGGCATATAAGAGGTTTACACAGCAGTATATGTAGGCTGAAATCATTGAAAGAAATGTATTTGCACTTCAAAATGCTGTTTTTTTAAAAATTATATAACGATTGAGCACTATGGTTCATACACAATTGCATTGCGCATATCACATGGTGTCATTCCTAGATGCATTGCAATTGTTTTCTTATACATATGACCTAAGTGGAGTATGTGATATACCTAAGTTGTAGGTTTAGATGATTGGTTTCCATGGAAAATTGTTAAGTGAGGAAATATCTTATCTCCTAGAACTTTTGAAAGCAAGAGTGGAGTTTGTGATATACACACTATTTGTGTTACCAGTGCATCATGGGGCTGATCCCGGAGATGTAGGAGAGCTTTAGTGGGGCCACGGCATTCACCCGAGCGGTGTCTCCTTCTATTTGTGCTTACGAGGTGTTTTACACTAATATATGTGTAGGGACTCTCTCTAAGGAGTTTGGGGAAGGCTTAACCATTTGATTACAATACAAAACAAATGTAGAATTTACAATAAAAGTTAGGACGGTGTGTCCCTTAGATGCTCTTGGCTGCGAGGTAGAGGGGGTGTGTTCTTTGAGTGTAGAGAGGCCCAGATAGTGCTTAGAGCTAGTGTTGGGCCCATTTTAGGTCCCGAGAAAGGGAGAGGCAAAGAGTTATGCTAAGGATTCCCATTGGGATGACCAAACCACCAATGAAGAAAACAGACACTTAGTAGAGAGTTGAAAAAGATTCTAGAAGACTTGAGGAGGAATGTAAAAAGAAATAAGAGGAGAAGTACGAAAGGCTAAGATGAGAGGAGGAGGAGGAGAAGGAGGAGGTAGCCATTGCCATGAGAAGATCACTAGAACAAACTTCTCAATCCCAAGAACTAGCCATGATGACTATGGCATACGAAGATATGCCTAGCACAACTGCTACCATGCAAAGGAGGCTGAACATAGATGAGTGGTTGAAGGTAAGGAAAAGGCCCCCATGCATGCAATACCATCATTACAACCACCCCAACAGAAGGAGCTAGAGAAGTATTGGTTAATGAAAGTAATGTGATGGCATCGGTGTAGTACCTATACTAGGAAAACTACATGAGCTGGCACCAAGAGCATCAGAAGGGGCTCCAATGGTAGGAATCAAGAGACTAGTAGTAGGGCTGATGCAAAATCCCACCAAGGTCCTAAGATGCCTCACCTTGAGGTATCAACCACTTTAATGTACCGTTGGCAATATGCAACACAAAGAAGTATAATGAGAGAGTGAAAGAGCTCCAGAGTCAGTGGGAGAGAATGAATGAGAAGAGAAAAATTATGTTTGCCAAGCTAGAAGTAGATAAGGATTCTTTTGTAACCGTCTAACTAGAAAAGACAAGGCAAATGACAATATACACTAGGGAAGTGACAGTGCTAAAAGAGGCCTTGAAGGAAAGAAAGGGTGACAGCAATTTGTGAGACTTGTATGAGGAAGAAAGGGAAAGCATAATTTCTTTAGAGTAATTGTGTGTCTTTAAATTAAAATAAAATAAATGCCTACAACTAGAAAACAAAGAGTTGAAGTGGCAAAGGGATGAGTTGAGATAAGAGATACATGCCATAAAAACACAAAAGGATAAGAGACTATAAAGAAGATGGTAGAGTTGCATAATCAACTGCATGTAGCACTCCACGGGTATATGGAAAGAACAAGAGTAGCTCATAACCATCCTCTCATAAGAGCAAAACCAAAGTCTAGGATAGATGAAAAATATAGTCGAAGGATGGACAAAAAAGGATGATGGTAGAATTAAGGATTTAGCAAAGTGCATACTGCTATCAGAATGTGAGTGTATAATGGCTTAAGAAAAATTGGAAGCGATAGAGACGGGGATGCTAGCATAGTAGAAGGCCTTCTTAAGCATTATGCTACATATTACTAAAAAAAAGAGAAGAAATAATCAATCAATGGGCTCAAAAGGAAATTAGATCTCACAAGGAGAGCATTAAGATAAGGCCTCCATGAAAAGACACCTAGAGTTAATACCAACCTAAGTATGGAAGAGCAAAGGAATATCTGATCAAGGTAGGATTGTCTAAGCAAGAGCTTGACTTGCTAGGATCTTGAAAACAAGAGAAATATCAAGCATAGCCCCTCACTACAAAGCTTGTAGAGCCAAATATTGAAGAAGGCTTTGTTTTGAGTAGGAGGATGATAAGGAAGAGCAGCATAATGTGCCAAGTCCACCCCCACGACTAGAGTTCCAAGTAGATGCACATAACAGAGACCCCATTTCCCTAGAGAGTGATGTGAAAATGAGGCAAAGAAGGTGGAAACTCGTAGAGCTTATGTAGAAAAATATTAGTGCTAAGCCCACCTAAAGCCCCTATCTCTCAATGTGTGAAGAGTGCTTGCTAGCAACTCGAGGCACAATGCCTCAAGTTGCAAGATATGGGAATTATCAAGGGACCCTATTTTGGGGTCCGGAGGCCATAGAAGTGGACCTTGGCTAGGGGATCTTAGGGGGGCCAATAGGCCTCATGTCAAGAATCCAGGGATAGTGCTCTAGGCCCAACAACAAAGGAAATATTTCTTGGAATATTATTTGGTCGACTAGGGAAGGTTCATAATATAGTCGAATATGCCAACCATACTACTTTTTTAGGCTATAAAAGGAAGACCCCTTTAAATCTATTGCAAATCTATCTTTCACGCAGTCAAAGTTCTTTTTACTACCCTTAAGCTCTTCACCTATCATTTCTCTAGATCGTTATCTAAGCTTTAGACTGAAAACGCATGGGTGGATAGACCCATCTTTGTACTTTGTTTGAAATTAAAGCAATCTCTATTCTTCTCATATTTGTTGTGTGATCTTTACTCCTTGCTTAGATTCTATCCATTTTGATGTAATTTCTATTGTATCAAATCCTAAGAGGCTTGTAGGAGTGAAGAGCAAGCAAGAGGCAAGGGCTTCAATAGCAAAGAGGAGAAATATCATCTATTGCATTAAGTAGCAATAGTGGTGCATCATGTGGTATTGTGCTATACTAGCAATTCAAACACTAAGGATTCGTCAACAAACCTTCAACAAATGCAAGTTAGTTGGTATAAACTATACTTTGTAGATGTTTAAAATCACAACTATCCTTTATTTTTATGAGCTTCTAGAGATGCACCTTCGGATTGACCTAGAACCTCAACCCATCCTTAACCCATCAGATTTGCATGTCCTAATTCCTCCAAATGTAGATATTCTATGAGCTTGGAAATGAAAGAATGTAGATGTATTGTGTATCTTATTTACAAGTTGTTCTAACAATGTTTTGACCTTAATTTAGCATACAACCAAGGCATCATAGGCTTGGATTGTATTGAGGAGTCTGTAAGAAACACAAAGTCAAACAAGGATTCCAAACTTGAAGAATCAACTAGTAGCAATAGAGAAGTTTGTAAAGGAGAGACAGCTGAAGCAATTGCCAATCTAGCATGGAGAGAAACTATGCAAGTTGAGCATGAAAGCTAGTGGATTAGCTAGAAAAGAGAAAGCTTATTGGCACCATGACACTTGGAAGCTAGTGGATTAGCTAGTGGATTAGGTATCATGACACTTGGAAGCTAGTGGATTAGCTAGAAAAGAGAAAGATTATTGGCACCAAGTGGGTTTGGAAGGTGAAGTACAAGGCTAGAAAAGTACAAAGATAGATTAGTTGCACATGGATTTTCACACGTTGAAGGACTTGATTTCTAAGAAATTTTGCTCCAACTGCTAGGATGACCACTGTTCGCATAGTACTTGTACTGGCTACTCATAAGAAGTGGCCAGTTTACCAAAGGGATGTCAAATCAACATTCTTGAATGGTGAACTCAAGGTGGAGTTGTATATGGCTCAGCCACCAATGTTTAAGGCCCCCATTCTGAGAACAAAGTTTATAAGCTAAAGAAGGCATTGTATGGGCTGAAACAAGTTGATAGAGTATGGTACCAAACTGATAGATAAAATTTTTTGAAGGCTTGAATTTCGAAAGATGTGCCTAAGATGCTAAATTGTATGTTCATAAGGATGGTGAGAAGTCTCTAGTGTTTGTCCTATATATGGATTACCTTCTTGTTATAGGTGACTATGAAGATATGAGGTGCATACATGAAAATTTTGATTTTTGGCAATGGTGATGTAACTCTGATAATCACATCTTAGCACTATTGGATCTTCATCCTCTACTCACATATGCCATAGAATCCTCCTTAACCATACTACTTCACATACAACAAAGTAAGATTCCTTGTACTCTACTTTGCTAGAAGACAATGCTATAGTTGAGTGCTTCTTAATGGTCTGAGAGAAGATTCTCGAATCTAAAGAGAAAAAGTGTCCCAAAATTGATTTCTAGAATCACTATCACTTGTCCAATCTGAGTCACATTTTCCCATAAGAGCACTTTTAGAACTATGTGTGATACCATAGTGAAGGGTTCCCTTCAAGTATCCAAGCACCCACATCCCATCTTTCCAATGACTTTCTTGGGCTTTGTTTGAGAACCTGCTAAAAAATCCAATAACAAAATTGATATCTCGCTTGATGTTACACGAGTAGATGAGTCTATCAACCAATCTCCTATACCTCCCAATGTTAACTAGTGCTTATGTATCCTTAATGGATAACTTCACATTAACCTCCATACGTATAGCTATCTCCTTACACTTGGTCATACCAAATGATTTTGAGATCTCCCATGTATACTTCTTTTGAGAGATGAAGAGTTTGCTAGACTTCAATCCCCAAACAATTGTGGAACAAACCCAATATCACTATGTGTGTGACTTGATCAAGGATGGAATAGTAGAGTTGGTATGTTTTCCAATGGAGGAGAATGGAGTAGATATCTCCAGCAAAGCCCTTTCAAAGGATCTCCTTCAAAGTTATCTTCAAAGACTCAATGTTGAACCAAGAATGTAGTTCATCTACAGATCGATATTGAGGGGGATGTTAGATATGCTCAATGCCCCACTTTGTAAGGTATCACCAATGATCGATGGTGCCCTAAGTTGTAAGTCTCCCATTATGAGGAGAAGCCATGTATAAGCATGGACATTGGGTGGGTCTTGACTTGTGTGTCAAATGAGGTTTTTGTGATTGGATGGTAAAGAAAACTTATGATGGAAATATTCCCTAGAATATTCTTTCATTGACTAGGGAAGGTTCATAATATGGTTAGACATGTCGACTAGACTACCTTTCCAGGCTATAAAAGGAAGACCCCTTTAAAGCCATCACTAATCTATCTTTCACCTAGTCAAAGTTCTTCTAATAAGTGCCCTTAAGCTCTACACCTATCATCTATCCGGATCACCATCTAAGCTTCATAGTGGAAGCACATGGGTGGACAAAGCCATCTTTGTATCAGTTTGTTTGAAATTAAAGCAGACTTAGTCCTTATCATATTTGCTATGTATTCTCTACTCCTTGGTCAAATTCTTTCTGCCACTGTGCCATGTAATTTCTATAATACTATGGTGGCCAAGATAGGGTACACTCACTTTGATTGTACATGATATGTAGAAAATAGGAAGTTCTTAAGAAAGATACAAGATTCATAGGGTACACTCATTTTGATTGTGCACGATATGAAGAAAATAGGAAGTTCACATCTAGCTATGCCTTTACCTTTGATGGAGGTGTTGTTTCTTGGATGTCTAGGGTGCATGAATGCATGCCTCTCTCTACTATCAAGGCTGAGTATATTGCAACCACTAAGGCTTGCAAGGGGACTCTCTACTTAAGCCATTTAGTGACACGTCTAGTGGAAGACCTTGGCATTATTCATGTGGTCCCTATAGTGCATTTGGATTCTATGAATGCGATCTAGTTATCTAAGAATATGATTTTCCATGTAAAGACAAAGCACATTGAGATGCATTACCACTTCATCACAAAGGTCATTGAGGACAAGTCTATTGACCTTATTAAAATCTTAGTTGACCAAAATCGTATAGATTTGCTCAAGAAAAGTTTTCTAAAATAGAATTTTACCTTAGGAAGTTGATGGGAGTTGGATGAAATTATGTCTTTCCTCATCCTATTGTACTTATATACATTTGTATTTTGTCACTGGTTTTTTTATTTTCTCCTTACTAATAAGGGCAGGTTCACCTTTAAGTGGGAGGTTATTGCGGGTAAAGGCACTTGTGCCTAGCGAGTAGTGTATTGCTACATTGATAGTACTTGCACACCTATACACAATAGGTGGTGAGCAGCCATTACTATCACTTCATTCTTTGTTCTTTTAGTGAAATTTCAATAAAGAGAAGGCTAGTCACACATTGTGACTATTGGAGTTTCCACATCTTTCTTCTCTCTCTCTCTCTTTCTTTCTCTTGTTCCTTCCACTATAGTTCTTGCTTCCACTCATGTGCTTCCACTATAGTTCTTGCTTCCATTCGTGTGCTTCCACTACAGGCTCACTCCCTTCATATTCGAGTTTTAGCGTGTCCTTGTTATGTCTTTTAATCTTAGTCTTTGTCAAATTACTTTGCACAACCACTAGAAAACTTCACAAGCTATTTGTCTTTTATGCACCATCGCCATGTCTTATCTATCTAAAGTATTTGGTCTTCGCTTGGTAATGGGACTTCTTTATTCCTTGAGCAAATCAAATTGGCAAAATATCATATTACCATATAAACTTAGGACTATAGATAATATGTTGTTCATGAGAAATGAAAGATGGGATTAGTTAAGAGCTAAATAGTAATTTCAAGGCATGCCAGAAACCTAATATAGTGTTCCTTAGTATATAGTGCATGAGATTATTTTCTTTCCAAACCACCTTCATGGGATTTTTGAATTTATTGAGGACCCTCTTGAAGCCTCTAAGATACTCCATGGACCAAGATATTGTATCACAACACATGAATAGTCTATCCAATGCCTCCCAGAAGACTTTGGCCCTCTTGCTCCTTAATCTTCCATCAATCCTTGTGGTCTTCCATTGCATTGTGTAATACTTTCTATTGGTTGTAATGAATGCAAGAAGAATCTATCATACAGTTCCTCTTTTTGAGGTTGCTATGGAAGCCCAAGAATCTTATGGCCTTAGCTCCACCTAATGAGGGTTTTCTAGAAACATTGTTCTTGTTTTTGAATCTTTAAGGATGTGTTTGATCACAATATTGTCTTTGTGGAGACCAATTCTAATAGAACTTTCTTAATAGCCTTGATAATATCATTCTTGGCCTTTTGAGGTTGTAATTTCCATGCAAATTTAATGTAGAGATATAAAAACTTCTCCATTATTGTACACTAAGCATGCAATGTGCACATGTGCACATTTGATAAATATATATCTAGAACTCCTTGAAAGTTTGGTTCTTTGGTATGTCTGTTAGGCACCTTATTTCAAGTAGTAACATTACACTCCTTGGCCATGGCCATATAGTAAATGCAAGGACTCTTAGAATTTGTAGCTCTTTTCACATTATACATGCACTTCAGTATCTTTAAATCTATTGCTATATGTCACTATACTTTCTATTGTCCAAATCATTCATTACTTAGATTCTCCCTTGCTTGTTGAGTACTAATTATCTTAGGTTAGAAATTCATCGAAATACCTAGTGCAACACATAAAAATCTTCCATATCAACTTGAAATAATCCCAACCACCAAGTGTCTTACTCCGATTTCACATTGAAATGCATAAGGCCTTCCTACTTTCATCATCCTCGTTGCTTGGCTAAAAAGCCCTATTAACTAGGATAATAGAAACTCTTCCATCTACTTGCCCTTTGTAATCTTTGTTTCATCCAACTTGATAACAAAAATGGAAAATCCATTTATTAATATATGCTCTAGCTTGTAAATCCTAATCATGGCTCTCTAGAAAGTTTTGAAGTCAAAGAATATATTCTTACAATTGTTGTATATTATGTAATGTGCGCACCTAAAAGCTGCCCAAGCACGTTTTTTTGCAGTCCATCGAGAAACGAATCTAACCATCACTACCTAGCACTCCCATGAAATGATCTGAGGTTTGTCGCCTAGGGTTTCTTGAGTCCAACTTGCAAGGGAACGTTCACGGATAAACCTAATAGGATCAACCTGAAATCTGGTGGTCAAGGTCTCTTGACAACATTCTAGCGTCGAGTCTCAGACATCTTACTTTATGTAGAGATACCCAAGACGAAGCAGATCCATGCCGCACTTAAGTAAGATTTATGGAATGCACCTGGTTACGAAGTGTCATAGTTCCTTGACCCGCAGATCCATCGGTTGATGTGGGATTCACGCTCGATTGGACCTTACTTTAGCTTGGGAGGCATCGTATAGTTCAGCTTTTTCTTCACTAGTACGCATTCGGGCTATAAGGGAGTTGACTCCTCGTGGAAGAAATCAACTGTGAGAACCCTCTCAAAGAGGGGGGAGGGAAATCAGAAAGCTTGAAAGCTTCCAAGGAGATTCCCCCTTCTCTCTCTCTCTCTCTCTCTCTCTCTCTCTCTCTCTCTCTCTCTCTCTCTCTCTCCCCTTCAACCCATCAGCAAGGGAGAGAAATGATAATTTAAAAAATGCCTTCTTCTCTTGCCTAAGGGGGTGATTTTATAGTGGTATTTGGGGGGGGGAAAGAGGAATGGCATGGCATAGACCCCCCCCAACTCTATCGAGTCATCCATGTGGATCGTCGCCATGCAGGATAAGATACAAGGGAAGAGAGGGAATATTCGTTGTCTCACTGCTCCACGTCGACCCGTCCTCCCTTGGAGTCATTAGCCACCACTAAATCTCCCCCTCCCTCTGCCATTTCGTGTCATCATCCCATAGCAGCCCCCCCTCCGTCCACAAGCTAGCGGCATGAGTAGGGGGAGTTTTTTATATTTTTATTTTCTTTTTCATTAATTTATAAAGGGGGGGTCTTATAGTTACAGGCAGGGGGGACAATATTACATATTAGCACTCTCTTGTTTCTAGGAGAGCTATTTATGACGTGAAAGGGCTCATTAAGGCCAACACATCTCCTAAAACTTTGGGAGGAATGGTGTTGCTATTGGCTTGCAATATTCTCTCCATGTTTCTCGTTTTGTTCAGATGAAGAATGGCCACATTAGTCACAACAAAAACAACAACACACATATGAGCATGGATTTGTAATATATCCATCATAGAATACTCTCGAAATACAATAGAAGAATAAAACTATTTTAGCATGAGTGCTTAACTGTTACGTATTTCTATTATTATTATCCTACAACCTCCACTTCCAGGATTGATCGTTTTCATATTCTTTAGACTCCTCTGCCTTTTACACCTCCCAAGTGTCATTTCCTTCTGTTTGACTATACATAGAATGGCCATGTCAGTCACATCACAACAAAAACAATGACACATATGAGCATGGATTCATAATATATCCATTATAAAATACTCGCGAAACACAATAAAAGAATACAACTATTTTAGCATGACTGATTAACTGTTACATATTGGTGTTATTCTTATCCTACAACATCCATTTCTAGGCTTGAGTATTTTGATATTCTTCAAACTGCCTTTCACACGACCCAAGTTCCCTTTCCTTCTATTTGACTATACATAGGTAGGTTTGAGAGTCCTTATTCTTCCTTGGCTTTCCTCTAGTTGTTTCCTTATCATATCTATTTTCTAGCATAACGATTGGTTCTCGAGCTTCAAAATGGTTACATGGCCTAGTAGATTTTGAGTACATGCTAGAAGCCCTTGATGCCCATGTCCAATAAATCTTAGTAATGAGGAATACAAAGAGAATGGAGGGGCACTTCTTGTCATAAGATCCACATGATAAAACTTGTCATCAATCCATAAATTGACATTCTTTTTGCCCTCTCATCTCATTGCTTCCAATGCACTCGATGTATTAGCAAACACCTTGTTTATTTTGCAAAGAGGTGCATACTCATCATCAAGATCAATATGGAGGTGCTATAGACATTGAAAATTATCCATGCTTGCAATTGAGTTACCAAGAGGTGATCCAAGGTTCCAACAGATGTGGTTTTGGGTGATGATGTGTTCCAAGCTTGCAATGGAAGTGATTTATAGTCCCTGAAAACAAAAAATTGAAAATGAAAAGGAAATATTTTGAGAGAGTCATTCACTCATGAAGGGAAATGACGAGACACGTGACAAGTGCCTACAATGTCTTCGAAATTTGTCGTCAGTGAATGATAAACAATGAGATTACCAAGGTACAAAACAACTAACATTTCTCAATATTGCAAAATTTTTCTCATAATAATATTTTCTATAAAGATTTTTTCTTATTAATAAAATTTTTAATACATTGCATTGCACACTCTCTCTCCTCAATTTCTTATAGGGCCAAAAAGTGACCTCGAATCTTTCCTAATGTTTGCTAGATAATATAATACAAAATCATTAGGTGAATATTTTTATTAAATTTGGTTTTTAATTTTTTAGTACATATGAGAATAATGGATTTTTTAATCCATTGTCCTTATAATTAATTGTACACTTGTTATTTTGATCTAAACTATGTAGAAAATCTGTTACAAGAGTTTTTCACAAACTTAATGAGGTCAAATGGTATTGTAATACATGTGATATACAATCAAATATACAAGTAAACATCATGCTAAAACAATAAAACAAAGATGAAAATAATTTGATTTGCAAACTATGATAGATATCCTTTTTTTCAAGTCTAAAAATTCAAATTCAAAGTATAATTTTTTAAAAATATATACAAGTCTATACAAAGTATTTTATTACATTTAAAAACTAAATCTATTATATGTATAAACCTATTTTGAATTTCTATACAATGCATTTAGGAGCATTGTATGTATGTATATATATAAAGTATTTTTTACTTCATATCTACCTAAAAGTTAAATTCATTGCAGGTAAAACTTTGTGTTTTATTTATATATAACAAGCTTAGCATTACCATATTTTAGCATCTTTTTTTGTTTCTTTAGTGTTTTTGAATATTATTCTTCTTTCAAAAACATGGTTTGTTTTCCACCATCTATGATTTCACATGTGGAATATTTACTTTGATCATGATGTTTGTATCACGGTTTTTAATTTCAAGAATTCCTATTAGCTTCATTTGTAAATTCAATGTCATTTTTAAATTACATTGTAGATATACTATTAAACATTATTCTTCCAAATATACCGATCACTTTTACCATTAGAACAAACTTCCTTTTGTAAATTGTGCTACCACTTCGATAAGCTTTATAATTTTGATCACCTGTAAAATAAAACAAGTATTTAAATTGATATTAAAATTTTAGTAAAGTTGAAGTAGCAACTAAATCGATAGTCTTTAAATACAATATAAAAATAAAATTGACTAATCTTCTTTGAAGTGATATTATTTTCAATAGCAATTTTCACTTTTTTCAAATGATCCCTCTCAAATACTCAAAGTAATAACATTAGAAGATGAGTAGTTACGTGCTTCTATATTTCAAAATATGTAATGTGCTTCATGTAACTTTGTGAAGAATTCTCACCATTTTTAGCAATCATACTATTTTAAGTACTAAACATATGCCTACATATAATGAATCTTTTTAGTGTATAATTATTTTTTAAAGAAGTAATATTATTATATTATAGAATATTAATTTATATATTTACCATTATGGAATCCTCTAGCTCACTTTCATTGACAATATTGATCAAGTAATAAGTACTTGTCCTTATTTATAAAGATAATATGAGGACAAGTGTTATTATTAGGTATCTTTTATTTTATTACAAAAAAACATTGCATAGCACTATTTCTATAGTTTATAATAATGCTAGAAATATAAAATAGTGTAATTTTTCTAAATCTAACAATATATTCTATTTCTATGGAAGGTTTGAATGAGAAATTACTTTCATTTATTTGGCAAGAAGTATATAGTATGCAATGTGCAAACAAGCATAAGAAGGAGCCTAAATTCTCAAAAATATATAACGTGCATGAAGCAGATGCATATTCGAATTGCAAAATTCTTTCAATAATTGTATTGACTTATTGTGTAAATCTACAAGTTAGGCATGATCTTGTGTAAGTTGCTACAATAACATAGGCACACGTGGAAAACCCGCAAAGGTTCTAGTTTATTCTCACCATAGGAAGAGCATGCAATGAGAGGTGACTAGTCTTGAGGCCCTAAGGTGGGTTGGATGCCCAAGCGGGAAATACAAATCTTAACCCTAGAAACCATATATAAAAAGGATGAGAATGAATAGAACAAGCTATTCATGTGTGTGTAAACTTTGTGTACTTGCCTTTTTACTTTCATTGTGAGAGGTAAGTGAGGGTGAGAGTGAGAGATTGAGAGCAAGAGAGTGAGAGAGTGAGGGTGAGGGACAAGAGGGTGAAGTTGTGCTCATCTTCTCTTCAAGCACTCTCCCTTACCATACCCATGCTTCTGTTTTGCATGTGGAGGTCATAGAGGGTTGAGAGTCAAAAAAACACACTCAAATCGTAGAGTGTGCAAAGCACATCTGTCATGGGATTGAAGGAAGGCCATGCCACTCACTACAAGTGAATGCTTGCATTCATGTGTGAGAGACTATATGAGAGATCATGCGTCGAAGAGAAATAAGAGTATCCAAATGTCCCATTATGTTGAGCTCATGTAACACAACATTTTGGTTTTGTTGCCGGGACAAGGATAGTCGGCTACAAGATTGCTGATCATGGAAAAAGAGGGGTTTTTGTCTTTTTAAAGGAGGGCGCATTGGCCCCTAAACCGAAAACAAAGCAGTTTCCCCCTCGGACTTGCCACCTTAATCGCAGGCCACCGCCGAACCGCTGCCCTCCACCCTGCTGCCAACCCCAGCCCCGTCTGCACCGACCTGCCTCTCTGCGCTCTCGCCGCCCGCCAACGGTCTCCAACGCGCTGCCTCTTGGGCGTCCACTGCTGCAAGCCGCCTGTCGTTTTTCTTTGCTCCCGACGCCGTTCACACTCCCTCTCGGCACTCTCACATGAAGGCTTGCTGACCACTGCTGCTACCCACACTTAAGCGCCCGCTGGCCAGCGGCCTGCGCTACGTCCTCGCTTCCGTGCGCTACAGCGCCGCCCCCAACCGCCTCTACCCTGAGCGCAGGCTGCCATCGGCTTGGCCCTGCCTGCCACATGGACGCTCCGTCCGCCCTAGCCTGCCGCCAATGCCCTGTCGCCAATGTCATCCATCCCCTTCCTCGTCAGCCTCCATCTCCTCTCCCCTGCCACGCCCACGGGCTGCTGTGTCCCCATCATGCTGGCAAGTCATCCAGCGGGCCGGCCACCAACGGACTCTAGCCAGCTCATCCCCTTCGCCAACCGAACCGCCACATCCACCACCGTGTCCGGCCCGCGGCGCTCTACCATTCTAGCCACCGCCTTGGGCACGCTGCCTAGACAACGCATTACCCACCTCCACCGTCGCCATCAATATGCACGCACCCCCCTCACACACATATAAGTACATATACATACGCATACCTCCACCGTCGCCATCGATATGCACGCACCCCACTTACACACCTATAAGTACATATACATACGCACACCTCACTCCCTCACCACACACACCAAAATACACACACATGCACACACCATACCAGTGGAACCTTACCCCACACACATACACTAAACCCACACTCACGACATAGACACTCTATGTGCATAGCGCATTAAATTCTTACACACATACACATGCACTACACACACAAAAGACATGGACATCCCTGCATGAGCCCCACCTCACATGCCATGCTACACACACCACACATGCACTCACACTCCCAATTCAAACCATTGCACATACACACACCAACACATACACGCCACCTACACATGCACTTGTACACATACCTCAGCACATATACTCACACATGCACTCACACCCATGCATGCACACACACACACACATACATTAAACACTTAAAGCACACATACACACACACACACACACATATTTAATGCACATGCATACATATACACACTCACACCCTTAATGCACATGCATGCACTAGCACTACTATGCATAATGCATTACACACACATACCACTTGTGGGGAACCAATGATCGATTGGCTTTTGATTCACCCGTAGCACTACCCTCTTCACATGGGGGAAGTCAAGGGGAGGGAGGAGGGAGCTTTGTATGTGCATTTGACCACACATGTGTATATCCATGTGCATCCAATTGCACAGGTGCATCGGATTGCATATGGTGCATCCATGCATCATGCATCCACACATCGATACTATGCACTACACCCACATTATATGTAGCCATGTGCATCCATTCACCTTAGTGCATCTCCATATATATCCAACCATACACATGTGTATCTGTGTGCTTCTAACCACACATAATGTGTCCATCCACACACAAGGGTGCATTTGCCCACCATGTGCATCCATATGCACATATATTGCATCCACACCCCATATGCACCTACTCACATTTGTGCATACATGTGCACATAGCACATATTAAGCATCTGTTTACACACACTCATTGCACTCCACAATACATTATGCATGCACGTATGTCCACTATAACCTATGCACACTAGCATATCCTAGTTATACACAAACTTATGACACATACATCTAAATCCCTAGTCATGCACACCACACCTAGTGTACCCATACTACTTTTAGGTGCACTCATATGCATGTTGGGACATTTATGTTTGTTCAACATACTAGCACACCCTCTCATACTAAGAACCCCCTCATGCACATGTAGTGTGCTTACATATCAACCATGCCTATTGCAATATTGCATAGATCCCCTGCCTAGGAGTCATGCTTGTGCATCTCATTCCCCCACCACACATACACACTAAAATGCATCCCACATTAGTTCACATAGGAGAGGAAAAAGTCAAGTGCACCAGCATCTAGGTACCCTTTAAGCCCTAGGGTACATACACACTAACACACCCAACCCGTTGCACCTTAATGAGCACACACTTCCCTTAGGATGCATTGCATCACTAGCCACACATGCACTCATCAGCATTACAATCACATACACCATTCTATTGTGAGGTTACACCTACCTTGCAAGGCATCACACACTTGCATTAAGTATTTGTAATCAAACTCGTACATAGTCACACACATAGTTTGCATTACATCTAGGGCCCATAAATGTAAGTGTGTGTTCTCACACACATATAAGTATGCTAGTGCATTTTTTATACACATAGTACACTTTTGCACTACACATATGCATATTCCTAGAAGCACACACTTTCATTCACCCCTCACACTAACTCACATGTACCATTGCATCTTATGATATACATACTAGCCATAGATACATGCACTAACCCACCCGCCCATTCATTCATATTGCAACTCTTTACCCCATGGTCCTAGGCCAAACCACATAGATTAGGTCACACCTTTGCATGTGTGAAACTTGGATTGTGTAGTGAACTTTCAGGTGCAAATACTAAACTCAAAGTAGAACTACAAAGAGTTGAGCAAGCAAGACATAAGAATGCATGAAGTTAATGCAAATAAGAATCTCACAAGCCAACACAAGCAACATGTACCACAATCCCTACAATCGCTATTGAACTGTGATAAGCATGGCAAGTGTTGCAAGATCCATGAGTGGTTGAAAAGAAAAGAAAGCATGCTTGCGCACTATAGACTTGCACAATTAAAATAAAGGAAAATCATAATTTTGTATTCATGGAAGTCAACATGTGATTGTGAAAATTAGAATGGATAGAAAGCCACAGTCTAGGGACACATAAAAGGAAATCCAAAAATGCTTAACATCAAAATCAAACCTAGGAATTCTAACTTTCTTATTCTATCCAACTCTTTCTCTTCATCACATGTCAAAACCCCTAGTGCAAGTTAGAAGTCTTGGACAAACAATGATCATCAATCCCTTCAAACACACTATGGAATCAATACCCTCAAATGCAATATCACCAGCCGTTGAGTAGCTGCCAAGGAATAGTTCATCTAGCTTTAAAATTGCAAGAAGCAATTGGATTGGATATCGCACAATTTCCATAGTTGAATCTCGTAGCGCATTGAATCTATTGCGCAAATCAAATGTGAGGCTTCCACGTAGCGAGCACTAGAAGAAGCTCTCCCTCACTCTCTTTTACTCAAAAAAATGAAATCACTACTCATAAATTTGAAAATGAGCTTAAAGAAGAGTAAAGAAAAATTAAGCGACACTCTATTGGGTGCAATCTTCCCCCATACATGGAGTGGCCATCTTCTTCATATATTGTATTTAAAATACTAAAATGAATATTTATTTGCTTAAAGATAAGCCCTTTATAATCACTCTTTTCATAAAAGAGTTTTAGTTCACTGAATAGATGGTTGCAATCCGTTGGACAACCCACAACTATTGAGAGTCTTAAAATATTTCTAAAATATCTTCAATATATCTTCTAAAATCTCAAATCTCAATCAGTATTACAAAGAGGGTGTGCACACGCCTTAGAGTAAATGGTGGTGCCTCTATTTAAATAATTCAATGAAAAAAACTAGGAATACATTACACTTGCCATGTATATCTAACTCATCTTGCTCTATACATTAGCTCTCTTGAAAATTTGAAAAATCATGTTAGGAAAATAATTAATTAAATAATTATAACCAACCATAATAAATCAAATAATCATTGAAATTCCATTAAATAATCAAATCATGAAGACATGATGTTGACACTTGAGATATGAGTATTGTGGCATCACCCATGTACGGCTTCATCTACGTTCACACCTACAAGTCTCATGCCCAAAAAGGATAGGTGACCCCATCATTCTTCCACTGAAGATGAAAAATAATTCACTCTTAAGGAACATCCCTTGGTCTAATGGAGAACCATTGAAGGCACTCATCCCATCAACCTACACTCTCACATATCCAATCTGAGTCATAAATCCCCACCATAAGAGCACTTTCACAACTATATGTGGTACCATAGTCAAGATTAAGTATCTAAGTACTTGCATTGCAGCTTTCCAATGACTTTATTAGGGCTTGTTTAAGAACATGCTCAGAATAACAATAGAAAAATTAATATCTGGTCTGGTGTTACACAAGTAGATGAGGTTGCTAGCCGACCTCATGTACCTCCCAATGTTTGCTAGTGCTGTTGAATTATCCTCAATGGATAACTTCACATTGAACTCCATAGGTGTAGCTATTTGCTTACACTCAGTCATGCCAAATGTTTTTAAGATCTCCCATGCATACTTCTTTTGAGAGATGAAGTTTTTGCCAAGCTTGCCAGACTTCAATCCCCAAACAATACTGCCTTTCGAGTTTGATGGATCATATCTTCATAGTCACCTATAATAAGAAGATTATCCACATATAGGACAACCACTACAAAATTCTCACCAGCCTTGTAAATATATAAGTTAGCATTTGAGACACATCTTTTGACATTCGAGCCTAAAATTTTTATTTATTAGTTGTTTGGTACCATGCTCTAGGGGCTTGTTTTAGCCTATACAATGCCTTCTTTAACATACAAACTGTTTTCTTAGAATGACGGGCCTCAAATCCTAGTGGTTGAGCCACGTAAACCTCCTGCTTGAGGTTACCATTTAAGAACATTGATTTGACATCTATTTGGTAAACTGGCCATGTCTTGTGAGCAACCACTGCAAGAAAATAAAATCCTTCAACATGTGAAAATCCATGTGTAACTAATCTAGCTTTGTACTTTTCTAAGCTGCCATTAGCTTTGTACTTTACCCTCTAGGCCCACTTGGTACCAATAATCTTCCTCTTTTTTGGCCAATCCATTAGCTTCCAAGTATCATTCTTCATTATATTCTCATACTCAGCTTGTATACCGGCTCTCCATGCTAGATTGGCAACGGATTCTTCCAAGTTTGCTGGCTCTTTTACTTCTCTCATAATCCTAGCCATCAAGTTGAACATAAACCTTTCTTTGCTCCTCTATTCTCAATGATGTCATTGGTCCATCTATCTTTTTCTTAGTTTTAGTAGACATAGGATTGCTACAATCATAGAGCTACTTCACCCATTGTGGCAATGGCTTTTCCACTAGCATGATTGCAAGTTGGTGAACTTTTTCATCATCATCTGGATATGATGCTTCCTCCTCCTTGAGAGTAGGGATAACTCTTGGAATAGGTTCATAGTGGACTACTTCTTCATTGGATGATAAAGTGAAATAACATATATTCTCCTCCTCCATTGTATGTGGTTGCTCCTTGAACACCACATCACACCTCGTTATGATCTTCTTTGCCCCTTGTTCATATAATTTGTAAGCCCTTTTCTCATTACTATAACCCAAGAAGATACATTTTATACTTTTTGGATTTAACTTATTTCTCTTATCCTTTGGAGCATTTGCATAATATTCAGTTGACTACATTATTAACATCTGTCCAAAACTTGTTATGCCTTGCCTTTAAGCATACACCTTGCTATTTCCATAATGGTACAATTTTAGCATTCAACAACACAATTGTGTTGTGGTATATATGAGGCATCATCAATCGACACTTAATTCCTTTGCTCTTGCAAAAGTCTTCAAACTCGTTTGAGTTGAAATCATACCGCCATCTACTCTAAAATTCTTCACACTCTACCCTATTTCATTCTCAACAAGTTTTAGCTATGCTTTACCAAAAGCTTGAGCCTTATTACAAAGAAAGTACACTTCCAAGGCTTATATAGACATTTTACTCCACAAGTAAACATGTACCAACTTAAGAGAAGCCTTCACTTTGTTCTTACTTTCTTGCAAAAATACCTTTGTTGTGCCCATCATACAAGCTTCATATGGTTCCTTCATTTTAGTTACTATATATAGGTGAGCAATCATATCTTGCTTATGTATCTCTTTTTAACATTGCAAAAGCAATGTGACCAAATCTTTCATGCCAAATTTTAATTGTGTCCACACTAGTGGTGACTCTAAAAGCACTTAGCTTATAAAATTTGTTCCTTCTTTCTTCTTTTTCTGATAACTTTGCTAGCATTTTTGATCATTTCTACATATGTCTTAGTGAACCTCACCTCCTGGACAAGATCAATTATAGAAGTAATTGATAAGAGATTCCTCCTAATCTTTGGGACATACAATATATTTGAAACATTTTTTAGTTTATCATTTACAATGACAAAGTAAATAGAACTTATTTTCTCTATAGGGCATTCTGCATCATTCTCAACCTCAAAATGATGGATTCTTGTAGAGGCCATAGAACTATATAGGCCTTTCCTGTTGGTCATGTGAGGGGAGGCACCATTATTCAATATCCATGAGTTAGTTGTAGATATTTCTCACATCAAGGAACACACTTTCTCAATGGTTGCAATGAGTAACTCTGACTCTGCTTCAACCATATTATACGTCGCCTTCCCTTTAGTCTTCATGGTGCCGTTTTTTTCATTTGCCTTCTTGATATAACAATTTGTAATTGCATGTCCTTTCTTCCTACATTAGAAGCACTCTCCTTGAAACTTTTTCTTACTGCCCTTCTTCTTCTTGTTACCATGGATAGGGGAACCATCTTTGTCTTTCTCATTGGTAGAGAATACAACATCGTCACTACTATTACCTTTTTGGGCTTTAAGTTGCAACTCGTTCTCCATTAGTAGTACACAAAATTTCTTAAATGTTGTTTTGCAAGTGTTTTTTGGAGATAATCTTCTTCACACAACTCAAAAACAAGACGACAAGGAGATAATCTTGTTCACACTTACTCCAAGGTCTGGGTGTGGCCCTCCTCTCCTCAAACTCAATACTTGAGAAAATCAAGAGAAGGAACCCCTAAGTATTATTATTTTTGCATGTTTCTATTTTTTGACAAAGGTCCTGGGAAGGCTTAGTTTCTTTAAATCGATCAAGAAATGCTTGCTTGATAGCATAATATTCCATACGAACATGAGGATCTCTCAATCTGAGTCTTTTTTATAATCTTCAAACAAGTTTCTACCCTCATCCAATGACTGATTTTTTTAAATTTGAAGTTTCAGGATCAAGTTAGTAATTCATTGGAGTATACATCCAAGCTCAATCTTTTTGAGGAATCCTTGAGGATCCTCTCCTTTCTACCATGAAATTCGAAAGAAGAACTTGCCATTGAAACAGGATCACAAGCAAAACAATTCACAAATAATAAATTAAGTCAAAAATTTGATACATAAGTTAAAGACAAGATGACAAAAAAATCTTGTTGCAAAACTTGGGTCTGACCCTTCTCTCCTTATTTTCAAGATTTGAGCAAATCAAGAGAAGGGCCCCCTAGTACTAACCCTTGAAGGGTTTATATAGTTTTCCTCTTTCCTAAGATGCATCAAAAGGTTGATGCTTTTGTGTTTCTAATGAAAAACATAAATACTTTCTCTTTTTTTAATGATTGTTCAAAAAATCTCAAAACCTTGCCACCAACATTTTCCACATTGCTTTATCATGATAGCATGATTCCAACCAAATTGTTCAAAAAATCTCAAAACCTTGCCACCAACATTTTTCACATTGCTTTATCATGATAGCATGATGCCATCTAACATAGTTAAGATAGCATAATCAAATTGTTCTAAAGGATGAAGTTGTGATATCCAAGCTTCTAGCTCTTTAACTCTATCATCATAATGATGGCTTATTCAACTCGACAATAATTTTCTCGGCCTAGTGGTCATCTACCAACTCAAACTCTGCAATGTACCCAGACTTCTTCATGATTATCAGAAACTTGTTGATAACTTTTGAGAAATGCTTGACAAGAATGTGCCTCTCGCCACTCTTCTCTCCATTGTATATAATCTTCAAGGCTTCTTTCAATATGCTACTCTGAAACCATGATTAAACCAATGTGGAAACAACAAAAATATAACAAAAACAAGGTATTAGTGAAGATAAAGATGTATAGGGGATTGAATGATAGTTCCTCATACTACAATTAGCTAGGTTCACACGCAAGTCACTTTAGCATAATGCAAATCAAATTTCCTCCAAAATGTTATTGTTGCTCTCTAAAATGATGGTGCCTCCTCACATGCCACATGATCTTGCAGATTATGGACCCCACTATATTTTCACACTGATCATCCACAATGATGATAGGGCCTCCACTATCTTTGTTGTAGCCTCCAATAATTACTAGACACCTTCCTGCAATAATTATTTTATCTCTCTGCCTTGAGAATGCAATCGATTCATGAACATGGCTAACCTTCTTACTTGATGGTTCCTCCATTTTATCAGCATCCCATCTTGTTTTGTTAATAATCCCTAATCTCTAACGTACATGCTTTCCTTCCATTGCAGCTCATTGAAATCATCAAGGTATGCTAATAGATCAATGAGGCTATAGATTCAAATATCTCTCTCATCCTTAAGGACAATGTGAATTCGAGCAAAAAAGTAGTTATCTACCAAGAGCTCGCGGGGGGGGGGGGGGGTCACTCATGAATATATGTATATATAACGTGAGTTCAAAATAAGGGGTTTTTAAAACACTATTTTTATACATTTTTTACATACAGAAGGGTGTCACATAAAGGGGTTACTTACAGATTGAATAGAAAAGGGTTGTTTTTTATTCAAGAAAATTTCACATATTAGGATATTTCTAAATAGGCCATGAACGCATGTTATATAGAGAATATATATATAGCAAATCCCCCGCAGCCAAGAGAACCCATCCAAAAAAATATCTAGAGATAGGCCTTGTAAATCCATACATGATCAACCATCTCCAAGAATATATGCAAGCTCTCTTAGATTTCAAAAGAGTGTTGACTTTTTCTATTGTACATGATTTTAATGCAATGCACTCTATCCTATCAAACTATTTTCTTCTCTTGATATACTCTGTGCTCCCTCACACATGATTTGAGAAGTACTACAAAGTCAGAACTTTTCATGCAATCATAAAAATGATGCCCTATACAAGAATATGGATATATTAAGAAAAATTGTGCCTAGTCTCGTCTACTGAGTTAGATTAAATCCTTAACCTTATCTCTCATCTCTTAGTAAAGAAATAATTATTGTCCATTTTGAGCAATCATAATACTTGAATTTGATGGGTCTCGGGTGGGTTATGGCTCTAAGTCAATCCCCAATATCATCTCCAAAAGCTCATAAGAATCAAGGATAGTTGTAATTTTAAACTTCCACCATCTAACGTGCTTTTGCTAAACATCAATGAAGATTTAGCATAAACATCAATGAAGATTTAGCATAACATTATGATGGGTATCCAAAAGAACTGCTACATGTTCAAGAGTATAATGCAGAAAATCAATGGATTTGGCTACCCAAATATTACATTACCGGTCAATCATAGCATAGACTTCACTCAAAGCAAGGATACAAAGGAAAAAATCTAAATGAGCACCATGGCCTAGAACAATAGCCACTTGAGAAATGGTTAAAGCCAAGATAGAAACCCCAAAGCCAACCTTCACCTATTGGAAAAATGAGAATTAGTCTAACATTGAGATACAAGTGCTTATTGTAGTTGTCAAATTTGAGAAAAATTTAACAATAAATCCTAAGGCAACCACTACAAAAGGAAAACCAAAGTTTCCACCTCTTTGTACTACTCAAATTTCATATGACCACCCAAGTGAGGGAAAAGTTGCACCGTCAAGAAGTAATGATCAGCCACTAGAGGCACTGACTAGCCCACTTAGAAGGCCCAAATCACCTAAAACCTATTTATTTATGCAAAAATAGGAAGCCCAATAGTAGCAACAACCTCATGAAGCTATGCAATGTACATGAATAAACTCCCAAAAATCAGTCATCAAGGAAATAGCTACAATTAGCCAAACTAAAGTTTTTACCAAACAATGAACCTCAATCGTCAAAAGAAGTCAGCCTACTAACTTAGCTACGATTACTTCCCAATGGAAATCTCAAAATTCATAGCCTTTGGCCATGATAAAGGGAACATCCACAAAGGAACAAACAATCTAGTAACAAAAGCCATGTTTTAAGAAACATCTTCATCACCTCCAGAATCCCCTATGCACCTCAATCCAATGCATAAGAACACTATTGAGAAAATAGCTAATGAGGTAGCCTAGTAAACCAATGAACCGAAAAAGTATCTAATACATCTCAATGCAAAACTAACATCGCTCACATAAACATGCATTTACACTGACATTGGAAAATCAATGAACGAGCATAAAAGGCTCTTAGTAGAGCCATTGACCAAAGATGAACAACAAAATTTTTTCTCTCACTACATGATGGTTATTGAGAAAATCATGAAATCTGTGCCAAAAGCCACTGCTAGAGAATTGTATCTAGTTCCCTCCTTCTATATCTTTGTGAGATGAATACAAAAAAACTTAAAGCATTATAATGAAAAGAGAAAGGATAAGGTGCCCTTGAACAAAACTAGCATTCTAATAAAACTCTCACAAACACCCCACATATGTTTCTCCTACATCCCTATGAGTGTTATCAATTGTCTATGATGTCAAACTTTCATCCACCACCCAAGAACATCCCTTGTAGGATAAACTCATAGCAAGAAGATCTACATGTGCTAGTAGAATATGAGTACGAAGCATGGGGCTTGATATCAGTACATATGCATTTTACTTTATCTAAGATATGACAATTCTAGATTGCTATGTATTAGCTATATATAGTTTGTCTATATATAGCATTCCTAGTCCCCTCTATATATTCTAACTATGTGTGCTCCCTTGATGCACGTCTCGGGTTCCACTTCCGGTGTCTCGTGTCTCTCTTCTTCTCTCTCTTCCTCCGTTCCTCGTCTACCTCGCGCACTGTCCAACATGGTATCAGAGCATCGTTCATGCAATGTGCATTGATCGCCCTCTCCTTCCTTCCTTTCCATGCACGGCGATGGCGAAACCCCCCAACATGTGCGCTTCTACTCCCCCCTCGCAGTAGTAGTAGCAGCAAGACCCATAGCTCATCACCGACATCCTGCAGTGGCGCCTCTTGGTCCTCGACATCTCCACCTCCCCCATCACCGTTGTCCCCCTGGGTGAACCCACTGGGGCACCATCTCTCGCGGGTCTCGCTCCCGTTGCCTCTCACCCCTCCAGCTTTTACCATCGGCCGCTCTCATGCTATCATTGATTAGCAAAAAAGAAATCATGGCCTCGGGCTTCCTTAGTAGGGACCTGCATGCCGCAGTGCCTCATCTCTGAGGCATGGGCTCTTACATCACTGCACGCCGCAGTGCCTCATCTCGTCCACTCGCATTCCGCACACACCTCCAGTCAGTTGTTAACAGGGGACCCTGTGTTAGAGCAGACAAATCAATACATCACAGTGGAAGACATTGCCTGTGTCCAGCCAAATCATCTGTCCATGCACGTTAGCTGAGATCTCAATCTCTGCACGACACACAGGCCGTAGAGATTCTCTCTCAATCTAAAGTTGCAGAGGATGCTCAGTAGGGGAATACAAGCAGTCAATTTGACAGAAGCACTGAGGATGATCGACATGAATGTGCGTATGACGATGGGCCGATGTCTCAATCTTTGTCCTCTGCACAAGCCAAGGATATTCTCTCTCAACTTGAAGTCGCAGAGGATGTTCAACAGCGGAATTCAGTCAGTCAAATGGACAAAAGCATTGGGGACGGGGAATTTCCCTTGCAGGACAAGGCAGAGGAGAATGGGGATAATGCTTGGATGGCTGTAGACAAGAATCAGAGTGAGCTAACCGAGCCAGTCCAATCAAGTTTAGAGAGCAAATCGTCCAACCCATTACCAGACATTCACAGAGCGTCTTTGGATGAAATGCCATTCATTTGTTCACCAAGCAACAGTAGAAAGTCCTCCTTAGAAGCTGAAGATGCCATCATAGACAAGGGCAAGGTTGGGAAGACAGTATTAAGGACCCGTAAATCCTCATTTTCATCACAGTCAGATCGCAAGCCCTCCGTTTCATGGAATGAGTGCAGAGGCACTCAAGCTATTTGACACAATGCAGCTAGAAGAAAATGCATGCTGGAATAATGGATTGTGGCTTTGAGTCAGATGGCATTATGAGAAGCAAATGCATGCTCGAATAATGGATTGTGGCTTTGAGTTAGATGGCATTATGAGTAATGCCCTCTTAAACATGTGTGGATTTCGGTCAGAACCGTATGTGCTAGGATCATCATCACTCCCGCACAGCGCAGATCATCTTGGTTTCACGTGCGGACTGTCACTCTGCGTGTCCTACAGACCGTACGACGCCTGGAGGCTGTCCGTATGTATGCCTTGCCCGAATCTGGTATGGATCTCGATGCACACGCCCATAGCCTCCACTCTTTCAGTAGTGCAGTAGGCAAAAATCAGTCAGATTTAGTGTGCTACCTGCAGTGGTCATCCCCTTGGCAAATGAATAGCAGGTAGCTGATCACAATGCCATGGCAACCGTTGAAGATGAGGGCAGGATAACATCTCTGGAATACAGTGTTAATCCTCTAGTTGATCCAGAGTATTTAGATACATTAAGGTTGAAGTACTTTGCCAGACCCCTCATCAAAAGAAGACATACAGAGGTTATTGTCATGGAGGAATCTGAGGAAAAAGAAAAACGTAGTAAAGTGTTTGTCATCAGAAAGCTGATATGGACAACTTCTGTCCTAATAGGCATCTTGGAGTGGCTATATTTAGGAGTTTTCCATATCAACGTGGTCGATCTTCCAGGTATATATGATGCTCCATACAGAGCTGTAATGACTGGATTGATGTGGTGCATAAGGCGCCATCCTATGCCAGAATATCTGAAATTGGCTCTGCATGATTTTAATTATTGTCAATCACTGCTTAAGCTAAGTGTGATTGCAGATTGCTCAGAGCTGAATAGCTTGAGGTCATTTTGTGAAGCCTTGCAAGCTGTCAATGGACAGCCCAAAATAGTCATGTTTGAAACAAAAGATATTAAAGGAAGACAGGGGGATTTTGTTGGAGAAGGGTACTATAATTTGCATGGCCACCCTTTATGTATTCTGAAATCATCAACATGGAAGGACTCAAGTTCAATGGATACTGCACACGAAGAGGATCAGTTTTACATGAGAGAACCAGCACCATTTGTTACATTTGCAAGGCACCTGTAGAACCCATCTTGCCTGGCAGTTGAGACATATGGTTTCACAGAACGGTGAGAATGCATGCCTCAAGAGCCACAGTAGTGTTTGTTTGGAACTTCAGGATTGTAGTTAGACCGTATCCTTTAGGAAACTCTGTGGTCTATGACTGCTATCAATTCATATTTGGCATGGTGAAGACAGATACAGCTCTAGCACAAAGCGTGATTCCCTTAGGCACAGCAGTGGATCAAGGAAAAGGTACTGCGGATCCCCGGAGGCATTGGAGGTCTCTAATAAGCATAGAAGAGGGGACATTGATTCACACCAAAAATCGCGCAAAAGATATGTAAGCAAGGTCATTCACTTTCTTATGTGCAACCAGATGGTGAGAAGCTGCAGAGCAAGAAGGATGCAGTTCCTGCTGTATATGTTGATCGCCTCTAGATTGCTGAGCTGTGCAACCTCATCCAGAGTTTGGAATGTACCATACATCCATAAGTCTGTTGACAACAAATTATTCA
Organism: Lygodium microphyllum; assembly: GCF_053477565.2. Taxonomy (NCBI): domain Eukaryota; kingdom Viridiplantae; phylum Streptophyta; class Polypodiopsida; order Schizaeales; family Lygodiaceae; genus Lygodium; species Lygodium microphyllum. Next base: position 135,447,118 of record NC_141157.1, read on the forward strand.
AAGGCAGCATAGGTTGGTTATATCTCTTGAGAAACTCTGCTACAATCTTTAGGCTCAAGGTGTGCCAGTGGCCAATATTAAATGAAGATCATTATAACTTCAATTATGCTTTTGCATGTCTTGGACATTGTGGATAAGTAATCCAATGCTTCTTCCAGCTGATTTTTGGCTCTTCATGCTACATTTCATATCATTTCATCTATATTACAGCTAATATGTTGAAATTATTCCATGCTTTGTTTATAAGAAATGTTTCGAGCTGATGGGATGATATTTCATTTCATTCTTATTCCAGTTGTTGAAATGTTCCAGCTGATGTTTCATTATTATTCTAGATGTTGAGTTGTTCCGGCTGATGTTTCATTCCTTGTTCTAGCTGTTGAGTTATTCCAGCTCATGTTTCGTTCCTTATTATTATTCCAACTGTTGAGTTGTTCCAACTGATGTTTTGTTCTTTATTGTAGCTAGTTGTTGAGTTGTTCCAAACCATGATTGTTCCAGCTAATGCTTCATTCTTTTCGTTTTCTATTCTAATGTTTATCTATTCTAGCTTATATACGAGCTGATGTTTTGTTGTTTCCAGTATGTTCGTCTATTCCAACTGATGTTTCATTGTTTCCAGCTGTTGTTTGTCTATTTTCAGCTGATTCATCTATTCAAGCTTATGTTTATTCTACTTAATATTTTATCTATTCTAGCTAAGGAGCTGATGTTGCAGCTAATGTTTTTGTCTTGATAATGCTCATCTCGTCCATTCTTCTTTCCATTTGCTGGTGGTATGCCAACTGCTATTTCGTATATTCTAGTTGATGAGCTGATGAAAATTTTATCGTATATTCTAGCTGCTGAGTTGATTTATAACATTGTGATTGTGTTCTAATGTTGATATAACATTTTCTATTAAGTTTTTGATGTCACAGATTATGCTGCATAGCCAATTATATCCACACTCAAGATAAAGCAATTTCATGGCCCTTTCCTTCGATTCCTTCATCTATTGTAATTCAAGATTGATGTAGCTCCTTCGATGCCTACGAATAGGCACTTGTATATTCAGGAGTGATTTAGCTCCTTTCAACTTTGTAATAATATCTTTTCAATATTAATATAGCAGTAGGACTATATAGAGCCGTTGGTTTTTTCCTTGATCCCCCAGGGGTTTTTTCATCCACAGTTAGGGACCTTTATTTGAGCAGGGGTATTAGCTTTATATAATTTGTCTATATATAGCATCCCTGGTCCCCTCTATATATTCAAACTATGTCACTACAACAAAAAGGCCTCATAGACGCACTTTTAGACGCAATTTTTGTATATAGAGAAAATCTTACGGGCGCGTCTATCTGCCCGTCTATTTGTGCGTCTACTGTGTCGCGTCTATAATCACATGTATGAACGAATTTATACGCAAAAATAGACGCGCAATAGACGCACATATACACGCATGAGTACATGCGCATAATAAACCAAAATTGCTATTTATTTAATTCATTTTACACGTCTATTTGGCAGTTAGACGGGCATAAAGACACGCTTATAGACGCGCTTTTACAAGCACCGGTAGACGCAAACCAAAAACAAAAAATCTATTTTTTTTAAAAAAGATATTTAATTTTTTTTAAAAAAATTAATTATGGAGCGCGTGTACTCTACACTGTAGACACGCGTATAAACGCGCATTTTCTGCAATTTAGACGCGCAGATAGACGCGCAAAACAGAACTAGTTTTTTTTTTCCCTCTCCCATGCATGAGATTGTGCATTTGGGAAAAAGACAATGTATCTTACGGGCACGAGAATTGAAAATAAAAGTCCATGTATTCATTATAGATCAAAAGCATTTACATGGGAAGTTTAAGTGCTTGGGACCTAAAGTGTGGCCGCAAGCAGTAGGCTCAAAGATAGATCATACATATACAAGAAAACAAGGCCTCATAAGGAGGTATGGTGCTCCTCTACAAATCTGAAGAAGAAGCATCTTCGCTAGTACCACCATGGCTACTAGCGTCGCTATCTCCCTCCTCTCTATGCTCCACATCCGGGTTCGCCTACACACACAAAAGATCAATGTTGCTTACATAGACATGGTGGAGAAAAAGTTATAATTAGCTATACTTTTAATAGGAAAGTAAGAAAAACATACCTCCTCTGGCTGTCGAATCCTCATGGCCCGGTTGTATTGGTCCTCAATGATGAGACCCTCCTCATAGAAGTGAAGCCATGTGGCTGCGCAGTTATGGCCTCGATGGTAACCTACCTCTCTAGGAGTAGGTATCCTACCAACGATAGTAGTCAGCAAAACAATTATGATATATACAAACAATTATGAGTCACAATATATTAGAATAAATTATATAAAGAATTGAAATAAATATAAATTTTAAAAAACTAAAAATAAAAAATACTTACAAACTCTACCTCTTACGACTCTCTGCCGCCCGATCCGTAATGCGACGATCCCATGGTTTCCATTTGGATCTATCGCACCTCTGCGTGCTGGCGACTCTTCACTTTCTCTGCTGCTTTCTTCTTGGCTTTCTTCCACTCTATGTGGTGGCACATATGTGGTTGGCTATAGGCTCCATGCCCCTCCTCATGTCTCCGCAGTGAGTCCCTGGTGCGTGTCATGAGGTGGGATCTTTTGTTGTGAAGCATATCCCTCACTTTTGTGCGTCCCCAATCATCCGAGAATCGCTGACCCTCAGGATTTGGGTACCTCCTATGGACTGCCCTCAACACCTCTTGCCATAAGCCGCTTTTCTGATTTTTGAAGGCAATGAAACAATCTTTATACGTCGCATGCACGACGCTCCTCATGTACGCCATTACATCCCTTCCTTCATCATCATGGAAGATGCCACCAGCATTTGTGACTCTATAGTACTGGCGTACAAGCTCCTCTACGTGATCTATTGGTGAGGGTGATCGCTCGCCACCTCCTAGGCAACCCCCACACAAGTCTCGTCCTCCCCCTTGACTCCCCCTCCTCCCTCTCTGTCGACTACCCTCTGCCTCGCTGGATGCTTATGCTTCTGCAAATGCTTGTGCTTCAGCCGATGCACGTACAGGTGCTGCACGTGGAGTACCTGCATGTGGAGTACCTGCATGTGGAGTTTGGGAAGTAGTGCCAGAAAAAGACATTAGAGGCGTTCCAGACATGACACTGAACACCTCATCCGCTATGGGAGAGCGGCCAAGGTGTCTGGTCATCTCTCCCATGAAGTCTTCCTTACTAGGAAAACCTCCAAAAAATGCATTAACCCCCCTGCCAAACGAGGCCAATGTATCATTCATGCGATTCAAATCCGGGTCATTGCTAGATGAACCAGGATACGACATCTGCAAAAAAAACACAGGAAAAAGACAAATTTGTTTGCATATAAAAAATCATATATTACCTACATTTTCAAAGAGCTTTCTTTAGACATTGAGTATAAAACTTAAGTGCTAATGTTTCTCATAAACAAGACAACTGATAAACACAGACATGGGATTGGTCACATTCATCGTTGCAAAAATATATTGTTTTTTATCAGAGCTGGGAGAGCTAGCGCGCGTATAACCGCGTCTAAATTGCAGGTTAGACATGTTCTCAGACGCGCTCCCAAAGTCAACCTTCTGTTCAGCGCGTGTATATTCGCATATGAGATGCAGTATAGACGCACTGTCAGACATAAATTCCAGGTCAATCTTCTCGCGCATGTAGATTGTCCTACATACGCCCTCTAAGACGCGCCCTCAGATGCAATGAGAGGAAACATTTTTTCGCGTCTATACTTGCGTCTACACTGAAATGTAGACGCGCTATCAGATGCGCTTAGTCGGCTCATTTTAGCCCGACGACCGCCATTGATGATTTACAAAATGCAATACATAATGGAATCAAAAATCCTAAATACACTGACAGAGCAGAGAGAGAAAGAGAGAAACAAAGAGAGAGAGAGAGAGAGAGAGAGAGAGAGAGAGAGAGAGAGAGAGAGAGTCACCTTGGGTGTTTGGTGTGGCAGGTGGTGGCGCTTTTTCCTTCTCCTTCTTCCTCTCCTTGGTAAGTTACCCTCCCTTGATGCTTGCTTGCTTGCTTGCTGCTTCTTCTTGTTCTCCTCTCTCTTGTTCTCTCTTTCATCCTCTCCTTGGCTTTCCTTTTTCCCTTCTTGTGTGTTTGAAATGAAAGAAGAGGTGAGTCATGAGGAGGTGAGGCATGAAGAGACTGCATGTCGGCTAAACTCAAGCTTCAGAACCGCAAAAAATGCAGGAAAGGAAAGGCGCAGTTTGAAAAGAAATGATTTAAGTATGGTTTGAATTTTGACGTGTGCGTCTATTTTTGCGTGTATATGCGCATCTATTGTTCATGTAGACGCGAGTATAGATGCGAACATAGACGTGGAAATAGACACTAATATAGACGCGTACGTAAACGTGGATATAGATGCGCATTTAGGCTTTATGATAATTTTTTGTTTTTAAGATAAGTTTTGATAGTGAATTCCTATCATAAGTTTTAATGTATTTATGATGATTTTTGTGTATTTAAAATTGAGATCTTAGAATAATTAATACGCTAGCTTTAAGTTTTTATGTAAACATATGAATGACTAATATTTTGATGTTGTCATGAATTAGGTTTAATCATGTCGTCGTCATCACGTAGTGTGGTGCATGCTGATGAGTCAATGAGCACATCCTCAAGTGAGGATGAAACATTGCATCTTCATAATCGAGATGCATGCCTACGACGAAAAATTAAATGCATGTGTGATCGTTGTCGAGGGTGTATTTTTCGAGCACGTCGAATTGCAATGTCACACCTCAGCTTGTATGGAGAATGGGACCGAGAAAAATCACCAATATTCATTATTATTTTTTACCACTAAGATTGCTAGTCTATGTTACGGGAATTATATATCAACGTACATGAAAATCCCTTTTGTGGTTGAGCAAGATGCGGTGCCACATCCTCAGATGCTCCCTCCCGGGTGTCGAGAGGCTGCAAAATGTCGACCCAAGGAGGCAGAGTCTTCAAGAAGAGTAGAGACACACCAGCATGCTAGTCATCGTTCAAGTGATGGAAAATGGAGGATCCCTACAGACACACTGGCATGGCAACATATAGATAATTTGGGGCCCATTTTCAAAGAAGAGCCAAGAAATTTGAGATTTGGTTTAGGTATGGATGGAATCAATCCATTTGGCATCAAAAGCACATCATACATTGTATGGCCAGTGGTATTGGTGAACTATAATATTCCTCCATCCATGGCAATTAAAAAGGGACATGTAATGTTGTCCCTTCTGATTCCTGGAAAGCACAAGGTAAAAAACATGGACATTTACTTAGAGCCTTTGATTAAAGAGTTAGAAATGTTATGGAAAGGTATTGAGATGCAAGATACAAGTGCATTTGCATCCTCTAGAGATTTCACATTGAAGGCCATGTTGTTGTGGACCATGCATGACTTTCTAGGATACAGAGAGTGTTCAGGTACATGTATATAACTCTATATTGTTTGTTTGTTAGGTTCTCTATATTTTTCGTCTTCCGTACTGGACTGAACTCAAGATCAATCACCTGTTGGACCCCATGCACATATTCAAAAATGTTGTATCTACATTATGGGATCACTTGATAGGGGCTCGTGATTCGGTTAATGTAAGGGAGGATTTACGTAACATTGGTCGCATGAGACGAGCCTGGCCACGCATTGGACCCAGAGGAAAGATTGAGCGACCCCATGCACCTTGGATGTTATCAAAGAATGAGGAAAAAATAGTGAAGGAACAAATATATAGCTTTCGAACACCCACAGGATGTATGAGATGTCTCAAGGGAGCCTTCATAAAGAAAAAGAAAAGAGGTGTGGAGCAACTATCTGGTTTGAAGTCCCATGATTGGCACAAAATGATTCAAGTAAGGGTATCTCTAACCATGAATATAGTAATTAGTGGAGTAACTATATGTAAATTTTGGGGTATGATGACTTTTTCCTCAACTAATCATTTGATCTATGAATATTGTTTACATTTAGTTCGTACTTCCTACGAGCATATCCCATTGTGTATCCAAAGATGTACGTGATATCATTTACAAGATGGGAGAGCTTGTGAGGTGTGTATACATTGTATTTTTTCATTATATATCTTTGAATTTCTACACAAAAATAAACAATTCTCAAATACATCTTGACAGATACGTGAGCTCGAATGAAATTGATCCAAACACATTGCAAGATGCTCGAGTATTATCTGTTGAGGTGGTTTGTTTGGTGGAGGAAATTTTTCATCGATCCATTTTGACTCCTCAATTACATTTACTTGTACATTTGATTGATGAGATCGCACTTTGTGGGGCAGTTCATGTAAGGTGGATGTTTTTTCTTGAGCGCTTCATGAAAACCTTGAAAGATTTTGTGAGGCAAAAAGCACGGCCTGAGGGAAGCATGGCTGAGGGTTGGTTAGTGCAATCATCCCTTGTTTATATCTTTGAATATCTCGCTAAAGTGGATCCCTCTCAACCACGACTATGGAAAGATGATGAAGACTTGAGGATGACATCTATAGTACCTGAAGGAAAAGGAATGAGTAAAGTGCTAACAAAAGAAGAACTTCGTAAGTTAAATAGTTTTTGTGTGCTTAATAGTGATGTAATGAGCAAATGGGTGACACTATATAATGAAGCAAGGGTAAGAAGAAAAAGTGAAAGAGGAATTTTGCACTAGATATGGACGTAATGTCTCATTTCCAGATCATCTAAATGCGCTCCCACGTCATATTGATATAGATTGGTTACATGAGGAAATGGAGAGAATGGAAAAAGAGGAGGAAATTAATATATCTCAAGAAGAATGGGAATACGCACGAGGTTGCTTATCAAAGGTGAGACATACTATCAATTAATTTGTTTCTATAAGTTTTATTTTATATAAATAATTGACATGTTTGATCTTTTATCTTTTACTACTAGTGCACATTATTCAATGCACTTTGGTGTGAGGGTAAACATCTTCGAACTCAACGTATAGATGAAAAGAGAAATAC